>NC_048225.1:51126923-51426923 GCF_002007445.2 Ailuropoda melanoleuca
TGGGCTAAATAAATAAATAAATAAATAAATAAATAAATAAATAAATAAATAAATAAATAAATAAATAAAATAGAATAAGTACATTTGTACATGAAAAATGGAACATTCTCCAAGATACACTGTTAAATTAAAACAGCAAGATTCTTGGCAGGGGCAGGGAGGTAGTGGGAAAACCGGATGTGAGAAAAGGTGTGTGTGTGTGTGTGTGTGTGTGTGCGTGTGCGTGCATGCGCATGTGCTTACACATACAGAGCAAAATCCAGGAAACTCATTAGGAAACTATCAACATTGACACTTCTGGGTAGAATGTATGACCTTCTGGAGTAGAAGGGAAACTAACTTTTCAGTGACTACCAATTTGAATTGGTTTAACTTTTTTCCCATATACTTATATTACTTTGACTTAAAAAGCATCCAGGTTGGAAAAATATATTCTTATCCCAACCAAATANCTTACTAATGAGGCCTCAGCATGTCTCCTGGTCAGGTCCAGGAAGCTATAAGAGAGCCTTACATATGAACTTTATCCCTTCTCTTTATTCATTCCAGTGTGCCAAATCTTCCCAATTCTTTAAGATCTAGATCAAATGGTCCCTCCTCCAGGAAGCTTTCTTTAGCTCACCCCTTAAGCTCCTATTGTATCATTAACAATAATAATAAAAATAATTCATTACTACAAAGAGCCAGGCACCATGCCGTTATTTACAAATATAATCATTCAATCAAATCCTCATAATGACCTCATGCAATAAGTGTTATCATGTCTATTTTACAGACAGGAAACTGAAGCTGACAGAGAGGAAGTGCTGTGCACAAGGTCAGAGAGCCCGTCAGTGACTGACTCAAGGTTTGAGCCCAGGCGTATCTTCTAATAACCACGGCATGTGGTGCAGTCTCTCGCACACTGCTTGGAACTGCCCTGGCTCTTTACCTACATGTGTACCCTCTCTTAGGATATGATAAATTCCTGATCCACTCCCACTTGGGCAGCCTCCGATTCTGGGATCAATAGAGGGAGCAGTGAAGGGGACATGGGGTCTTTTTTGTGGCTCTCTAGGAAGCACCCCAAGTGCATCTGTGGCTGGTTTCATTTCTAAAAGAGTGTCGCCGTCCCTCCCCCCACCCCCGGCCTCAGCCCTTTACGCAGGGTGCAGCTTTAGAATTCCTGGACTCAGCTTCTGAATATCGATTGTTTGCAGGAGCAAGTCAGCAATTTGTGGTTTCCCGACAATGGCTCTGTGTTCTATAATAGAACCGGGCTTGTTTGCGTTTCTCTCATCAGGCAGGGCACAGGCCTGGGGTCTGGCCTGCCCTTTCGCCTGGTGACCTGGAGTTATTCTGTCATCTGCCCCAACCCTTCAGAGTGGTGAACACAGCACAGGGCAGAAGGCTGAGCTCTGCTCTCAGAAAGCTAAAACCTAAACAAAGCTGCAGCTCTTCCCCCTGGGACTGTTATGATCCCTGTTCTTTTAAATAGGTATTTTGGTACTTTAAAAGAAAAAAGGGTGGGTTTAAATCCAGGATGGCCACGTTGATAAGGGGGTAGGGAAGCAAGCACCCTCATATACTGTTGGTGGGATATAAAGTAATGTGATTTTTTTGAAGGACTAGTTAGTACCATTTGTTGACATTCCAAATGTGCAAACCCTTTAATGCAGCACTTCCAGTTCCAAAAATTTACCTTACAGATGTTCTTGTACATTATGCAAAGATATATATGTACAAAGATGTTTATTCTTATATTATATATAACAGCAAAAAATGATAGGAATCTAAATGACCATCAGTCGGGGACTTATTAAATAAATAATTGTTTAACCACACGATGGAACATCTTGAAGCCATTTTTTAAAAGAAGTACATTTGGGGGCTCCTGGGTGACTCAGTCAGTTAAGTGTCCAACTCTTGATCTCAAGGTCGCGAGTTCAAGCCCCACACTGGGCTCCATGCTGGGCATGAAGGCTACTTAAAAATAAATAAATAAATAAATAAATAAATAAATAAATAAATAAATAAATAAAATAGAATAAGTACATTTGTATGTGAAAAATGGAACATTCTCCAAGATACACTGTTAAATTAAAACAGCAAGATTCTTGGCAGGGGCAGGGAGGTAGTGGGAAAACCGGATGTGAGAAAAGGTGTGTGTGTGTGTGTGTGTGTGTGTGTGCGTGTGCGTGCATGCGCATGTGCTTACACATACAGAGCAAAATCCAGGAAACTCATTAGGAAACTATCAACATTGACACTTCTGGGTAGAATGTATGACCTTCTGGAGTAGAAGGGAAACTAACTTTTCAGTGACTACCAATTTGAATTGGTTTAACTTTTTTCCCATATACTTATATTACTTTGACTTAAAAAGCATCCAGGTTGGAAAAATATATTCTTATCCCAACCAAATACTGCTCTTCTCAACCGTTGCCAAGCCCTTCTCACTCACTCCCATAAAATGAGCTGCTCCAAGCGCTCAACTCCCTGTGGCTACAGAAGATCCCCTTCCAGTACCCACCCTTAACCCATGAACTCCAGCTTCT
This sequence comes from Ailuropoda melanoleuca, assembly GCF_002007445.2. Taxonomy (NCBI): domain Eukaryota; kingdom Metazoa; phylum Chordata; class Mammalia; order Carnivora; family Ursidae; genus Ailuropoda; species Ailuropoda melanoleuca. Next base: position 51,129,461 of record NC_048225.1, read on the forward strand.
CTGCTCTGCCCACAAGGCCCTGGGCCCAACCCCCTCCCTCCCACTGCTGGGTGGCCTGGAGGCGTACTTCCAGAAGATTGGGGGCTCCAGGAAGCAGCCTACTTGGCTGCCGTGCTTCTAGACATAGCTGCCCATTTCAGCCACCAGATTGGGCCTAGCCAGGGCTGTGGGTTCATTGTGGCCCTCCAGATTCAGGAGGAAGGAGACAGTGGGGATGCCCTCCAGCTGTCGCTGCTCCAGCAGTATTTCCCCAACCAGCGTGGGCTACAGATGGATGCACCAGGCCCAGGACAGCGCTGCCTCTGAGCCTGCCTGGATGCAGGTGGGCTGGGCCCTAGAGCAGAGTGGTGGGCGGCTTTCCGACCAGATGGAGAGATGACAATCACCCCAGCTAAGACAAAGGTTCAAGTTCTGAAGGCCAGCCTTGAGCTTTGGTGTGTGACAACCTCTCTATGCCTGTATTTCCCATGGCTGGAATCCTTACTTCAGGGACATGTGCAGATTCAGAGACCTAAAGAATATAAAGTGCTTTTTCTCTTTTGAAAAATAGCATTATCATGTACCTATCACCCAATCAACATATTGTTTTGCTGTTTTGAACTTCATAAAAAGTTTCATGATAAATGTAATCTTCTGAGACTTCCTTCTTCTCCCACTCAATATTGTTATTAAGATTAGTCTGGGTGGCTCAGTTGGTTAAGCATCTGCCTTCAGCTCAGGTCATCCCAGGGTCCTGGGATTGAGCCCCACATTGGGCTCCCTGCTCAGCGGACAGCTTACGTCCCCCTTTCCCTCTGTTGCTCCCCCTGCTTATGTGCTCGCTCGCTCTCTCTCTCTCTCTCTCTGTCAAATAAATAAAATCTTTAAAAATAAAAAATAAATTAAAAAAAAGATTAGGCCACATTTTTTTAGTTCATTCCTTTTTCCCTACTGCATATAATTCCATGAGTGACTATACCCCAATTTGTTCATCAAACTGACTTACTTACTGCTATGAGGATTCTTTTTTTAAAAGATTTTATTTATTTATTTGAGAGAGACAGCATGAGTTGGGGGGAGGGGCAGAGGCAGAAGCAGACTCCCTGCTGAGCAGGGAGCCCAACTCGGGGACACAGAGGCAGACACTTAACCTACTGAGCCATCCAGGCATCCCCTGCTATGAACGTCCTTGCACACATGTCCTCGTTCATGTATGTGAGGGTTTTTAGGGAATATACCTAGAAGCGGGATTGGTAGAGCAGAAGGTCTGCATAGCCTGATTCAGAATAAAGCCTTACAAATTAAAAAACAAAAACAAAACCAAAACAAAACCGAGCTGCTCCTGAGTCAAGCACTATGTTCTGCTTTACGTATATTTTCATGTATAAGGTAAGTAAGGATCAACATCTCAATCTATAACTGAGAAAACACAGAAATTAAGTAAAACTCCTGTAATGGTCAGTTCTATATGCCGATTTGGCTATACTACAGTACCCAGTTATTTAATAAAACATGAAATCAAATCTAAGTGTTGCTGTCAAGTTATTTTGTAGATGTGGTTAATACCTACAATCAGTTGACTTTTAGATAATGGAGACTATCTTCAAAATCTGGATAGGCCTCATCCAATTACTAAAAAGGCCTTAAGAGCAAAACTGAGGTTTCCTGGAGGAGGGAGAAACCCACCTCTGGCCTGCTGCTTCGGTTCCTACTTGAGAATTTACAGCCTTCTGGCCTGCCCTATGGATTCCAGACTTGCCAGCACCCACAATAATAAAAGGCAATTCTTTGCAATAAATCAATCTCTCCTTCCCTTCCCTTCTCCTGTTCTCCCTGACCTCCCCCCCATATATGCACATATCTTCTCCTACAGGTACTGTTTCCTTCGTAGAACCCTGACTGATACCCTTCCTGAGATCACAGGGCTAATAAATGACACGACACAGATTGAATCTATGTCCCCCGGTCTTCAGAGTATTTGTCTCCCCACCAGATACCAGAGTAAGCTTGACAAAACACAGATGGGGGGCCCCTGGGTGGCACAGTCGTTAAGTGTCTGCCTTCGGCTCAGGGCGTGATGCCAGCGTTCCAGGATCAAGCCCCACATCAGGATCCTCCGCTAAGAGCCTGCTTCTTCCTCTCCCACTCCCCTGCTGTGTTCCCTCTCTCGCTGGCTGTCTCTCTCTGTCAAATAAATAAATAAAAACTTTAAACACACACACACACACACACACACACACACAGATGGGTTCATGTGACCAGCCCATGGGAAGGAATCCTTTCATCAATGGATTTTATCCACCTACGGGATAAAATAAAAATGCCTAGCATGACTATGTCAAAGCTCTGTTGGTNCTTTAAAAACACACACACACAGACACAGAGATGGGTTCATGTGACCAGCCCATGGGAAGGAATCCTTTCATTGACTCCATCAATGGATTTTATCCACCTACGGGATAAAATAAAAATGCCTAGCATGACTATGTCAAAGCTCTGTTGGTGGCAAGTGACCGAAGATGCAACTTGAACTGGCTTGAGAAAGCTTAAGGCAGAGCAGGGGGAGTGTGCACTTACTGCTTCTTTATATACTGGAGAAGTTAAGAAGACGTGCTGGTTGTGCCAGAACTGGTTTCTCTCTCTCCATCGCTCAGCTTTGCTTGCTTTCCTTTTTTTTTTTTTTTTCAAATATGTAATCTCTTTCTTGGTCATGCTATCCATGCATAGTGGCAAGACAGTTGCTGTTGCTCCAGCCTGTACACTCCCAGGTCCAGTCCTAGGGGAAAAGGGAGCTCATTTCTCCCATATCAAAAGTAGAAGGTGTAGGAAAAATTGAGATTTGGGGGCTCTGATTGGTCTGCTGTGGACACGTGTCATTGTCAGCAGTGACGTGCTACTCATCAGTTGGTCCGGGTCTGTGCTGTGTGTATGGATGGGGCCTGCCCTACCCAACCAACATGGACTGAAAATAAGGTAGAGTAGATCCCCAAATGAAAATCAGGAGTTGTTACTGGAAGTAGATGCATGAATGCTGCACAATCCACAATGTCTACTGCAGCGCCATCCAAGGCTGGACATCACCTCGCCCTTCCTCAACTCCTTCTCCTACCCCATACCACCTACATTCAGGCTTTCCTCGGTCACTCGCCATTCCTTGAACATACCTGAAACCCCCCTTCCTGGATGCCTTTCTCCTGCTATTCTTTCTGCCTAGAATGTCCTTCCTTCCCACCCTCCTCCTAGAAAAGATTACCTTTCTTTCAAGACCATCTCAAACAGCAACTTCTCCAGGAAACCTTAGTGGATACCCCAAAATGAATAACCCTCTCCCTCTTCTTTGTTTTTACAGATAGTTTTTTCTTTTGTTTTGTTTTTGTGGTTTTGTTTGAGAGAGAGACAGCGTGCACATACATGGAGGGGGGCATAGAGGGAGAGAGAGAGGGAGATAGAAAGAATTTCAAGCAGGCTCCATGCCCAGCATGGAGCCCAACACAGAGTTCAATTTCATGGCCCTGAGATCATGACCTGGGCTGAAACCAAGAGTTAGACTCTTAACTGACTGAGCCACCCAAGCACCCAATGATAGTTTTGTTTTTACATGCAAACAGTAGCACATTCTTCCTGATATTGTGATGATTTAAGCACCTGACTAGTTTCTCCTAGTCTGCAAGTTCCTTGAGGGCAAAAACAACACATCGATCCCAGTCGTAACCCACGCAGTGTCTATAATAGTGTAGTGAATGTTTTGTTTGAGCAAATGTCTATAAGGCATCTGTTCTGTGGCAGGTTCTATGCTGGGTTTTGGAGAAAATACTATGTAAAAATACAAGTGGACCACATTTGCTTCTATCTCAAATGGAATAGCAAGTCCTTTCAGGAGCCACTTAGGTAGTAGGCATGACAGTAACGAATCCAAAATTTGAACACAGACAGTCTAACACTAGAGTGTACAATTGTAACCTTCTTCCTGTGGTTACCATCTTCCAATGGTTAGAGCACAGCATATGGAATCCCACAATCCTGGGTTCAATTCCTGACTCCACGAGTTCCTAGGGTATGACCTTAGGTAAGCTGTTATATTTTTCCAAAACTGCAATGTCCTCCATCTATAAAGTGGGCATAACATTTATATCTACTTCATGAGACTGTGGTGAGAATTAAACGAGCTAATCCACGTAAAGCATTTAGCTCAGTGCCTGGTACAGATTCAGAGCTGGGTAAATGTTTATATTATTACATTCCCCCAGAATCTTGGAGCCCCTCAGGTATGTTTTGGATGGAAAAAACTAAACAGAGATAACATAAAACAAGAATTAGATTTGGGGCTGGGGAGAAGAGAGAAGAAGAAGTAGGGAGTTAAGAAAGTGAGCAACAGAGTGGGAACTCTGAAGGAAAAGTCAGCCCGTGAGAAATTCTGAGTGACAACGTCGCCAGTTAATGAGAATCATGATAACGATCACAGTTACAAAGTGCTTACCACGTACCAGGCAATTCTAAGTATTTTCCACTCAGTTCTCAAAATAATACTATGAGACATGTGCCATCATTTCCCTCATTTTATAGACAAAGAAACTGAGGCCCAGAAAAGTTAAATCACTTGCCTGAAATTCAACAGCTAGTGACTGGTAAAGCCAAGATTCAAAACCCCACAGCCCGATTCCCAGGTCTTTTCTTCTTAATTATTATGCTATACAGCAGAGGGCAATTTGGGGGACTAAAAAAATTCAGAATTCAATAAAATCACCCAAAATGGGGACCAAGGTTTCTGCAGAAAGATGTCCCATCCCAGTATCATTTATTGAACACCTGCTATGTGCCAAGAGCTGCTTTTGGTGTTTCTACGTATCACTTAATCCTTACCAAAACCTTAGGGGATAGGAACTGTCAACCCCACTTTTAGAAGATGAATTTGAAATCCAGTAATTTACCCAAGGCTACACAGCTAGTAAGCAGAACCAAGACCAGAACTCAAGTACACCTGCCTCTAAGACCCTTACTCCTGCCCCTACAGCAAAATTTGGAAACAACTTAAATGCCCGATAACAGAACAGTTCATTAAATTTCGGCTCTATCTACTTGTGCAAATTCAGCTTCTAAAACTTAGGATTTTAATAGTATGGGCAATTTTTTCTCAAACTAAGTGAATATTTTAAGTGAACAGATAAAATTATATTTATAGCCTGACCTCAGCTAGGTTAAAATAGGCATTAAAAAAAGATTGGAAGTAAATGTGCCAGTTGCCTCTGGGTAGCATAATTACGGGTGATAACTTTTTCCATGTCTTTATACTTTTCTGTACTTTACAAATTTTGTACAATGAACACATAGTATTATGATAATCAGAAACTTTTAAAGGAACATTTTTTATTATAATAATATTTTTATTGTATTATGTTAGTCACCATACAGTACATCCCTAGTTTTTGATGTAAAGTTCCATGATTCATTACTTGCGCATAACACCCAGTGCACCATGCAATACGTGCCCTCCTTAATACCCATCACCGGCCTATCCCATTCCCCCACCCCCCCTCCCCTCTGAAGCCCTCAGTTTGTTTCCCAGAGTCCATAGTCTCTCATGGTTCATTCCCCCTTCTGTTTACCCCACCTTTCTTCTTCCCTTTCTTCTCCTACCAATCTTCCTACATCTTATGTTCCATAAATGAGTGAAACCATATGATAATTGTCTTTCTCTGCTTGACTTATTTCGCTTAGCATTATCTCCTCCAGTCCCATCCACGTTGCAGCAAATGTTGAGAAATTGTTCCTTTTGGTGGCTGAGTAATATTTCATTGTATATATGGACCACATCTTTTTAATCCAGTCATCTGTTGGTTATTTACCCCAAAGATACAGATGTAGTGAAGAGAAGGGCCATATGCACTCCAATGTCCATAGCAGCATTGTCCACAATAGCTAAACCGTGGAAGGAGCCGAGATGCCCTTCAAAAGGAACATTTTAAACAAGTAGGCTCCATGTTTTATTTTTTGAGGGCCCTTCTCAGTATGGCACTGGTGGCAGCTGCAAAGAAGGTGGTATGCACAACCTCTCTCGTCTCCTGTGCCAATGCCAGAGTCCCGCTAGAAAAAGAAGAGTATCCTAATACCTGAGATAGGATCATGTTAGCAGAGAAACCTTAGAACCTGAAACTCCAGATTCTCTCTTGCAGCAGAAGCAGCCCATTCCCTCTTGCAAGAAGAAAGCAGTCTCTCCTTGTTTGGAGATGCTACAAAAGCCTGAACTAAGGCAGGTACTTGACAAGATGCCACTCTCCCTACTCAGTATCTGACCCATCACCCCATTGGCTGCCAGGCTAATAACCAGAGTCAGGTATTGGCCCGGGCTGGAAAGAAGGGTCTCTGTCCTGGGAGGAGATGACTTCTACACCAAACGTATTGCAGGCCCTGGCCAATGCGTGCTGGAAGGAAGCAAGGGAACATGTGTGAAGATGGACCTTGAAGGTATTAGACTTAGGTGGACGGATGGAATGCAAGGTTGGATAGGGGAGAAAAAATCTCTCAGGATGGTTGGATATGGAGTGTGAGCAGACACTGATTATACCAGGGGCCCCCAAACATCATAAGGGGCCTCTGGTTAGAGTGAGGAATATGGACGCCAAGTGATAAAAGGACTTCTAGTCCAAGCACATGTCACAATGGTGAAATACATTCATAGACCTACTCTGTAATTAATCCCCCAATATTTGAGAGTACAGATTGATAGAGATATATTTAGCAGATATCAGAATCTTTGCCTTAATTTTCTGATCTTTATAGTAGAAAGGGCCAATTGGAAGCCTGTAATATTACCCAGCCAGCCCACTGCTGCAGTCAGCCAAGAGGGTACGCGAGAAGCAACACTGCATCCAGAAGGGAACTGCAGAGATTAGTACTTATCATAAAAGACTTAAAGGATGGAAGAGTGTTCATCCCATTATATCCCTATTCAAGTCACCTCTCTGGCCTCTGCAAAAAGCAAATAGGCCCTGACAGATGATGGTGGACTATCTAAACCTAACCGACTTGTAACCTTAATTGTAGCTGCCAAGCTGAATGTGGTGTTCTAACTGTAATGCGCTTGAAAGGTGACTATTGATCTGACAAACATATTCTTGTCCATTGCTAAAGAGGATCAGAAACAGCTTACCTGGGGTGCCTGGCTGGCTCAGTTGGAAGAGCATGTGACTCTGGATCTCAGGGTCATTGAGTTTGAGCCTCACATTGGGTGTACAGCTTACTTACATACATACATACACACACACATACATACATATATAAACAAACAAACTTAAAAAAAATTTAACATTTATCTGAAAAGGATATAAGTCCACACTCACTGTCTTACCCCAAGTCTATATCAACTCTCTTGCTCTGTCACAGAGTGGTCTATAAACCCCTTGATCATCTTCTCATTCCAGAAAACATTGACAGTGGGCCACTAGAATGATGACATCATGCTAACAGTCCTGATAGGCAGGAAAGTACCTTAGATGCCCCCAAAAGACATGAGTGTTCCAGAGGTTGGGAGAAAAACCCCATTAAGATTCAGGGGCTTGCCATGTTAGAGAAGTTTTTTGTGGTTCAATGGCCTAGGGTATGTAGTACATCCTATTTAAGGTAAAGGACAAGTTTTTGCACTAGCATTCCTATCACTGAAAAAGAGCCACAGTGCACTGTTGGTGGGAATGCAAACTGGTGCAGCCACCGTGGAAAACAGTATAGAGGTTCCTCAAAAAGTTAAAAATAGAATTACCCCACCACCCAGTAATTGCCCTATTGGGCATTTACCCCCAAAATATAAAAACACTAATTCAAAGGGATACATGCAACCCTACGTTTATTGCAGCAGTATTTACAACAGCCAAATTATGGAGGCAGCCCAAGTGTCCATCAATAGATGAATGGATAAGGAAGATGTGGTATAAGTATATAATGGAATATTATTCAACCATAAAAAAGAATGAAATCTTGCCATTTGCAATGACATGGATGGAGCTACAGAGCATAATGCCAAGCAAAATAAATCAGAGAGAGACAAACACCATATGATCTCACCCATATGTGGAATTTAAGAAACAAAACAAACAAGCAAAGGAGAAAAAGAGACAGAGAAAGACAAACCAAGAAACAGACTCTTAACAATAGAGAGCAAACTGATGGTTACCAGAAAGGAGGTGGGCGGAGGGATGGGGGTTATAGGGGATGGGGATTAAAGAGTATACTTATCATGGATGGAGCTAGAGAGTGTTATGTGAAGTGAAATAAGTCAGAGGAAGACAAATACCATATTTCACTCATTTGTGAAATTTAAGAATCAAAATGATGAACATAGTGGGGAAAAAAATAGAGAGACAAGCAGAAAACAGACTCTTAACTATAGAGAACAAACTGATGGTTGTCAGAGGGAGGTGGGTGGGTGGATGGGTCAAATAGGTGATGGGGATCAAGGAGCACACTTGTTTGTTTGTTTTTGACAGAGAGAGAGAGCACAAGCAGGGAGAGCAACAGGCAGAGGGAGAGGGAGAAGCAGGCTTCCCACTGAGCAGGGAGCCCGATGTAGGGCTGGATTCCAGGACCCTGTGATCATGACCTGAGCTGAAGGCAGATGCTTAACCAACTGAGCCACCCAGGCGCCCCAAGGAGTGCACTTGCGATGAGCACTGGGTGTTGTATGTAAGTGATGAATCACTAAATCCTACACTGGAAACTAATATTACACTGTATATTACCTAAATAGAATTTAATAAAAACTTGGAAGAAAAAAGATGAAAAAAATTTTTTAAAAAAGAACTTCAGTCAATAAAATGTGTTTGAGATTATTCTGCTAAAAAATTAATCAATTAATTAAAATTTGGTGGGAAAAAAGCTAAGTTGATCCACATTATCACTCTAGTTCTGTAGATGATGCCCCAAGGGAAACTGGATAAAGAGCATGTGGGATCTATATTAACTCTAAAATCTGCAAGTGCGTCTGGTTATTTCAAAATAAAATATTTCATTAAAAAAAAAATAGCCGGTAGCAAAGACCAGCGCTGAGCTCTCAGCATAACACCAATCCTTAAAGAAACCAGTCAGCCTCTTGATGGCAAGTTGATTACTCAAACCTCTTCAATCCTGGGGAGAGAACTGAAATTATGCCCCCCCTGGATATAATTTCGTCTTCACTGTCTATACTAGAACTACCATCTGAAAGCTTCCAAGGTCCCTACGCCCACAAAACATTGACTCAACAAGGGACCCACTTTTAGCATAGGAGGTGCTGCTTATAGGGATCCACTGATCATATTGTATATTTCATTACCTAGAAGGATTATTACCAGAATGGTGGAATTTTCTATTAGAGCTCAGTTAAGAGCCGGCTCAGCAACAAACCCAGTGGTAATGACGAACAGGCAATTACAATATGTATGACCTGTCAAGGGGAAGGCAACGATAAGGACTTCTAGGATGAAGGTCATAGTTTCCCAACTACCACCACCAGGCAAGAAACCAAGACCAGACAGAGTGTGGACTGAGAGCAAGGAAAATCTAGACTGGATGGCAGAGGAAAACAATGATGAATATCAGTTACAGCTTTGGGACCAAGTGCAGCCACAGGAATTGAGACTTGTTTCACCAATTCTCTTGGATTATTAAGTGACTGCACAGAGTGCAGCCCGCAGACACCCTGAAGAGGACTCTATGACCAACTGGACCTAGAGGAGGGCATAAGCAGGGCTGAATGGTGCAAGAGGGGAGGGGGGACGGTGTCTCATCTTTTAATCCAGCCATTGAGTACAAAGTCTAGCTTCATGCAGACGCAACCTCACAGTGCCCGGCTTCAGGCCTGCCACATGCCTCTCATTTCCAGCCTCCCAGACTCTTTGAGCTGCCACAAGGGATAAATGTGGGAGTTCACTTAACACTCATTTACAGGACACCTAAATGTTCCCTAGGACCACTCTTGACCAAGGGGAGATAGACACTGACCGATAAATATTTCTTTCTTCCCTGAGCAAGATGGTCCTTAAATGCATTTCACAGAGCTTCTCGGAAGGTCTCCCATATTTGATAACCCTTTGTCCTTAATGGTAGTCACATCAACATCTCATTCTTTTATTTGCTCTGCTTCATTCTTTTTCCTTTGCTCCTGCTTCCCAGCATAACCATATCAAATTAAACTCCTCACATATAAACCTTTGTCTCAAGCTCTGCTTTCAGGAGAACCTAGGCTAAGACAAATGGTTAAGGCTTTAATCAGAATTGGGAGGCTATCCTGGACTTCTGTCCTCAGTGGCTGGGGGTTGGAGTCAAATGTCCTCCATTGTGTGCCAACACAAAACAATGTTATTGTTCATGAAACGTCATATACATTTTCTTCCAATGAAATTGGGTCACCTGGTGATAATCAGCAGTCCTTCTGCTCTTAGAGTGGTTTGCTTTCATCTTTGTCCAGTTGATATCCAGGGTCTATATAATGTTAATATTTGTATCATCTTCTGATGTGGATAAGGGGAAGGATCCAAACATCAAGGTGCTCAATGAAGTCTGGATTCTTCTGGACTTATCGTCAGAGTGCCACAAGCATGGAACACTCATGAAGACAACATTGGAAGAGACCCCATGGCAAACACTTCGAAGTTAAGGACAAAGGGGCTAATACGGGAAGAGATTTTTTTTTCCTCTTCCTTATATAATTCTTCTTTGGAATATCAAATTGGGAGCTAGGAGAAAAAAGTAGTATAGTGCTTAGGAATGCAGACACTGACACCCAGCAGACTGGTGTGAATTCCAGCTCAGTCAAGAGTTGGATGCTCTACTGACTGAGCCAGCCAGGCGCCCCACCTGAGCAAGTTTCTCAACCAGTCCAATGCTGTCTGTTCATAGTGTTTACATAAATGAGATGTCTTTTGTATTGCACTTAGCTCAATGTTTGGCATAGGTAAATGTACGCTAATGATCAAATAATTGTTATTAATCACATCCTAGTTCACGTGCAGCTGGGCACTAATCAAATATTCTAAGATTCTGTGGGTTATACCTGTTTTTGCCTTTATTTTTAAGTTACCCCAGAACCCCTAAAAGCAAAGATGCCTGAAATAGGGGTCCTGGCAGCAGCAACAAAATCCATTATAGAAATAACCCATTGGATACTTTTCAGCTCTCAAAAATACAGGTTGCTGGCAGAGTGGCTTAATGATATCAATGAACTAAGAATAAATGGAAACCAATCAGTTAGTTCTCACAAACTCTTACCTCTGAGGACTCATGATAAGTAGCTTAAGTTGTAAGGCCCCAAACGGAGAAGCAGCTACGAGTGAAGCTTTACCAAGAATATGATATGGGGTCCTCAATTCCTTCAGAAATACTAAAGATGGGGCACTAGGGTAGCTCAGTCGGTTAAGCAGCTGATTCTTGATTTGGGCTCAGGTCAGATCTCAGGGTTGTGAGATCAAGCCACGTGTTGGGCTGTGCTCTGGGCATAGAGCCTGCTTAAGGAGAGGTGAAAGGAGGGGAGGGGAAGGGAGGGGAGGGGGGAGGGGATAAAAAAAGGAAAGAAAGAAATAATGAAATGCTATAGAAAGTTTCAGGAAATTTCAGAGACAATAAACCTGGTCAAGGAAGTGGGTGCGTGCACATGCACTCATACACACACCTGCTTGAGGGCTGGTATAGGAAAAGACTGATGGGATTTAATACATAAAGGAGTAGAGAAGGGTGAGGCATGTGCAGGTGGAGAAATCTGGCATCGCTGAATCAGAACCACAGGCTAGAACAATTCCAGGTTGGCCCTCTGCTTTGAAAACACTTCTTACACAGTGGCAGTACATAGCCAATGAGGTTTATCTGAGGCGCAGCTATGGTTAACTGAAAACTTCCCAATACTCCCTTCCCCCCTACCTCCCCATGATGATTTGAAAGCACCTCTTGGCCAGGCAGGTGGATTTTAATAATAAGCTACCCAGCAGGCCAGCCAGGGCCCCAGTGTGAAGCTTCAGATATCAAGTGGCAATTAGAACCAAATGTGGTTGGCGGAACAAAAAGGAATAACTAGAAGCCACCATTTCATCTTACAGCCGAGTCCAGAGCGGAAAAGACACCTGCCCATGGATACACAGCAAGTTAAAGGCAACACTGGGACTAAAATTAGGGTTTAGACCCTTGGTCAGTGTCTTTCTTTTGCACTGCAAAGATCCCTGGGAACCATCAAATCAAATTAACATCAACCTCTTCGTTCTTTTATTCTGTTTTTTCAGTCAATCATTTCCATCAATCATCAATTCATTTTTTTCAATAAATGTTACTAAGGCCCCTGTGCAGGAAGCTGGGGTAATCAAAATGAACCAAATAAGGCCTAATTCAGACCCAGGGGTAAAACACTCATAAACACATAGTTAGGTAAAAAGATGGGGACATTATTATCCTAACTGTTGGCTCCAGAATTCCTCTTTGGAAAGGACTTGCCTTTGTTTGGGAAAACACTTTGATAAGCTCTTAGGTAGAAGGAGAGGCCAGGGGCAGAAAGTGCCCTGGATCTGCTCTGCATGAGAAAGGCTCTGGAAGAGCTTTGTGCCCTCAGAAAGGAAGGAAACATCAGAGAAATGGGGGGAGGGGGGGACTGGTACTGCACGAGGAAAGGGCAAAGGGGGAACATCCCATGACAAAGTAGCCAAAGAGGACTGAAGAGGGCCAGGGTCACTCCCCAGGACTTTAAAAGATTTGCTGTGTGACCCCCAGCTCTTCAGTAAAGCCTTCTGCATTCCTAAATACTGCGTGTGAGCAGATTTTGCTTGGAGACCAGTGAGGGAGCAGAATTTCCCGTCTGGATTACAAGTTGAAAACACAGGCCACACATGAGGAAATAGGAAGCCCAAGAGAAAAGACCTGTTGTAACAATGTAAGTCTGAGAATCTGCAGAAAAATGAGGGAGAGCTTTGGCTTCCACAAAGCTGTAAACTTGGGAGGAAATGGTTAGGTGAAGTCAATTTTACCTAAATTTTAAGAATCTTGGAGGCCCTGGCTGCCACTGGGGTTGCAATTACAACAGCTACCAGTAAATTCTCTAAAAGGAAGGTTGCACAAAGTAGTTTGGGAAAATTTCATGAACTATTTGAGATGGGTCATGAAGGCATTGTGGCAACTTGTCAGACTGGAAGAAGAGGGCATTTTAGAAAGACAGAATGACCTATGCAGAGGCACAGGTGTATGAAGAACTCGGTGTGTGCAGAGAAGAGTAAGAAGTTCCACGTGACTAGGACAGGTGTGGTGGAAGATGCAGGATGAAGTGAAGCTGAAGAAGCCCCAGGGGCTGTGTCACGAAGGTTCACCTTTTACCTGCAGACAGAAAGACCCGCACTGCGGAAGATGACCCTGGAGGTGGTACGGCACTAGGCGATTTGGTTATTTCCTCCTTTATGCACCTTTATGCCTTGCACAGAACTCTAACTGCTGCGACTATCACACTCTACCAGCAATTGGTCGTGTGGTGTGTGCTTTGGAAGACCTTGAGCTCCAGGAAGGCCACAAGTATTTAGACAGTCCTGAATTCAAATCCTACCTCCTCAACGTACTGAGTGTCCTTGGGCCAGTTATTTAACCGCCCTGAGCCTGTTTCTTCATCTGCAAAGTGGGGATAATCATAGTACTTATCTCAAAGGATGGCAGTGAAGATAAAAAGAACGGAGATGCTCAGCATGGTACCGGCATACATTAGTTCTTAGGCAAAGCAACTCTTGTTCTGACTCACCCTTGAAATGTACAGCCTAACATAGGGCCTGCACATCTTGGGAGGAAACATGAGGGGGACAACTGTTGATAAGGAAGACAAACCAGACATGATAAATGAAGGGCCCTCCCACAAGAGTCTGGGGTTTTTTTTTTTCATCTAGATATAATCATGCTCCTGATATCATAAGAATATGGCTGAGACATCTATGATGGTTTTATTTTTTAAGATTTTATTTATTTTTTTGAGAGAGAGAGCACGAGCAGTGAGGAGGGGCAGAGGGAAAGAGAGAAGAAGACTCCCCACTGAGCAGGGAGCCTGAAGTGGGGCTCAATCCCAGGACCCCGAGATCATGACCTGGGCCTAAGGCAGACACCTAATAACAGAGTGAGCCACCTAGGTACCCCATGATAGTTTTAAAATAGGTCAACAAATTCTTTGCTATTCCTCCCTTCAAAGGGTGGAGTCTACTCTGCTTGAGTATGGGCTGGATTTAGTTGATAGTTTCTAAAAAATAGAAGAAAGCAAAAGTGACAATGTGCACCTTCAGAGCCTGGGTCATAAGAGGCATTGCGACTTGCCCCTTGCTGGTTCTTGGATCACTCATTCTAAAAGTAGCCAGTTGCCATGTCCTGAGGACACTCACACAGCCCAAGAAAAGGTCCACATGGCAAGGTACTAAGGCCTGCTGACCTTGGAAGTGTATCCTTCAGCTCCATTCAGGCCTTCAGTTGACCACAGTCCCTAATGGCATCCTGACTCACTAGAGACCCTGAACCAGAACCACCCAGCTGAGCCACTCTTGAACTCCTGACCACAGAAGCAATGAGATAATAAATACTTCTTGGGTTAAGTCACCAAGTTTTGAGGTAATTTGTTAAGCAGCAATAGAGAACTAATACAATATCTAAATGCAGTACTGTTCATTTTTATTTTTACACATGGAATTTGATTCTTTCTGACTTTACTCTTCAAGTGACATTATGTACAATCATCTTGAGGTCTAAAAATATATAATTTATTGGATTAATCATAATCTTTGGTTTGGGTTCCAAAAAAATTTAAGAATTAAAAACAAAAGGTCGGCTGGGAAGATGGTGGCGTAAGAAGACCCTAAGCTTGCCTCCTCCCACAGATACAACTAGATAACACCCATATCAGTATAAATAACCCAGAAAGCAACCCAAAGACTGGAAGAACAAACTCCACAACTAAAGGCAGGGAAGAGGCCACAATGAAAAAGGTAGGAAGGGCAAAGACCACTCTAGGAGTGAATGGACCATGGCCATCCAAGGCGTGGAGGGAACCAGTGATGCGGAAATTAGACTTTCACACCTCAGAGCCCATGAACGGGGAGAAAGAGTCTCAGTAATACTTGCCTATGAAAGTGAGAGGGGCTGAATTTTTTGAGTCTTAAAACCAGCCAGACTTAAAGCCTGAAATTTTAAAAATCAGCTCTGGGAGAGCCCAGAAGGCATTAGGAACCAGAGTCCCCTCCCTTAAATAAAGAGACAGCATAACAAATAGCAGATGTGACATAGAACCAGCAGTTTGAAAAACGCCAGGTGCAGATGGGAGGGAGAGTGATTTACTCATCTCAAAGCACAGCCTGGAGAGACAAGGATCACCAGGAAACTGCACTAGGAACAAAGGAGCTGGCAGGTGTCATTTCCCTCCCCTACACCCCAGCATAAACAACTGCCACCTGCAGGAACCAGCAGTGCTCACACTCCTTACCTAACTTGCCTGCACCAAGCCCTACCCCACAGCCCTTTGCTGGATCTGCCTTTCCCGGGTATGCTAGCTTGAGCCTTGGGGCTGTGGGCCCCTCCCCCAGAAGACCAGTGCAAACCCTGCCAACACCACATCTCCTGACCCACACAGTTTGCAGGACCTCAGTTCTGGCAGTGGCAGGAACACATCTCTTTTCACAAGCAGACCACTGCAACTTTGCTGCCCACAACAACCAAAGAGAGCCTCTGCAGACAACTGGAGTGAAGGAAAAAGAGGCCAAGACTCAACAGCAGATCACATGTAAAACACACAGGAGACACTCCCTGAAGTGTCAGGGCAACAATGGACCTCTTCTTTGCAAGACTATTATCTTTAAGAGCGAGACAAGTAGCTGACATTCCTAACACAGAGAAACAGATACAGAAAGTCAGACAAAATGAGGAGACAGAGAAGCATATCCCAAATGAAAGAACAGGACCAAACTACAGCAAGAGACCAACACAAGACAGACATAAGTAATATGCCTGATAGAGAATTTAAAGTAATGATGATTGAGGCGCCTGGACAGTTAAGCGGTTAAGCGTCTGCCTTCAGCTCAGGTCATGATCCTGGAGTCCAGGGATCGAACCGTGTGTCTGACTCCCCACTCAGTGGAAAGCCTGCTTCTCCCTCTACTCCTCACTGCTCATCCTGCTCATTGCTCTCTCTCTCTTGTTCTCTCTCTCAAATAAATAAATAAAATCTTTAAAAAAAATAAAGTAATGATCATAAAGATACTCACTAGACTTGAGAAAAGAAGGGAGGATACCAGGGAGACCCTTAACAGAGAGATAAAAAAAGAATCAGAGATCAAGAACACAATAAATGAAATTAAAAATACACTTGATGAAATAAATAGCAGGTTGGACAAAGCAGAGGAACAAATTAATGAACTGGAAGACAGAGTAATAGAAAGTAAAAGAAAGGAAAGGAAAGAAAATTATGCAAATTGTGGGGCCCCTGGGTGGCACAGTGGTTAAGTGTCTGCCTTCGGCTCAGGGCATGATCCCGGCGTGATGGGATCAAGCCCCACATCAGGCTCTTCTGCTATGAGCCTGCTTCTTCCTCTCCCACTCCCCCTGCTTGTGTTCCCTCTCTCGCTGGCTGTCTCTATCTCTGTTGAATAAATAAATAAAATCTTTAAAAAAAAAAAGAAAATTATGCAAATTGAGAATAGTCTTAGGGAATTCAGTGATGCCATCAAGTGTAAAAACATCCATTTTATAGGGATCTCAGAAGAAGAGAGATATAAGGGGGCAGAAAATGTCTTTGAAGAAATAATATCTAAAAACTTCCCTATCTGGGGAAGAAAAAATATCCAGATCCCAGAGGCACAGAAATCCCCCCCAAAAAAATTCAACCCAAGGAGGTCGACATCAAGATATATAGTAATTAAAATGGCAAAAGGTAGCAATAAAGAAAAAATTTAAAGCAGCAAGAGAAAGGAAGATAGTTACATACAAAAGAAACCCCATAAGGCTATCAGCAGCTTTTTCAGCAGAAACTTTGCAGGCCAAGGGAATGGCATGATATGGTCAAAGTGCTGAAAGGGACAAATCTGCAGCCAAGAACACTCTACCCAGCAAGGCTATCATTCAAAATAGTAGGAGAAAAAAAAGAGTTTCTCAGACAAACAAAAACTAAAGGAGTTCATAACCACTAAATGACCCCTACAAGAAATATTAAAGGGGTTTCTTTGAGTGGAAAGGAAAGAACATAAGTGAGAGTATGAAAAGAAAAACACACAAAAGTGGTAAAAATATATATATTTCTGTAAAAATCAGTCAAGTGATTCATACAATAAAAAGATGTAAAATATGACACCATATACCTAAAACATGGGAGAGAGAGAGAGGAGTAGAGAATGGGTTTAAACTTAAGCAACCGGGGAGCCTGGGTGGCTCAGTCGTTAAGCGTCTGCCTTCGGCTCAGGGCGTGATCCCAGAGTACTGGGATCAAGCCCCGCATCGGGGTCCCACTCCGCTGGGAGCCTGCTTCTTCCTCTCCCACTCCCCCTGCTTGTGTTCCCTCTCTCGCTGTCTCTCTCTCTGTCAAATAAATGAATAAAATCTTAAAAATAAATAAATGAAATAAACTTAAGCAACCATCAACTTAATATAGACTGCTATATGCAGAAGATATTATATACAAACCTCATGGTAACCACAAATCAAAAACCACTAATAGATATGCAAATAATAAAGAGAAAGAAATCCAAATATATCACTAAAGAAAGCCAACAAACCATGAAGGAGAGCAAGAGAAGAAAGGATCAGAAAAAAATCTATAGAAACAACCACAAAACAGGTAAAAAAAAAAAAAAGCAATAAATACATATCCACTGATAATTATTTTGAATGTAAATGGACTAAACGCTTTAATCAAAGGACACAGGGTGACAGAGTGGGCAAAAAAACAAGACCCACTTATATACTGCCTATAAGAAACTCATTTCAGACCAAAAGACACCTGCAGATTGAAAGTAAGGGATGGAGAAACACTTACCATGCAAATGGAAGCCCAAAGAAAGCTGGGGTAGCAATACTTATATCAGACAAAATAAATTTTATCTTTTTTAAAGATTTATTTATTTATTTGAGAGTGAGAGAGAGAAAGAGAGTGGGGGAAAGGGCAGAGGGAGAGAATATCTAAACACACTCCCGCTGAGCACAGAGTCTGACACAGGGCTCAATCCCAAGAGCCATGAGATCAGGACCTGAGCCAAAGCCAAGAGTCAGACGCTTAACTGACGAGGCGCCCCCAAAATAAACTTTAAAACAAAAACTGTAACAAGAGACAAAGAAGGACACATATAATAAAAAAAGGGGACAATCCAACAAGAAGATATAATGATTGTAAATATTTATGCATCCAACATGGGAACATCCAAATACATAAAACAGTTAATAATAAACATAAAATAAATAATTGATAGGAATACAATAACAGTAGGAGAATACCTTACTCACAGATCATCCAAACAGAAAATCAACAAGGAAACAGTGGCTTTGAATGACACATTGGACCAGATGGATTTAACAGACATATTCAGAACATTCCACCCTAAAACATAATATTCTTTTCAAGTGCACATGGAACATTTTCCAGAACATATCACATATAAGGCCATAAAACAAGTCTCAACAAATTCAAAAAAATCAAAGTCACACCATGAGAGATAGGGCCCAAATAAACAAAATTACTAATGAAAGAAAAGAAATAACAACCAACATCCCAGAAATACAATATTATGACATATTGTGAATATTATGAAAACCTATAAGCCAACAATTTGGACAACTTAAAAGAAATGAATAAACTCCTAAAAACATATAATCAACCAAAACCAAAGCAGGAAGAAATAGAAATTTAGAACAGACCAATTACCAGGAGGGGGGCCTGGATGGCTCAGTTGTTAAGTGCCTGCCTTCAGCTCAGGTCACGATTCCAGGGGTCCTGGGATCGAGCCCTTCATCAGACTCCCTGCTCAGTGGGAAACCTGTTTCTCCCTCTCCCACTCCGCCTGCTTGTGTTCCCTCTCTCGCTGTGTCTCTCTCTGTCAAATAAATAAAATCTTTTAAAAAAACTGACCAATCACCAGGAATGAAATTGAATCAGTACTCAAAAAATTTCCAAACAACAAAAGTCCAAGACTAGATGGCTTCACAGGTGGATTCTACCAAGCGTTTAAGGAATAATTAATACCCCCAAAAAAATAGTTAATACCCGTTCCTCTTAAACTATTCCAAAAGATACAAGATGAAGGAAAACCTAAATTCATCCTATGACACCAGTATCACCCTGATACCAAAACCAGATAAAGACATCACACACACCACACACACACACACACACACACACACACACACGCAAACTGCAGGCTAATATCTCTAGTGAATATAGATGAAAAATCCCCAAGAAAATATTAGCAAACCAAATCCAACAATATATTTTAAAAAATCGAACACCACAAACAAATGGGATTTATCTTTAGAATGCAAGGGTGGTTTGGTACTTGCAAAACAATCCATGTGATATGTCATATCAATAAAAGAAAGGATAAAAATCATATGATCATTTCAATAGATGCAGAAAAACCATTTGGCAAAGTACATCCCTTTGTGACAAAAACCCTCTGCAAAGTAGGTCTGGAGGAAACATATCTCAACATAATAAAGGCCTTGTATGAAAAACCTCCAGCCAACATCATACTCGATGGTGGAAAACTGAGAGGTCTTTCCCTCTAAGGTAGGAACAATACAAGGATGTCCACTTTCACCACTTTTATTCAACATAGTAGTGAAAGTTGTAGCCACAGCAATTAGACAACATAAAGAAATAAAAGGCACCTAGGGGCACCTGGGTGACTCAGTCAGTTAAGCGTCTGCCTTCGGCTAGGTCAAGATCCTGGGGTCCTGGGATCAAGCCCCACGCTGGGCTGCCTGCTCAGTGGAGAATCTGCTTCTCCTTCTCCCTCTGCCTCTCCCCCTTCCACTCGTGCTCTATCGCTCTCACTCACTCGCCATCTCAAATAAATAAATTAAAAACCTTAAAAAAAAAGAAATAAAAGGCACCCAACTGGTAAGGAAGAAGTAAAACTCTCACTATTTGCAGATGACATACTATATATAGAAAACCCTAAAGACTCTGCCAAAAAACTACTAGAACTGATAATGAATTCATTAAAGTCACAGGATACAAAATCAATGTACAGAAATCTGTTGCATTCCCATACACTACTGTTATAAGAAAACAATCCCATTTACAATTGCACCAAAAACAATAAAACATCTAGGAACAAACTTAACCAAAGAGGTGAAAGACCTGGACTCTGAAAACTATAAAACACCAATGAAAAATTTTAAGATGACACAAAGAAACGGAAAGACATTCCACACTCATGGGTTGGAAGAACAAACATCGTTAAAACTACCCAAAGCAATCTACAGATTTAATGCGATCCCTATCAAAATACCAACAGCATTTTGCCCCAAACTAGAACAAACAATCCTAAAATTTGTATGGAACCACAAAGGACCTCAAATAGCCTACGAAATCTCTTTTTTATTTTTCCTTTGAGAGAGAGAAAGAGAGAGAATGAGAACAAGCGCAGAGCAGAGCAGTGGGGGGGGGGCAGACAGACAGCAAAAGAGATATGAGATATTCTTAAGAAGGCTTCACACCCAGCATGGAGCCCAACGTGGGGCTCAATCTTACAACCCTGAGATCATGACCTGAGCCGAAATCAAGAGTCATATGCTCAACCAAATGAGCCACAGGCGCCCCTAGCCAAAACAATCTTGAGAAAGAAAAACAAAGCTAGAGGCATCACAATTCCAGATTTCAAGTTATATTACAAAGCAGTAGTCATTAAAACAGTACGGAACTGGCAAAAAATAGACACACAGATCAATGGAATAGAACAGGAACCCAGAAATAAACCCACAATTACATGGTTATTTAATCTTCAACAAAGGAGGAATGAATACACCATGGGAAAAAGAGTCTGTTCAACAAGTGGTACTGGGAAAACTGGACAGCCACATATAAAAGAAGGAAACTGGACCAGTTTCTTACACCACATACAAAAATATACTCAAAATGCATTAAAGACCAAAATGTGAGACCTGAAACCATAAAAATCCTTGAAGAGAGCATAGGCAGTAATCTCTTTGACATTTGCTATCTTAATATTTTTCTAGATATATCTCCTGAGGCAAGGGAAATAAAAGCAAAAATAAACTATTGGGATTACATCAAAATAAAAATTCTACACAGTGAAGGAAAACAGTCAACAAAACTAAACTAAACTAAAAGCAACCTACTGAATGGTAGAAGATATTTGCCAATGACATATCCAATAAAAGGTTAGTAACCAAAATATATAAAGAACTGACATAACTCAATACCCAAAAAATAACTCAATTTAAAAATGGGCAACAGACATAGATATTTCTTCAAAGAAGACACACAGATGGCTAACAGACACATGAAAAGATGCTCAACATTACTCATCATCAGGGAAATGCAAATCAAAACTACGATGAGATATCACCTCACACCTGTCAGAATGGCTAAAATCAACAACACAAGAAACAATAAGTGTTGACAAGGATGTGGAGAAAAAGCAACACTTATCACTGTTGGTGTTACTGCAAACTGGTGCAGCCACTGTGAAAAACAGTATAGAGGTTCCTCAAAAAGTTAAAAAATAGAACTACCTTATGATCCAGAAATCATACTACTGGGTATTTACCCCCAAAATGCAAAGGGACACATGAACCCCCATGTTTATTGCAGCATTATTTACAATAGCCAAACTGTGGAAGCAGCCCAAGTGTCCACTGATAGATGAATGGATAGAGAAGATGCGGATATCTATAATGGAATATTATTCAGTAATAAAAAGGAATGAAACTTTGCCATTTGCAACAACATGAATAGAGCTAGAGAGCATAATTATGAGCAAAATAAACTAGAGAAAGACAAATATCATATGATCTCACTCATATGTGGAACTTAAGAAATAAACAAGCAAAGAAAAAAGAGAGAGAGACAAACCAAGAAACAAACCCTTAACTATAGAGAACAAACTGATGGCTACCAGGGGAAGGTGGGTTTGGGGATAGGGGAAATGGGGGATGAGGATTAAAGAGTACACATATCATGATAAAACTAAATGCAATATTTCTAAAAATAAAATAATGTCTCTAGGCACTCAGAACCCAGAGTTGCCATAGTCTGTGGGATAACCAAAATCTGAGCACCTGCCTCTTAGAAAGAAGCTTGTTATAGTGGTCAGGAGAGCTTCCAGACACCAGCAATGCACCAAAACTGACAGCAGAATGAATTAACTCCTTAGAAAGGAGATGCCAGGTCATGCAGTTTATCAAAAACTTCTTCACCAAGTTGTGTATTGTTCTATCTGCTCAGTTCTTCCAGCCTGAAGACACTATGAAACTGAGATTGGCCCTTTTCATCAATTTCTCCCCATGTCCCAGATCTACTCATTCTGGATGGTGTACCATAGGGAAAAAGCAGGAACTCAGGAGTAGGAGAGACTTGAGCCAGAATCCTGTTTCAGACACTCACACATTCAACAAATACTAAGTGCATAGGTTCCAGCTGCTACTGCTATAATAGTGAGTAAAAGTAGACAAGCTCCCTGCCTCCACAGAGTGAATATCTAGTAGGGGTATTACGTAATCACATAAATAAATGTAAAATTCCACTCAGCTGACTGGTGCACAGGATAGAACAGGGAGGTTTCCCTGAAGAAGAGGTACTTAATCTGAAGGTTAAAGGACAGTTAAGTTAACTAGCCTAAAAGGATGTTAAAAATAAGACAGCAGACCCAAAATGGAGTCACTTATGCTAAGCACCACACCACCAAACCAGGACTCATTCATGACAGCTCTCCCAGAAATAGAATTTTAAACCAGTAAATCAGGAATTGCCTAAACATCACTAGTTAGATAATCTGCCTGATAGATCCCTGCTATCCCCTAAAGGAAAGTAACCCAACCCAAAGCAATAAACAACCTGCTTGTTCTGCCTAGTACAACTTCTTGTTCCTGCTCCCCACTGCCTCTGGAAGTCTTTCATTTTGTACAGCTTTTCAGAGTTCTTTTCAATCTGCTAGACTGGATGCTGCTTGATTCATGAGTCATTGCATAAGATCTTTAAAAATTACTGAGTTGAATTTTGTTTTTTAATAGGGAGAAGGAAAAATATTCCAGGGGTGCCTGGGTGGCTCAGTCAAACGTCTGCTTGTGGCTCAGGTCATGATCCCAGGGTCCTGGGATGGAGCCCCACATCCCTGCTTAGTGAGGAGTCTGCTTCTCCCTCTGTCTCTGCTTCTGCCCCTGCCCTCGTTAGTGCTCTCTCTTGCTTGCTCTCTCTCTCTCTCTCATTCAAATAAATAAATAAAATCTTAAAAAAAAAAAGAGAAAAAGAATATTCCAGATAAGGGAATAGATGTGTAAAGGTATGATGACAGGAAGGAACCTGCATGTACTAGAGCCTGAAAGCAGATCAGTGAGGTAGAGTGAAGAAGGGTGGGGAGGAGGGGATGCATGTGAGAGACATGGAGGTCAAAAAGACAGGACTCGGCAATAACAGTTAGGAATACTTTTACAGAATGACTGACAACCTGGCCAACAGTGGCTTGAACACAGAAGCATGGTGTGTGCACATGTACATGTGTGCGCATTTCCTCAAATAATAAGTTTCTTTAGACAAAAAGACAGTAAGAATTCCAGAGGTAGGAGGGATTTGTTTAGCAGTTCAGTGATGCCAGGGCCAACATGAACATCTTTTTCCTCACAGCCAAAACCAGCTCCATGCCCCATGATCAAGTCCAAGGCAGAAAGAATTGAGAAAAGGGGTAAAATTCAAGACAACTGTCTCTTTTATCAGGAAAGGAAAACCTTTCCCAAACCACCCCCCCCGACCCCCAGCAGATTTCCACTGAAGTCTTACCAGACATAACAGTGTCATCAGGCCACTTCTAGCTGCCAGGGAAGCTGGAAGATCAACTGTTTAACTTTTCCATTCTCTTGAGAAAAAATGGAAAAGGGGAAAGGGGATTGGGAATGGATGTTGAGATAATCAATTCACAGTGAGTTTGCAGGTACAGGGTTGGGGAGGTGAACAACTGGACAGTTGATGCCATTCTGGGTGGATAACATTGCAACAGCATGACTTCAGTTTGGGATATATTGAGCTTGAGGTATATGGTAAACTGAATCCCTGGAACCTGTGAATGTTACTGCATATGGAAAACGGCAGAAATGATTAAATTAAATATTGAGATGGGGAGATGATCTTGGATTATCCAGGTGGGCCCTAGATGTAATCACATGTGTCCTTATAAGAGGGAAGCACAGGGAGATTTGACTCCAGAAAAGCAATAGATGTGATAATAAGGAAGAGGTTACAGTTAGGTGAGGAAGGCGCCAGGGAATACAGACAACTTCTAGAAGCTGAAAAAGAAAAGAGATTCTCCCCCTCAGAGCCTCCAGAAGGAACCAAACCTAATGACACCTTGACTTTAGCCTATTGAGACAGAGTTTAGACTTCTGATCTCCAGAACTGTAAGAGTATAAATTTGTACTGTTTTAAGCTTATGCTTAGCTTGTGGTAATGTGTTATAGGAGGAATAGGAAACTAATGCAAATTGCCTTTAAAACATCTAAGAGAGGTCAGTTAGGCAGATGGATGTACGGGTCTGGAGGTGAAAGATGAGGGCTGGGCTTGAGATATACATTTGAGTGTCATATTCAGGTGGGTAGCATTTGAAGATGTAGGAGGACATAAACTCCTATAAGGAGAGTGACACTGTACCTACATGCTGTGCATCTTTCAACAAGGTACTTAAAGTCTCTGAAACATTATTTATTGAAATTTTATTCTGTCCTGGCATCATATCAAGCTCTTCACGAGCACTCTCATTTAATCCTCACAACCACTTTATGCGGTAGACCATTTTTATCTCCTATTTACAGAAAAGGAAACCGAAGTTTAGAGAGATTAGTCATGCCCGAGATCAGACAGTACATGATGCAGACTAACTCCATTCCTCTGCCTTGGCCCTTATAGCCCATGCACCAGCAGCACCAGCACGATCTAGGAGTCTGTTAGGCCTACTGAATCATAATCTGAATCTGAATCTTCACAAGATCCCCAAGTTACTTCTACATTGTTTAACAAGAGCTAGACTCTAGCCTGCCTCCAGAATGGGTTCCACTCAGGTAGGTGCTGCAGCAAGAGCCTAGTTCGGAGTTCTGGAAGCACAGAACGTTTCTCACCTCTGTATCTTTGCTCACATCATTCTCTACTTGGAGCTAACACTTCCGTTCAGGTGCCCGGATTAGGCACCTCCAGAACCCTCAGGTGCTTTTTTCTCCCGTAACTCTCGGGTTACAATGCTGCCTCCTCCACTATGCCTCTAGGACAAAACACAGCTCTTTCTCGCCTAGGTACCGAAACGCCAGGTTCTGCCAAGCAAAATGCAGGAAACGCCAGAGCAGACGCCCAGCAACTATTTAAAAGGAAGTATGAAATAGTTAACGAAACTTAACTTGTCGCCTAAGAGACCCGCGCAGACGGAGCCATACCCTGACGAGCCCGAAAAAGAGGCCGGGCGGTGAAAAGACAGTGAGCGGGAGGTTTAAACACCAGAGCTCCCGAGTCCCGCTGGAGGACTGACTGAGCGCATGCGCGCAGCGGCCCGGAGCCCTCTCAGACGGCTTTCTCCGCATGCGCGAGAGCCCGGATGCGGATCCAGTTGGTTGAGAGCGCGCGCGGCGCTGCAGTGATGGCTGCGCTCGGAATTGCGACGGGTGGTGGATATTGGTTTTCGGCTTTGGCGCTCGGGGTGACTCTCCTCAAATGCCTTCTCATCCCCACCTAGTAAGGGACCCGCACCGCGGGTGGTCAAAGCGGGAATGAGAAGCGTGGATGCCCGTGGGTGGGAGGAGGAAAGGGAACCTGGAAGTCGTGTGGTCTCCGCTGTGCTTCCCCCTCCGCCGATTGATTGTTACTTGACGTGAGAACTAGATCATAGCCCTGAATAGCTGGCTTCAGGCTTGGCGCTGTCTGACTTTGGTGTTTCTAAGCCTTGGGTCCTCATTCTTAGTGTGCAGGTTAAGAACACCCACCTTCATCATTCAGCGGTATTTATCAGTTGCCATCTGGCAAGGCACTAAGTCTTGGAGGTGCAGTAGTGAGGAAGACATTTCCTGTTCTTGCCCTCGATAGATTCGTGAGGGCAGATAGACAAAAACGATAGTTTCAGATTGTGATAGTATCTATGAGGGAAATAGAGTGACTACGGGTCAAGACTTTACTCTTTTAGGAGGTGATGTTTAAGTTAAAATTTGAAGGATGAAAGAGAATAAGCAATGTAAAAAGCAGTTCAGGCATAGAAAAGAAAAAGTGTGAAGGCCCTGTGGTAGGAAAGAACTCAGAGCATTCTGGGAACAGAAAGTGGCCATTGTGGCTGAAGAGCATTATGGGAGGAGGAGAGTGGCACAGGATGAGGTGGGTAGCAGCCAGATCACACAAGGTTAGACTTTGAAAAATGGAGGGGCAAGTCTGAAAGCATGGAAACTGGTTAGGAAGCAACCACCAAGTAATATGTATAGTGTGGCTACTCAATATTTATTAATATTAGCATCCACCATCTGTTCATCCTTTCTAACTCTTATGCAGTGATTTTTCCCTTCATTCCTTTTCTCCCTTCCTTCTAGGTCTCCCTACCCCTTCCCAGTTTAGGTTTTGGTTTACTGGTATCCTTTGGTTCAAGTTCTTGTTGATATCCTGTTGGATATGGAAGGAAGAGCTGTTTGTATAGAATGTACATTCATACTGATGTGTATATGTAATTATAGAAGCAATGAAGTGCGTGTAGGTTTAGCAAAATGACTTACAGAGACTTAAAGGGGTTGGCCAAACTTTCTGCATAACTGAAAGTAAATAACCATCTTTCCATTTTAAAAGCAAATTGGAAAAACCTTTCTACAATGTAAGATTCCTTTCAAATCAGAGTGAAAGGGAATTTTTTTTTTACTGTAAGTCTGTGCATTTAAAGTGATATGCTTTAGTGATTTGCTTTAGTTACTTAAGCCTAGAGGTTGTTATTTTGAATACTGCCCTTAGTCCAGGACTAAGAATGTATGTAGTTGTAGTTAATGCTCTGCTTCTCAAACTGTAAAACCCGGGGATGTGAGAGGTAAGCTACATTATAAATGTAAATATAGTCAACAAAGTGTTTGTTAACTGCTTTTATATACCAGGTACTGTGGCTAGGCAATACAGGGGGGGACAAAATGGATATGATCACTAACCCCGTAAAGGGTGTAGTTTTGTAGGATAATAGTTCCAGAAACAAACCAATGCAAATATGTAATTACATAACTACACTTGCGTTAAAAGCGTTACAAAGGAAAAGAATGAGATTCTATAAGGGGACTAACTAGAGGGACTTACTTTAGATTGGGTGTCAGGGATAAGTCTCTGAGGAATTGACCTGTAGTTGAAGGCCTGAAGACATGCCCAGTACATATCTTTTGGTAACATAGGTAAATGCATTTCTGTTCAGTACTGTGTATACTTAGAAATGGAATTCCTAAGTCATGAGATCAATTTTGAGTTGTGATTTTGAGGATTCTGTAGGAAATTGAGGTGACACTGTCAGGAGGAATTTGGGGATGTCTAGCTCTAGAACTCAGGAAAGAGATCAAGCTTGTTTTGTGGTGTGGGAGTCATCATTGTGCAGTTAATAATGTACATAATAAGTATGAATAGATTGTACAGAACAGTAAATTGCATAAAAAGAAGACCAAGAACTGAACTAGGGGAACATCAGCATTTACTTGATGAATATTGGAATGGAACGCCATGAAAGAGACATAGAAGGGGTTGGCTAGGAAACTCAGGAGAGTTGTCACAGGAAAGGTTGTATAAAACATTGAGAAGTGTTAATCAGGTTTTGCTGCAGAACTCATCAGACTTTGATGAGAGTTAACTCAGCAAGAATGTGTTGAGCCCATCCATGTATTAGGTGCTATTCAAGACATGGAGGGGAAGTACAGCAGTGGACAAATGGAAAAAAATTATTCTAAAAAGGGCAGAAGGGTACAGAATATGCCACCCCAAAATAAGTCTCTGGCAAAAGGATTATTTGGGGCCGATTATTTTGAGAAACAGCAGACACAGGAGAAGCTCTGAAAGCAAAGTAGAAGTTAACCCTTTTATAAGGAAAATTTACATTAGAAAGGGGGACTGTATTGGGAAGAGATCTGTTACCAGAGATCACTTTTTCACCTGACAGTCTCATGCACCAGACTTCCTCTTCTGGCTTCCAGTGAGTTGCCTTCCCGCCTTTGGAAGGCCCAGTCCCCTATCCCTTTCCTCATCTCAGGGTGGTATATAAGCCGTAGTCGGTTGGCTGCTATCTAAGTCTCCTATCTTTCTTATATCTTTTGGGACTTCCATACATACATGTGTTATTAAAATTGGCTTTTTTCCTCCTGTTAATCTGTCTTATGTCAGTTTAATTCTTAGGCCAGCTACAGAATTTAGAAGGGTAGAAGAGAAAATGAAAATGTTTCTTCCCCTGCAGGGGAAATGCTTGACTGCATTTGTATATAGTGAGGAATTGGAGACATGGAAAAGGTAGGGCAGGTGCCTTTTCCTACCTTCTCTGTCTGATGAATTCCTGCTTATCCTTGAAATCTGTCTGGTGTGTGAAACATTTTCCAGATGAATTTTGTTAGAATTCTTTGTGAACAAGAGTAAGTCACCTCTGAGCAATAGCCAGAGGACTTTCCTTATGAAAAAGTATGGGCTTTTGGTCAGCCCTTTAGATAACTCCAAAAACCTTTTCACTTACATATAGATCCCCGGCTTTTCCAGAAGGAAGTCTGCCCTTTAGATAAGTGAGGTATTTCAGGATTATGTAATGCCTGTTTGTGTGTGTATAGGATCATGAGCTATGACAATACAGGAGTGTTGGTCCTTTTAAAAGCATAATTTTAGAAATGTGAAATCAAGGGTTGCCTGGGTGACTCAGTGGTTTGAGCATCCGACTCTTGGTCTCAGCTGGGGTCTTGATCTCAGGGTCCTGAGTTTTAGCCCTGAGTTGGGCTTTACACTGGGTGTGGAGTCTATTGTGAAAGAAAGGAAAGACCGACAAGAAAAGAAAAGAAGAAAAGAAAAGAAAAAGAAAAAAGAAAGAAAGAAAGAGAAAGAAAGGGAAAGGAAAGGAAGAAGGAAGGAAGGAAGAAAGAAAGGAAAAGGAGGAAGGAAGGGAGAAAAAGAAAAGAAAGAAAGAAAGAAATGTGAAATTAATAAATGTGACAAAATCTCATTTCACTCATGTGATTATTTTGATAGCCATTCCACAGATTTTGAAGTACACCGAAACTGGCTTGCTATCACTCACAGTTTGCCAATATCACAATGGTATTATGAGGTAGGTTTTAATTTTCACTTTTTTTGCTGGTCTATCTTTTATGATGATGTGTGATATCACATAAGTATTACTGATATTAAAAGTTTTCCCAAAAAAAGTTTTCTGTGTGATTATGGGCCTAATTAATCTTCAAAATAATTGTGCTTTTTCCTCCACTCTGTCCTCTGGCACCATTAGGGAATCCCTTTACTTCAAAATGAGTTTCCCAAACTATAAATTGGGAATTATAATATTTGCCACACCCTTTTTGAAAGAATTTGGGATTGAGAAAGAGGAAAAATTGGATTCTAGACCTGGCTCTGCCACAGCATAGAAAATATATTTCATTTCTCTGAGCCTTAGTTTCTCATCTGGTACATAAGGATTAGGAATGAATTATTTCTAAGATCCTGTCTGTCCCCAGTATTTGGTGATTTATGAGAAAAGGAATAATCAAATGTGATTTGTAGGATTCTGGTAATATATAAAACATTCTCTTCTATTTATAAAAACTATGTATTTTTATTTCTGGTATGAATTACTAAGTTGCATATGATATTTCATGAAAAACAGACCTCACTTTAGAAGTGTCTGGGTCAAAAACAGCACTCCGCTACAGGGAGATTTCTTTAAGACAGTCTGAAGTTTTCTGTGAATTCATTCTTGCTTTTTGGGTTTTTTTGTTTGTTTGTTTTTGTATTTTGTTTTTTGGGTTTTTTGGCCAGATCAGAATAGTCCTTAATAGCTTAAGAACAATTGACCTAAGGGACCAAGTTGCTTCTCACATAATAATACTATAAGTATTTGATAGAAATATTAAGGATCTGTAAGCAATTACTTTAAATACTTTACTTTTAAAATACTTTAAACTATTTCAGTTTGCATGTATGCAGACCAATTAGAAGACATGATATGTGGCGTGGTGGTCAAGAGCTTTGGCTGTGGTTCCAGACTGCCTCTGTGTGACTTGCAGCTCTGGGTGCATACTGGGTGACCATGGACACACCGCTTGACCTCTCCAAGCCTCAACATCCCTAACTATTAATGATAATAAGTATTAGAGTGAAATGAATATAATGCTTATAATCCTTAGCACAGTCTTGGAACAGAAGTGCTCAGTAAACATTATTAAGGGTTTTTAATAATTAGCATTATTCATATATGACCCTTGGACTATAAATAAAAAGGCAGCCCCCATCTCCCCTTTCTCTCTGACCATTCCCTCTTTGCTTCCTTTGCTAACTCTTCCTCACCTACACACCCTTTCAACAGCTGGTACTCTCTAGGGTTCTCTTTGTGGTCCTTGTTCTTTTAATTCTGTAATTCTTTGTGGATGTTCTCTCTCCTTTACTCCTGCAACTTTCACCACTTTCTGTTATCTTAGGACTCCTAAAACTATTTAGGCCAAAGCTATCTTCTTTATCAGTTTATTTTAGATAAAAGAGACTTATGTAACAATCTTGGGGCACCTGGCTGGCTTAGTCTCTAGAGTATGCGATTCTTGATCTCAGGTTGTGAGTTCAAGCCCCTTTGGGCGTAGAGCTTACTCTAAAAAAAAGATAATCTAGTAATGGTATACTTTATTCTTCCTGCTCTCCTCAAAAATAACAACAAAAGCCAGTAAGGAGCAAAACTCTTTTGTGGGCAAGGCTTGGCTATATGTGAGAAGAGGCTGACAGGAGATAAGGCTGGAGAGGTACATATGGTCAGGTCTGGAAGGGTCCCTCTGCCATAATAAGGAGAGTGAACATGTGAGCAGTGGTCTGCTTAACTGTGACTTCTAACCTGCCTTTCTGCTGTGGCTTCAGCTTACATTGGTTGGTCCACTGATTCGGAAAGACACCAGAAAGACCCATAATAAATATTTTTGGAATGAACACGGTTGTTTTGAATCTTCATATGAAGAGGTTGGATGTTTTTATTTGAAGATACACCTCTGGGAGAGAGCAAGATAGAGTCCCTCACATCCAGGAGTATGGTAAGGAGCCAAGGGCGTTGCAGCTGAGACCAGATATCATGAAGCCAGCACAGGCTGACGACAGCCAGAACTGATAACCAGCAGAACCAGAAGAAGCCTGCAAAGACCCAAGACTGATTAGACTCATTTGAAAAGGGAAGACTTTTGCAGCAAACCGTCAGACTCATCAGACACTGACCTTTTTTTTTTGCCACATTCAACGTCTGGAAAATCTCACAATTTGCTGCAAAAGCCCTCCCTTTTTAAATGAGTCTAATCAGTCTTGGGTCTTTGCAGGCTTCTTCTGGTTCTGCTGGTTATCAGTTCTGGCTGTCCTCAGCCTGTGCTGGCTTCACTATATCTGGTCTCAGCTGCAACGCCCTTGGCTCCTTACCATACTGCTGTTCATGAGTCAGTGCTTGACATGAGTCATTGCTTGACATGAGTGACTCCATCCTGCTCTCTACAGCTCTGTTGTAATAGCTTACTGAACTAATGGATTTGCAGTCAGAAGACCCAGATTTGAGTGATGGCTCTACCAGGTTTTAGTTAAGTGATGGAACTGTTCACTTGGGAGAAGATGATAGCTAATAGCTTCACTGGCTTCCCGAAAGCTCTTTAAGTAATAAAATGGCCCAGATAGAAATCCTTGAGGTTAAGAGAACCTTCGGGGCTAGATTTGGAAAGTCTTTGTGTGGGGAATGTATAGAGAGTTTCTGAATGGTGTGGGATTGAGAATAGCAAAGAAAGGACAGGGACACTTTGTTTGGGAAAATTGACAATTTCCCAGGCAGCACCTGTCCCAATTTTTTTCAACGCTTCCTAGTCCCCATTTTATTTAAAGCAATAAACGTGTCAATAAGATAAAGTAGGAACGAACCTTTTACACTTCCTATAGAGTAAATGACTCTAAGTGTAGAGTGAACTCTGACATAGAAACTGTAGCTGGGAACAGCTGATGTTAATAAAGTCCAAGTTGATGTTGACTTTCTTGGAATTACATGGAGCAGTAATTTCTAAACTTGTTTCTTAAGTATTTACACCCTAGCAAGAAAACATTTTTGAGCATTTACTACTCAGCGTGAGTTTATATATGTTATAAAAGTACTGCTTTATTAATACGCTGTTAAAAATAGGCATTAAAAAGGATGAGATTAAATGACAGAATTTCCAATTTTTCTGTAGCTACAGTTTAATAGCTCATCTCGTTTACACCCCACGTTGGAAACTTGGGATTAGGGAAGGAACTTTTCAAGAGCAAGAACTTAATGGGCAGGTGCGTAGCTTGAGTGCTCCAGCCTGAGAGCCTCTGGGTTTGCCTCTTCTGAGGCTTCTACATTTTTATACCTGCAGGGGGAGCAGTTAGGCTACTTCTTACCTGGACCTGAAGTTGTCGCTGATCTTTACCACAAACAAAGAGCTTTATTTATTTAAGGAAATAAACTACTAAAATAAGTAAAACTCAGAGGTGAGTCTCTCTCACCTCATTTTATACCACAGAACAATCCTAAATAATAGTCCCTGTGGGCACCCAGTTAGTACCCACTGAACCCTCAGTGCAATTCCAGGAGAGGAGTTTCTCATTGAAAAGAGCAACAAATACAGAGTAGGGAGATGTTTACGGTCTGAGCTCTTAGAAGTGCAAGGTCCAAGGAGGGCACGTATTGCATGGTGCACTGGGTGTTATACGCAACTAATGAATCATCGAACTTTACATCAGAAACCAGGGATGTACTGTATGGTGACTAACATGATATAATAAAAAAACATTAAAAAAAAAAAAGTGCAAGGTCCAGGTTTAGTTTTAGGGACATCCTATGGTGATAGTAACAATTTTTTTAATGATAGTAAATAATATTTATTGATATTGAGCTTGTATCTGGTTCAGTGCTATATAAATAGTATTTTATATGTGTATGTAAAATTTAATGCAATAACCCATGAGGTACACACTAGCATCCCTGTTGTTTGGATGAGGAAACTGAGACTTAAAGAAATCTAGAAAACATAATATCCTGAAGTTATATACTTCATTTTCATATACTCTGTATTTCATATGATTGGCATTTTCATTTACTCATTAGTGGCTGCTCACTCACTTAACTAACGATTATTTAATGCTTAATAAATCAGGCACTTACTAAATTTTCAGAATACAGAAATGGCAAAGAATGGCTTTTGCTCTCTTAACCTCAGTATCTCATATTGGAACAAAAGATAAATAGCATTTGTGTTGCATTTTGCCATTTGTATCTGTATTTCATATGTATTATGTCAATTAGCCCTTATAATACCTACTTTACAAATAGGGAAAATGAGTCTGAGAAAGAACTTGAACCCAAGCTAGTGAATCATTTGTTATGCCATAGCTCCCTTTTTAATATTTAGATAAGTAGCGTCATATCATAACCAAGTTTATTCTTGCAAATTTCATTAATTTCCTTTGAAATATAGTTGATTCTACTTAAGGAAATGGGAGACCAACCACATTATATAACTTAGGAACCAGGTTTTGGTATTCTGCTCAGTCTTACATAGGAATTACTCTATTAATATAGGTCATTTTTTTACTTTTTTTTTTCTTTAGTAATCTCTACCCCACATGTGGGGCTCAAACTCACAACCCCAAAATCAAGAGTCGCATGCTCTTCCGACTGAGCCAGCCAGGCACCCATAGGTCATATTTTAAATGCAATTTCATTTCATATAATTTCTTAAAGACTAGAGAATAAGGATTTTCAATCTTTATACCTTGTTTATTCATTTATTTTAGGATGTGTTCTCTCTTTGATTTTTCCCACAGGCAACTTCAGAGTGGACCTTGGATTACCCCCCTTTTTTTGCGTGGTTTGAGTATGCCCTGTCACATGTTGCCAAATATTTTGATCAAGAGATGCTGAATGTCCATAATCTGAATTACTCCAGCTCAAGGACCTTGCTTTTCCAGAGATTTTCTGTCATTTTTACAGATGCACTCTTTGTGTATGCTGTCCACGAGTAAGTCTGAGAATGTCATTTTGTATGGAAGGTGTTGAGGACATAATATAGTATTAAGTATTAACTGGTTCCTCATTTAGGGAAAGCAAAGTTCATATAATAGCAAATGCTAGAACAGTCCCAAACTCTGTTTTTATTTTTTAAAGTAATACAATGAATAATTACACTGAGTAATTATAGTAAACAGTCTAGCTGAATGTTCTGGAAGAAAATGTGAGATAAGGTAGGGTTACAAGACAGAGGTAGAACAAGAGATTGTGAATATTGTGAAAAGTAGTCCCAAGTAGAATTCCATCACCATTTCTCCTGCCTAGTATGGTTCCATATGCTTTTTCCTTTCCTTTCCATATGCCCCCAGAGGCTTCTGTGACCTACCCTATTAGGATACACACACGTACACACACTTGTGTACACACATGGGTTGTGCTGACCACCAATGGAGTTTCCATTCTAGTAAACTCAGGAAACCTTACTGAGTGCCTTTAGTTGTTGTTTCTGAATTCTTTCCTTCGTGAAGACTCTTCACTAATTTTAAGTTACATTTATATTTCATATTTTTATGCTTCACATCTTTTATTATAAATCAATTTTATTTGAATACACATATATACAGTGTCTTGCACAGTGACTTCCAGGTAATTAGTTCTCAGTTAATGTTGGTTGCTATTCTGTCCTAATACTTAAGCCTGCAGGTATGATTATGAGAGAGCACTAACTGTGTCCCTTTAGTCACCCTTGTCACAAATGGATCATTTCTCTTTGTGAGGCCCTGAACCCTTGCCCCATTTGGGAGAGTCCCTTGGGAATGTTTTAATCACTGATAATTATGGACTATTTCCTGTTTGACACCTTATCTTTCAGTCTGTTTATCACCTAGCAGGAGTTGGAAGGGAAGGCGATTTGTGATGTACTCCTTTAAACTCAAAAGCTTCAAGCTCCCAGGGAAAGTGTATATGTAGGCAGAAAGAGGAGGAGTAGAATTTATTTCCATCTGCAATGTAGAGGGAGCAGTTAAGTAAGATAAAAATTGTTTAGATCTATGTGCCAGTTCCTGGAACCAAGCACCAAGTATAGATAGTAACTTACTTAATTTTTTCAATTAACCTATAAGGTTACTGTCTCTGTTGATGAGGAAACAGGCTCCATGGAGGAAAAGCAGGTCACCTTTTGCTAAACCCTCTTTAACTGCATCTTTATTGTCTATTTTTTTGGCTTACATTTCTTTTTTTAGGATTTGCCAATATTCAAATGAAAACACATTTTTAAAAATCTTTTTATAGGATTATACATCTGTGTCAAAAGTTTGGAAAACAGAAATGTACACATATACATAAAGTAAATGTGACCCATACTTCTCCATTTATAACTATCACTATTAACATTTTGGTGCATGTTATTTCCGCCTCTCTTCTGTGTCTGAATATAATTTTTATAAAATAAAAATAGGATCATAATTTTTTGTCATCTGCTATTATCACTTAATAATAGATTTTGACCGTTAAATGATATACATTTTTAATAAATGCTTTTAAAATTATTTGGACAATCAGGAGCTATAAGTTTATGGCTCTATTTTTAATTTGAGTGCTATATATATATATATATTTAAAGTGCTATATCATCTTGGCCTGCATGGTTTTTTAGTACAGTTGACACACAATATTACATTGTTACATTAGTCTCAGGTATGGTCTGCATTTTTTACTCGAGGACTGAAATACTGTGTGCTCTATCAGTTTTCAGAATCCTTTTGGGTTTATGGTGGCTGTTTTTTAATTTTTCGTTTTATTAAATGAAGACTTTGTTTCAAATCAGCATAGCTCGGAAAGAGACATGGGACTAACCCTGAGGTCTTGGTTTCTGTTGTCACCTTTTCAAGCAGCCAAGAACAGCATGGACAGTTTATCAGTAATAGCTAGTAAAATGTATCTGAGTGTATTAGAGTGTACTCTGATAATATTGTGATGTTCTAATGAAGATGAAAGTTGTTTCTGCTTCCTTCCTGCTGTTTCAATGTAGGTGTTGTAAATGCGTTGATGGGAAAAAAGCAGGTAAAGAACTTACAGAGAAGCCAAAATTTATCCTATCAGTGTTACTACTGTGGAACTTCGGGTTGCTAATTGTGGACCGTATCCTTGACATTTTCTGTACTAATCCCTTACTTATTCTGATGTATACTAACTATAAGATTAATTATTTCTACAGTGATGATTCTGAAGTGTGAGCTGCTTTTGAAAATGGATGTGGGGTGGGTCATTGGGTTCCCCAAACTGTGGTTTCTATGGGTTCTCCAACTATACCAGATTCTGATTGTTAGAGCACTTTGTCTCTGAAAAGTTGATGATGTTCAAGAACCAGTTAACCTACCAGTAAGTAAAGCAATATACTGGGGTTTGTTGACTGTCTTTAGATTAATACGTATCTCTTAAATAGTTTTATAACATATTATTCTAAATACCTTTTCTAGGAAAGGGCCTACCTCAGTGTTTCTTATGGGAGCAGACAGGTCTTCGGGCTTTTCTGCCATCTTGGCTTACCACATATTAACAGACAAAGTTCTTAAATCCAGAAGGTTTGAATGAAACCAAAATCTTAATGGTAGAAGCCTTATATTTTACAGTTTTCATGAAGGTACCCACATATGAGGAAAACACCCAGACTTCGGTTCAGATCTGACCTGGACTCAGCTCTTAGCTGTGGCATCACAGTAGCTTTGGGCCATCTGTGGATTAATGGCTCCGAGGTCTAACTTCCTCACAGGTTCATTGTGAGGCTTACTGAGTAAGATTGTGTATAGATACTCCAAAAAAAGGGATGTTACATGCTAGCAGCCTTCAGTAGCTTTCAGGCCTTTCCTTTCTCATCCCTAATTCTAAAAAACAAAACCAAAAACTTGTCCCATAGCTGCTGGGTCTTTAAGGTAGAAAAAACATGGGAAAGTTTCCTGGTTTTCTTCTTAAACATAAATTTTTTTTATCCCCTATATAATCCTTGGCACTATATACATTTTAATTAGACTTTGTCTAAGATTTAGCTCTGTTTGTAGAAAACACATTTATAAGGAGTTCAAACTGGGAGGAATATTTTCATCTTCAGTTTGCCCATTAGGAAAGCATTTACATTTTTATACTCAATCTGCTGAAACAGTTCAATTTGAATTTGGTATCCTCGGTTGTCTTTCCTTAACCTAAGCCCAGATATTCATTTCCAGTACAATGGTTTTTTATTTGGACTAATGCTACTCTCCATTGCACGATTATTTCAGGTAAATACAAAATAGGCAGATGAGATTTTTAACCCCTTAGGTCTGACTTTGAGCTTATAAAGGCAACAGTGTAATGGGTGATCGGCAGACTTACCTGACCAACTGTTTTGAATTGCCAAGTGCTATATAGACTCTTTCATTGAGTGTTTCTCGCAAATCCCACCTTCTCTTTTAATAATAACTTTCTGTTTTACGCGTAGACTCTAGAAACTTGTTAGAGGGTGGCAGGCATTGGAGGTGCTATATTTGGTTGGAATCATTTATCTAGGAATGAAATCTTCAGGTTTTAGAATATAATAACTGATGGTGGGGTTTCACCATCAGAAGTAGGTAGCACAGTGTAACGGAAAGTATGGGATTTGGAATCAGAAGACTTGAGTTGAAATCCTGACTGGCCCTAATAAACTGTATGACTCGGGCTCACACAAATGCATTGGCTGCTTTGGGTTAGGTACATTATATATAATACCTTATTGAGTAAGCTTCACAACTATTCTGTGAAGTTATTGTATTTATTGCCCTCCTCTTTATAGAGGAAGAAATCAGAAGTTCAGATTTCTGGGCCACCCCTCTGTACACTGTCTCAGAATCCTTAGCATCGGGGTTTTGGACTCTATAGGGAATTTTGATTCACAGTCAGGTTTGGGAACCATTAACCAAAAGCAAGTCATTTAACACCCTCAGCCTCAGTTTTTGCATCCATAAAATGAAATGTACCCCCTTGTTACATTGTTATTTGTAAAGTGGGGCTCCCCACTGGGGAGCCTGGGTGGGTCAGTTGGTTGAGCGTCTGGCTCTTGATCTCAGCTCAGGTCTTGATCTCAGGGTTGTGAGTTCAGGCCCCACACTGGGCTCCATACTGGGTGCAGAGCCTACTTAAAATTGGGCTTCCTACCTCACAGGGACTTTGGAAAGATCAAATCTGATAATCTGTTTTAAAGTTCTTTGTCAACTATAAATGTCTGGATAAGTTGTTTTTTTTTTAACCATAAAAAGCTACATAGTGCTTAGAAACATAATTGGCATTCCATATTATTGAACAAATAAAGTTTAGCTATGGAACCATCCAGACCTCTTCTGAATCTTAAATAAATTATAAAATGGGTGACAAGAGATCTGAAAGCCCCCCATGCTCTTTTCCTTATCATTCCTCACTCATCTATTCTAGACCACACCCAGTGAGAGAGTGAGAGAAGGAACCTGGCCTTTCATGGTCCCTTTGGCAGTCTCCTTGCTGAACCACAGGAACATTATCTCATTTGATACCCAGATTCCTGTGAGGTAGGTAGAATTCAGATTTATTTAGTTATAGTCAACTTGGGATTTTTTTGTTTGTTTTAAATCAGACTACTTTCAGTTTGTTAGGGCCAAGTACTGTACTTGATGCCTTCAGCCTGATAGTACTATATGTTACCTGATCTATAACAGCAGATTTAAATGGTTCTTTGGTAACATAACATCATATATATTCTTTCCAGCTCCTCCCTGGAAATCAGCTCCAGCTGTTGTAAAACTGTAAGGGGGGAGGGTGATTGAATTCCCTGGGCTTTAGATCTTTAATTGGAATTTGTAATGTGTTATTATGATGTGTCCTGTACCTCAGCATCAAGCTTAGTATTGAATAAATACTTGTTGCTGTAATGAACTAGGCTCGGTATGAAAACTTACTGGAATCACTTGCCTGTTTTCACCTTATATTGCATGTAGAATGTTTGCCCGAATTTTAAAAACTTTTTATTATAGCAGATTTAAATCACATACAAAAGTGGAGAAAATAGTACAGTGATCTAGACACACACACACACACACACACACACACACAGGATTATTTTGAAACATATACCAGATGTAGT
Source organism: Ailuropoda melanoleuca (assembly GCF_002007445.2). Classification (NCBI taxonomy): domain Eukaryota; kingdom Metazoa; phylum Chordata; class Mammalia; order Carnivora; family Ursidae; genus Ailuropoda; species Ailuropoda melanoleuca. Next base: position 51,168,947 of record NC_048225.1, read on the forward strand.
ATTTCATTCATTAAGTAGTTCAGAATATATATTTTAAAATATGTATTTTTCTTGTTGGTATATCTTACACATTTAATGGCTTTTAAATTATTATTTTTTTTATTGAGACATAGTTGACAATGTTACATTAGTTCCAAGTGTACAGCATAGTGATTCGACAACTCTGTACCTTATGCTATTCTTACCACAAGTGCAGCTCCCATCTGTCACCATACGTTATTACAACACCACTGACTCTATTTTTTATGCTGTACTTTTTATTACCATGACTTATTGTTTTTTTTTTATTTTAAACATTTTTTATTTAAATGTAATCAATTAGCATACTGTATTATTGGATTGGTTTCAGAGGTACAGGTCTGTGATTCATCAGTCTTATATAACACCCAGTGCTCATTACATCACATGCCTCCTTAATGTCCATCACCCAGTTACCCCATCCCTCCACCCTCGTCCCCTCCAGCAACCCTCAGTTTATTTCCTATGCTTAAGGTTTATCTCCCTCTCTGGTTTCGTCTTGTTTCATTTTTCCCCTCTTCCCCTATGATCCTCTGTTAAAATACGTATTTTTCTAATTGTGGTAAAATAGACATAAAATTAACTGTCTTAACCATTTTTGAGTGTATTAACCATTGTTAAGTATATTCACATTGTTATACAACTGATCTCCAGGTTTTTTTTATTTTTTAATAAGCTTAATTTTTAAATATAATTTGAGACTTAATGGAAAAGTTGCGAAGATAGTGCAGAGAGTTCCTATGCCCCTCACCCATTTTCCCCTAATGTTACCATTTTATATAAAACTGTGATACTTTCATCAAGACTAAAAAACCATATTGTACACCTGAAACTAATATAGCACTGTATGTTAACTAACTGGAATTAAAATTAAAACTTAAAAAAAAAAAAAGACTAAAAAACCAACATTGCTACATTCAGATTTCACCAGTTTTTCCACTAATGTTCTTTTTCTGTTTCAGGATCCAACCAGGATACTACATTACCACATTTAGTTTACCTGAATTTTAAAGTGATATTTCCCTTTTAAATCTCCTAGAAAAGGCATATGGAAGGAGCATTTCTCTTTGCTGTTCTTCTGCACTTCAAGCACATCTACCTCTACGTAGCTCCAGCTTATGGTGTATACCTGCTACGGTCTTACTGTTTCACTGCAAATAAACCAGGCAAGTTTCAGTGATAATAGCAAAACCTTTATTTTATTTTTCCCTGCTTTGGTAGTTAGCTTCATGAGAGGATTTTATAAGGCACAACAGATAACTCTCAACTATTTTTTTAATTTTAAGATTATTTATTTATTTATTTGACAGAGAGCACAAGTAGGGGGAGTAGCAGAGGGAGAGGGAGAGAAGCAGGCTCCCCACTGAGCAGGGAGCCCAATGTGGGGCCCGATCCCAGGACCCGAGCCAAAGGCAGATGCCCAACAACTGAGCCACCTGGGTGCCCCTGAGATACCTCTCAACTATTGATCCTAGAAACGCTTTACCCATTCTCACTTTTCCATGCTCTTGTCACATTGTAAGAATGGTGTACTATCAGGGGATACTTCTAGTTTTAGCACATTGTATAAGTTACGGTTGTCCATGCTCCTAGTAATGGTAATGTTGCTTTTCTGTAGATGGGTCCATCCGATGGAACAGTTTCAGCTTTGTCCGTCTTACTTCCCTGGGACTGATAGTTTTCCTAGTTTCCGCTCTTTCATTGGGTCCTTTCCTAGCCTTGGTAAGTCTTATTTTTTTAATAAAGTAATATGTGTTTTTTGTTGTTGTTGCTGCTGGTGTTGTTTAGGAAAAAATAATAAAACCAAGAATGTATAAAATAGGCAAAACTACTTTTTTCTTACTCTTCCCCAATATGACTCCCCAAAGATAGGATGGTATTCTTTCCAACATTTTTGTTTGTATTCAAACATGTATGTGTATATTTATATCTTTTTATGTCTCACACACACAGAGACACAAACTCTCAGAATCGATAATCATTTTTTTTTTAAGATTTTATTTATTTATTTGACAGAGAGACAGCCAGTGAGAGAGGGAACACAAGCCGGGGCAGTGGGAGAGGAAGAAGCAGACTCCCAGTGGAGGAGCCTGATGTGGGCTGGATCCCAGAACGCCGGGATCACGCCCTGAGCCGAAGGCAGACGCTTAACGACTGAGCCACCCAGGTGCCCCAGAGAATTGATAATCATTGTTCACAGAATTCCCTATTTGCTAATTTGCCTACTTGCTATAATTTATTGTAACCCCCAAATCCGTACTCATAGTGTTTTCACAGTCATTCACTGACAGCAAACATTGGGAGTGCCCAGAATATTACGCATGTTCAACAGATACGTTTTAAAATTGTTCCCTTCGGGGTGCCTGGGTGGCTCAGTTGGTTGGGTGACTGCCTTCGGCTCAGGTCATGATCCTGGGGTCCCAGGATTGAGTCCTGCATTGGGCTCCCTGCTCAGCAGGAAATCTGCTTCTCCCTCTGACCTTCTCCCCTCTCATGCTTTCTCTCCCAATAAATAAAATAAAATCTTTTTAAAATTTTTAAAAATTAAATTGTTCCCTTCTTCCCATACCCTGAATTCCACTAATTAATTTTAATTCCTGTTAAAACTGTGAAAAGCATCGCATCTTCTGTAAAGTCTTCCTTGGGATCACCTTCTCTTCAGTAGACTTGGATAAGCTGTACTCTGTGTCCTCCTTTGCACCTCATAAATTCTTCCCTTATCATGTTCTCTCGTAATAGTACTGGACTGGTATTCAGAGTCTCTCGTCCCCTCTCAGGAGATGAGGTTAGACAAGAGGAGGTTCACACAACTACTTGAAGGAACAAAGACTGGAACTCAGACCTCATACCTTTCCACACACCATGTCACATAGTTCCCTAGTTTTCTTTTGAATCTGGAAAAGATTGGTCACTGTTGAATCTCTTTTCTACAGAACCAGCTGCCTCAAGTCTTGTCCCGACTCTTCCCTTTCAAGAGGGGCCTCTGCCATGCATATTGGGCTCCAAACTTCTGGGCTTTGTACAATGCTTTGGACAAAGTGCTCTCCGTCATTGGTATAGTAACAAGCCTTCTTACTTAGACAATGAATTTGGAAAGGATGAGTCACATTGAGAAATGGAAAACACTGCTTTGTGTTTTGAATGTGGCTGAGCTGTTTGTTCTCCAGCCGTGCGTTCCAGTTTTCAGAATGAACAGGGGAGCAGCTCTAAGAACTAAGGCTTCAGTGCAGTAGATAGACTATGCTACTTACGAAAGCTGTTTGTGGCCATGACCTTGTTGATCCTTTCCTTGGGAAAAAAATGAAATATTTAGACATTTTTAAAAGGTAATTTTTGCCTTAAGTAAGACGTTATTCAGCAGCTAATCTGCTTTTAAACTTAATATATGCAGAAGAAAAGAATGTGTACGTTGTGACTCTGGGTGTTAAAGCAGTAAGGAAAATGATCGCCATGCATGAGATAGGAAGAAATGGGAAACCTAAGCTAGGCTTTTAAGTTTGGGTTGTGATTAAAAAAAAAAAAAAAAACAAAGCAAAAAAACCCAATTTAATCTTGAGATGGTCCTACTGAAAATAATACACTCTGGAGTAACTCACAGTAGTTTGTAAATGTAGCCTAGCTTGATGGGAAATGGTAAGATCAAGAAAAGGTTGGCAAACTTTGTCTCTAATGGGCCAGATAGTAAATAGTTTAGGCTTTGCAGACCACATAAAGTGTTTTTGTTTGTTTGTTTGTTTGTTTGTTTTACAACCATGGAAAATATAAAAACTCTTCAAAGTTTCAGGGCTGTACAAAAATTAGCCACAGGCTGGGGATTTGGCCCTCAGGCTAGACTCTGCCAACCCTGGATCTGGAGTCTGATGACTTCGTTGGAGGCCCACCTGCATAAATTACTGGCTGTGTGGCGCTGATCAAGTCACTTGATTCTTCTAGTGATTATAATCGGGATAACATAAGTGACTGTACTCATGCACCATGTCGTAAGAAACACAACAATAAAGAAATGCTAGGTTGTTAGTAGCAGGGGGCTTTGGAGCCAGACAGACCTGGGTTTAATTCTACCACTTATCACTTGTGTGACTTTGGACAAGTTACACATCTCTCTGTGCCTCAGGGGCCTGAAAGTAATGGCTATGAAACTCTGGGCACATTATGGCCGCCATTACTGTTTTTGGTACATACTTGTAGGAAATCATAATGTGGTGTTATCCCTCACCCACTGTGAATCCAGCCTTGATGTACATGGATCCTTACAAGGAATTTCTTAACATTTATATTTCAAAAACCTTAAACAACCAGCATGGTATGAGATTCAAGGGCCACTTTCCTTGTCTGAGTCAGGAAACTATACTGTACATTACCTTTTATATCTGTTTCCTCAGAGATGTCTTACCTGGAAAGTCAGTGGCAGGAAGATAGTTACTAGCTTTAAGAGAGAATCATCAGACTGGAGGAAAAGGAAAGAGGTTAATGAATACAAAATATTTTGGTAGTCTACACCTTCCCACATTTCACTGATTTTCGGTGGCATTAGGGCCATGCAGGTGTTCAGACTGTCCTGTTAGCTTGTTTGGGATGGGGTTTGCATCATCATCCTCAGGCTTGGTTCATTTAGTAAGTATTCCTTGAACCCCTATTTGCTGGGGATAGAAGTGGATTAATAATCATCATTTCTGCCTTTATGAAACCCAGTATAGTAGAGAAAATGAGCTCATAAACAGATACAGTGCAGTGGGGTAAACACCATTAGAGATGTGTACAAGGCCCCCATGTGTGTCTCTAGCCCACAAGAAAATAAGCTCTACTTTTTTATTTAAAAGCTTTCTCAGATGAGGGAGTGAATTAGGAGTTCTTTGCAAAATGAGTAGGCCATCCTAAGCAAAGGGGACAAGTGTGGAGGATGCTGTGTCAGTAGGTTGTGGCCACGTCACATTTAATCAAGCAGAAGAGATGAAGCTGGAGAGGTAGGAAGGAGCTAGATCATGGAAGACACTCTGCCATGCTTGGGAATATGGACTTTACCCTGTAGGCAGTGAAGGATTCCAAGCTGGGGTATGACGCGGTCAGATCTGCCTTTTAAAAGCCTGCTCATTTTAGAGGTGAGAGCAGATTGCTATTCATGCTGCCTCCAGCCAAGTTCCTTTTAAGCTGCACAAAGTCCCTTTTCCAATAGAGATAGCTGCTCTGCACTGGGTAATCTCAAGACCAGAGGCATTTTAGGCAGAATAGTACAGAATTGAGTTAATATATCTTGACCTTAAAGCAGCAATAAGATTTAGTAGCTTTTTTTTTTCTCAAGAAGTTGGTTGGTAAAATATGGTGTGCTGTTGATAAAAATAAAACAAAATATCTACTTATTCTGTAGGTTTGGAATTGAAACTTCTTGATCCCAACAAAATTCCCAAGGCCTCGATGACAAGTGGTTTGGTTCAGCAGTTCCAACACACAGTCCTTCCTTCAGTGACTCCCTTGGCCACCCTGATCTGCACTCTGATGGCCATATTGGTGAGAATTCACCCACAGTACTCATTTCTTGAATTTTCTCTGTTTTTCTTTCGTGTGGCTGGTTTATTTCAGCTTTCAAGGTTTTCCAGCTATAGGACAGATACCATGGCCGTGATCCTGCTGCAGATTGAGGTTTTTCATAGCAATTCTTAGAGTAACTTTGAACACCTTAAGGAAGAATTACTAGTAAAACCTCTGTGAGAAAGATCCCTCACTGTGGCTGTCAGATCATCTCTTCACCCTCAGATGAGGACAAAAGAAAAGCCCAGGAAGGAAGGGGCAATGACTGCACTGAGGAGAAAGAGGGAAATGTGGGTAGTGGGGACATCTGGTTTCTGCTGTTCTTTACATCCATGGCCAACTAGTCAAAAATCCAAAGTCGTCTGGACTGCATGGATATTTTTATCTTGATGATGACCGTGAGTTAAGAAAGTCAACAATAGTTGTTTGAGCATCAAACGTTGAATCTAACATGAGTCAGATGCTATTAGAGGCTTCATTCATAGCTGTTTTTATGTTAGCAATCACAATGCTCTCAATTTCATGATATAATTTTAGTGGCATTCAATATAAATAACTCAATCCTACCTATAATTACACTCAGCTTTAATTTTGGTTTCTAAATGATCAAGCCTAGCAAGACACCTGACCCTGGTTAATTAAGTGGCAGTACTGGTAGGTAATTAAGCTCTGCTGGCCTGCTTGTTCCCATGTTCTAACTAAGGTAAAAACTTTTTTAAGACCTCAGCCTCATAAGCTGCATGTGGAAAGCCATACTTTTGTTATAAATTACACTTCAGCCCACAAAGCTAGGTATGTCTTTATTAATATGGCAAAATCTAATGTATTATTAGCCCCAAAGTGTTTATGAACTTTCATAGTTTGACCTAATAAATTCAAAGACTACTAATTAACTAATTCTGAAGATACAATAAAGGGTTTTACTGGATATCCTAGAATTTCATTTATTATTAATTCTGATGAACTGAATTACTTTAATGAGTTAAACATGTATTTCCAAAGGCCTTTTTTTCTGAGTTTTTTTTTTTTTTTATAATTTCTGTTGGAGTGTTCACAAAGTGATGAATTATCCCAGTTTAATGGAGAATAGCCTAAGATCTATGGTTTTTCAGAGAGGATATAAATTGCATTCGTCTGAACAATGTTTCTGTCAAGCCTATTTTGAATGATATTGAAGTTTTATCTTTGCCTGTTGTTTCTAGCCCTCTGTTTTCTGTCTTTGGTTTAAACCTCAAGGGCCTAGAGGCTTTCTCCGGTGTCTGATTCTTTGTGCCTTGAGCTCCTTCCTGTTTGGGTGGCATGTCCATGAAAAAGCCATACTCCTCGCAGTTCTCCCAATGAGGTAAGCGGGTAACTCAGTCAGCTGGCATTTCTGGCAATTTCCCAATGACCCTATTGTTTTCTGTTTGATCTGTCCCTTCTTGACATATCCCATGGGATAGGCAAAGGCAAAGATGTAGAGGAAAAGATTTATACTAGGGCGGGACAGGGTTGCTTAACTTGCAATCCCTGGACCTGTGAGGTTGCACATGTTGTTTCTGCATTTTTTTGTTAAGGGGTACTGTAGTGATTAAGAACCATGATACCAGGCTGTTAGATCTGGGTATTGAATGGCAGCATAGTATAGAAAAGCATGGGCTTTGGTGTCATCACTTCTGTGAAAATAAGGTTCCACAGTTTCTGTTAAGTGTTGTTAGTCAAAGGATGGAGTCCATTATGGAATAAAATCCAATGTTTGTGTAGCACTTCACATTTGGCAGAACTATTCTTACAGTGTTTGGGGGGTGGTTATTTGTTTTGTTTTGGTTTTTTGCATTTTTTTCTTTTGAGCCTCGCAACAACCTTTAAGGTAATTAGGATACGCGGATATCATCCCGTCTTAACATCTATAGAAACCGGGGCTCAGAGAGTTTAAGTGACTTATCCAAAGCCACATAGCTAGCAACTGGCACAGTTAGGACTTAAACCTGATGTTATAATGCTGATTCCTATGATCTTTTCACTGTACCATGCTTAAAAAAAAAAAAAAATGCAGTAGTGTCCGTTTTGTATAAAATTAAACCTGATAGATGATAATAGAATTAGCCTTTTTTTCTTGAGATTTTTCTTAACTCCTGAGAGAAATCATTTAAGCTCTGAAGGAACCCTAAGCAAATTTGTCACATCAGTATATGGCTTGTTTGGATTCATTCAGCAACGTGGAGTTTCCAAATTAAGAAATAGCGCAAAACTTCTAATGTCTTTGGTTAGAATTCATACCAAGCACCATCAGGCACAGGGCACCACACAAGAGAAGAGCTATAGGGTTGGAAACTGCTAAGTCCTGTTTCCCTGGCCACCACCACTAGGTAGCTGCCAGTCCCATACCATCCCTTTTCCTGGAGAAGGCAGTTACTCGGGGAAGCAAGACTCGTTTTGAATACTCCCCAGTCAGTGTGGTACATTCTTCTGTCAGTTGCTTAAATTTTCCCACTAAATTAATATTCTCCATTGAATTGGACTTGTAGCAAAGATCAGTATGTTATCTTATGCTTAAGCCAGTTCGAGAATAATAATAGATGCAGTTTACTCAAGCTATCTATAAGTGCAAGTTTCGGTTGTTGTTTTAAGGAATTATTACAAGAATTTTTATTTTTAGCCTTCTGTCTGTGGGAAAAGCAGGAGATGCTTCCATTTTTCTGATTCTGACCACAACAGGACATTATTCCCTCTTCCCTCTGCTCTTCACTGCACCAGGTAAACAGCTTTTTTTTCTTTTTTCTTTTTTCTTTCTTTTTTTTTTTTTTTGAAAGAGAGAGATTTGATTGCCATGCTCTTTTCACCAGGGCCTGGAGATCAATACTATCTGAGTTAAACAACCTTAAAATCTCCTGGAAGGAGAGCGCTTATCCATTTTCTTAAATAAAACCTCTAATTTGTCCCTAATCCTCAGTATCTTTAGATGTCACAAAAATGCACAGTTAAGCTCAAAAAGCTTTGCTAGCACTATATGGCTGTGTCAGTGTGCTTATTATATTGCCTTAAGTATCACAAATCATTTTCTTCTCAATTGAATTATCACCTGTATTTTTTCTTTATCCTTTTAACAGAACTTCCCATTAAAATCTTACTCATGTTACTGTTTACCATCTATAGTATTTCCTCGCTGAAGACTCTATTCAGGTAATCCAAAAAAGTACATTTAAAATTATGTTTGCTCTTGTGAAATGTTTATTCCTAAATGGTCAGCTAAGCTTTTTAAGACTATTTCTTAATAGAACAGCATTACAAAAAATTGGCAAATCTTTTTAGGGAGAAATTACCCATCACCTGTCACTCTGACATGACAACATAGTTCATGTCTTTATTTTGAGGGAGCATTTGAGGAGGGACTACCTAGCTTAAATTAAAACCTTATATGAAAACTAAAAATTGGAATGTAAAATATGCATTTTGAGTAAAACCACATAAATATAGATGCATAAAGCTAAAATATATGTAAAAATTCTTGTTATAGAATTATGGGTGGAATTTTTTTCTCTTTTAAACACTAAACATTTTAAACATTACCTGTATAATTTTTTTTTTAAGATTTTATTTATTATTAGAGAGAGAGAGAGCATGCATAGGCAGGGAGAGGGGCACAAGGGGAGGGAGAGAATCTCAAGCAGATTCCCTGCTGAGCACGGAGCCTGACACAGGGCTCGGCTCACGACTGAGATCATGACCTGAGGCCGAAACCAAGAGTCTGAGGCTTAACCAACTGAGCCTCCCAGGCACCTCTGTATAATTTTTTTTTTAAGATTTTATTTATTTATTTGAGAGACAGAAAGCACGAGCAGGGGGAGGGGCACAGGGAGAAGCAGGCTCTCCACAGAGCAGGAAGCCCAATGCAGGACTTGATTCCAGGACCCTGGGATCTTGACCTGAGCTGAAGGCAGTTGCTTAACCAACTGAGCCACCCAGGTGCCCCTGCTGTATAATTTTTTAAAGCTTCCCTATGATTCATATCTGACTGTGTCCATGAGCCTCATATACTTAATTGTATTAAAACTCAGTTACAACCATATGACCCAGCAATTGGACTGTTAGGTATATGCCCAAAGAACTGAAAACAGGGACTCAGATACTTGTACACCAATGTTCATTGCAGCGTTATCCACAGCAGCGGACTGAGATTGTATGACCTATCTAGAATAGGCAAATTCGCAGAGACCAAAAGTAAAATTAGAGGTTGCAGAGTAGGGGTGGGGGAGGAGGAATGGGCAGTGATTCTTGCTGAATGTTTCCAGAGATTCTGTTGGGGTGACAACAATGTTTTTGAGAGTGGATAGTGGTAACGGTAGCACCACATTGTCAGTCTACTTAATGGTACTGAAGTGTATACTTAAAAATGGTTAAATAGCAAAGTGTATGTGATTTTATCAAAGCAAAAACATCTTACAAACCATCAGTTTATATTGTTTACCATATTCTGACTTCAGCGTCACAGCCTCCAGCTGCCTTTCCTCTCGCAGACGCACAGCTGGTTCTCTCGGCTCTTCCGCCAGGTGACGGCGGAATTGGATGATGACTGGCTGAATGTGGGTTATTGAGATAATGCAGTGCTATATCATTGTCAGCTTTTTCTAAGTGTGATATTTAATACACTCTTGACTCTGGCTTTGACTGTTCTTCACGTCAGGACAGTGCAAGTGGGAAGCTTTAACTGAGAAATGTTTGCTACACCGGAAGGACACATTTAAAATCAGACTTTTCTCTCCTTTTTTCTTCAGAAAAGAAAAGCCTCTTTTTAATTGGATGGAAACTTTCTACCTCCTTGGCCTGGGGCCTCTGGAAGTCTTCTGTGAATTTGTATTCCCTTTCACCTCCTGGAAGCTGAAGTACCCCTTTATCCCTTTGTTACTGACCTCAGTGTATTGTGCGGTGGGCATCACATATGCGTGGTTCAAACTGTATGTTTCAGTATTGACTGACCCTCCTGTCGGCAAGACAAAGAAACAATGAATAAAGGAACTGCTTGGATGTATTCCAAACAATTATTTCATGGGAAATTAATCAGAACTTGAAGAAAGTCGCTGGTGGCACGAACCGTTCATTTCAGTTGTTCTGTTTGAAGGACCATTTTTCTAAACTTGGCCTTGCCCAGCCTAGCAACCTGATTGTCACCATGGTGAGAAGCCATTTGTCCTCCAAAACCAATGAAACACATTTGAAACAAACCTCGCTTTGCCATGTTAAAATTGTCTGAGGTCATCAGACTGCTGTGCTTGCTCAAAGCAAGCAGGGAGTCTACCAACAGCGTGATTATTTGTAGCCTGTGATGACCCTGGTCAGGCTGTAAAGCATAGTTAGAATCAGGTGCTAAGGGAAATGTAAATAAAATGCCATTTTGTATTTCCGAACAAAAATGTTTTGGATCATTACCAGCTCCTACACTTTCCTCTTGGCATGCATGCAAGCAGATGGTGTACTGTCTCCATTCTATACACCTTGTTCCAGGAGATTTTTTTTTCCATTGGAATTATACAATGACAATACCCACAAAGCCAAGGGGGGAGTATTTAATGAACTGGTTTGGCCTGTCAGCAGAGGCTATAAACCACATCTATGCTTGCATTGAGTTAAGGACATCTTGTCCAGTTCGTTTATTCTAACAGCAAGCTCTGCAGTGCTGATAAGGCTGCTACATGTGAACAAACGTAAGTGGTTTTTGCAGCCTGGCCTTCCATAAGAGTACTTCATACACACTTTTTATCCAGGCCTCCAGTTTGCCTAATACCTGCTGCACATTCAAATTCAGCCAACGTTTATGTAGCCAACACCAGGACCTTTCACACATTTTATTTACCTATTACCCCCCAAGAAGATCAGAGTCCAGGCCCAGTGGCATTCTGGGATGCTAATCCAGCTGTATGCCATTCCTTAAGTTCACTCAACTCTCTGAGACTTCCTTTGAGTCTCATTGCAGACATAAAGATAGGGATTTTTGCCAAAGGGGGAGAGAACCATAGCCCCTCTAGCCTATTTTCCTCAACACAGTCCCCCTTGCACTTGGGTTCTAGCTGTCCTAACAACTGAAAATTGCCAGAGTGCCATGCTATTTTGTACCTCTGCTTTCTTTCATTCGTTCTGCTTCCTCTTGCTCTCTCTTGGCTGACTTTTCTACCCTGTCATCTGATTGTACATACTTCTTCAAGATCAAATATAACCGCTACCATATGTATGAATAAACAGGTAGTACAGTGTAGTGATTAAGAGTAGGAACCCTGGGGGCGCCTGGGTGGCGCAGTCATTAAGCGTCTGCCTTTGGCTCAGGGCGTGATCCCAGCGTTCTGGGATTGAGCCCCACATCGGGCTCCGCCGCTAGGGGCCTGGTTCTTCCTCTCCCACCCCCCCTGCTTGTGTTCCCTCTCTCGCTGGCTGTCTCTGTCAAATAAATAAAATCTTAAAAAAAAAAAAGAGTAGGAACCCTGGAGTCACACAGCCTGATTGAAAATCCTGCCTCCATCATTTTCTGTCTGTAGCCAAGTTATTTATCCACCCTTTGCCTCTATGTCCTTGTCTCTAAAATGATCACACACACACACACAAATTAGAACCCTGCCTGACACATGAATGTTCAATAAATATCACTTGATATTTTTATGAATCCTTTCCTCTCCCTCTCCCTCTCCCATCTCTTCCTTCTCCCCCAGAATTGAGTACCCTTACCATGGGTGCTCCCATGCTGGGGGGTCTCCTACCATTAACTTGTTTATCTGTTCCCCAGGAGACACTAGCAGTTTGAGAGCAGAAACCACACTTGCCCTAATAGCCCCAGTTTTGGGCACTTGAGTTGAATGAATGAAGCACACCACGCAGGCCATGATTAAAATCCAAGTGTTTACTAATACCAACATTAACAAAAGGGACTCAGTGTAGTTCACATCGTGGCCAATTGGTGTGCAAACCAAAAAAATAAAACCAGAAGTTAAATTTGGACGCATCTCCACAAGGCCAAATTTAATTGTACTTTGTAGATGGTTCTGTGAAGTCAGAACTGGAAGAGCTTATCTGGTGCAGAGATTTCCAGAATGTTCTGCAGAGCCTGGGATGTTCTTGAGAGTTGCCTCAGGGGCTCTGGGCCCTGTCCCATCTTCTACCAAAGCAAATACGCCTTGATCTATTTCATATATTGGGCTTCACATAAATTTTTTTTTGACCAAAGAGTTCAACGTCCAAATATATTCTCTTTAAAGCAATTTAACCTCTCACGTTATCAGGTCAGGAGGGAAATGGCTTCAGAGACAGAAATAGCTAGTTGGTGCCAACACAAACTAGAGCCCAGACTTCCTGCCTACAGCCCATGACTCCCAAGTACAATACATCGTATTCATATATTTAGATTTTGTGAGATGTGGCCAGTTTTCAAGAACAAACTCCTAGGTTTCAGCAGTTGCTAAATAAACCAAAGTGCCATTTCATAATGTTCTGAAATCTAGAATCAAGCATTGTCAAAAACAAGCTAAGGGTACTATCAAAATTTAAATAAGATATATAAATAACTCGTTCTTTTACCTGCTCTTTAATTTATATGCACTGTGCCGACGTTTAACAAGATACAAGAACAGAAAGGTGGGAGAGTCTTGGTCCTTCCACAGGCAGAGGGGTAGAGCCAGACCTGAGAGGGAGCTACGGGGAGGATGCGCTGCCTTTCCAGTCTGAAACTGGTACGGGTTTCCGTGTTACTGACTTCCACCTGAAAGCTGCTCCTTGAGAAGGAAGCACTTCAGTGTCAGAGAGATGCCCCCTACATGTAGCCCATGTGGCTGTTTGCAGTTAATGGGACAGAAAAGCATTCTAATAAAATGTTTTACTCTTGAATAGTTTGATGAAATTACATTTCCAGCATGATTGTGGTAAAAAGCAAATCTTTGACCCCTCTCTCCCCTTTCTTGTGCCCCAGAGAAGCAGGCTACTATGCTAATGGCAGCTGAGACTAGAACAAACTTATAAACCTCAAAAACTTGAATCAATACTGCCATTAGTATCTCATGACAAAGTCCCATAATCAGCCTCCTTGTTTTAGAGAAAGGTCGATACATGGATGAGTTTTTTATTTTGGTCTCAGGAGTCAGAAATAAAAACAATATGCTTGCATAGACAAAACAACTACGAAAAGGACAGGACGCAAAACACACCCATGTACAGAATCACAGAACGTTAGAATCCTAGAAAGGCTCTCAGAAGTTCACTCAGGCCACGTTCATTTTTTACAGGTTTCCTGACAGAATAGGCGTGTGGAGGTGTTCACCGCGTCATAAAACAGCCCCTCCTATGTTTCTTAGGGCAGTTAGTGCTGAATTAATACTTTTCTTCCTCTTTTACCGGTTAGTCTCTGGAGCAATACATAACAAGGTGCTAGTCCCATTTATGATAGCCCTTCAAGTGCTACACAAAGGGAAAATCCCATATTTGTGTCCCCTTCTGTTGAGTGCCAAGTATTCTGCGAGGCATTCCCTCTTTCACCCTTCCTAAAACTTTGGGAATCAAATTCATTCATCATTCCTTCAAAAAAAGAATTCACTGAATTCCTACTGCATGTTCTGTACTGTGCTAGGTGCTAGAGACCAAGAGGTAAACGAGAGACATATTCCTGCCTTCAAGGAATTTATATTCTAGTGGCTGGAGAGTCATGAAAGCCAGAAAGAGTGGCATGGGTTGTAGTTGAAGTAGGCAAGGCCCAAGTCATGCAGGGTCTTTTAGGCCATTGCAAGGAATTAAATTGTATTTTGACTACAATGGGAACAAAAGGGTTTTAAATTTCCTGAATTACATTTTCACGTACATGGAGCAAAATTCAGAAGGTCTGCAGCCACCAAGTTCCCCTACCAAGAGGGCAACCATTGCTATCAACATCTTGTATATCATTTCAGAGACACCAGACATACTCTATGCACAGGCAAGTGTTTACATACACACCAATGAGACCGTTATAGCCACTGTTATGGCCTTGCTTTCTTTTTCCCTGTAGCGTTGTCTTTTGGAGTTCATTGCATTATCAGGACATATAAAACGGCATCATGCTTCTCATAGCCGCATAATACCCGCATCAGTTATCTATTTCTGCATAACAAACTTTGTGGCTGAAAACAGCACATTTCTTATCTCAAAATCTCGGTAGGTGGAGAGTCCAGGTGCAATTTATCAGGTCCTCTGCTTCGGGGTCTCTCACAGGCTGCAGTCAAGGTGTCTCTTGGAGCTGTGTTCTCATCTCAAGGTTTGCCTGGGGACAGATGTGCTTTCATGCCCACACAGTTGGCAGAATGCGGTTCTTTGTGGGTTGCAGAACTGATGCCCTCAGTTTCTCACTGACGGTTGGGTGGAGGCTACCCTCAGTCCATGGATGTGTCTCCGTAAGGTAACTCAACACAGCAGCAGGCCTCATCAAAGTCTGCAAGGGAGAGTCTGCTAGCAAGACAGAGGTACATTATCTTATGCGATATGATCACGGAAGTGACATCCAGTCACCTTTGCCCCTTTCTGTATATTGGAAGGAAGTCACATGTCCCACCCACACTGAAAGGAAGGGCATTACACTTGGCACGAGTACCAGGAGGCAAAGATAATTGGGGGCGCTTTTAGAGTCTGTCCATTAAGGCATCCATTGTGTAGATGGGCCATAATTTATTTAACAAGTTTCCTCTTAGTGGACCTTTAAGTTGTTTCCAGTATATTTGCTAGTATAAATATGCAATAAATATTGATACTTCATTCTGCGCATGTGCTAGGATTGCACATGTCATAGGATTAAATTTCTAGAAGTGGTTTCTGGGTTGAAAGCTATATGCATTTAAAATTTGGTTGGGGGGGTGCCTGGGTGGCTCAGTCAGTTAACAGTCTGCCTTCAGCTCAGGTCATGATTCCAGGTCCTGGGATCGAGCCCCACATCGGGCTCCCTGCTCAGCAGGGAGTCTGCTTCTCCCCCTCACTCTGCCCCTCTCCCTGCTCTTGCTCAAATAAATAAATAAAATCTTTCAAAAATAATAATGATGAAATAAAATAAAATAAATAAAATACAATTTGGTTGGGACGCCTGGGTGGCTCAGTTGTTTAAGCAACTGCCTTCAGCTCAGGTCATGATCCCAGGGGCCTGGGTTGAGACCCATGTCGGGCTCTCTGTTAACGAGGGAGTCTGCTTCTCCCTCTCCCTCTGCCTGCTGCTCCCCCTGTTTGTGCTCTATATCTCTCTCTCTCTTTCAAACAAATAAATAAAATCTTTAAAAAATAAAATTTGGTTGATTGCAACAACGTGGATGGAACTAGAGGGTATTATGCTAAGAGAAATAAGTCAATCAGAGAAACACAAATACCGAGGTGCCTGGGTGCTCAGTTGGTTAAGCGTCTGCCTTCAGCTCAGGTCATGATCCCAGAGCCTGGGATCGAGCCCCACATTGGACTCCCTGCTCAGCGGGGAGCCTGCTTCTCCCTCTCCCTCTGCCATTCCCCTCCTTGTGCTCTCTGGCTCTCTCTATCGCTCTATCAAATAAATAAATAAAATCGTTTTTTTAAAAAAAGAAAGACAGATACCATATGACCTCACTTATATGTGGAATTTAAGAAACAAAACAGAGGAGCACAGTGGAAGGGAGGGAAAAATAACACAAGACAAAATCAGAGAGGGAGACAAACCAAAAGAGACTCTTAACCATAGGAAACAAACTGAGGGTTGCTGGAGGAAAGAAGGGTGAGGGGATGGGGTAGCTGGGTGATGGGCATTAAGGAGGGCACGTGATGTGATGAGCACTGGGTGCTATATACAACTGATGAATTACTGAACTCTACCTCTGAAACTAATAATACACTAAATGTTAATCAATTGAATTTAAACAAAAAAATTTAAATAAATAAATAAATAATAAATAAATAAATAAAATTTGGTTGAATATTTGTTGTTACCTATTAGTCATAAAAAGCATACCAGTTGGGGTCACCTGGCTGGCTCAGCTGGTAGATGGCATGCGATTCTTGATCTCAGGATTGTGAGTTCAAACCCCATGTTGGGCATAGAGCAGAAGAAAGAAAGAAAGAAAAGAAAAGAAAGAAAGAAAGAAAGAAAGAAAGAAAGAAAGAAAGAAAGAAAGAAAGAGAAAAAGAAAGAAAGAAAGAAAAAGAAAAAGAAGGAGGAGGAGGAGGAGGAGGAGAAGAAGGAAGGAAGGAAGGAAGGAAAGAAAGAAAGAAAGAAAGAAAGAAAGAAAGAAAGAAAGAAAGAAAGAAGAAAGAAAGAAAGAAAAGAAAGAAAGGAACTTGTGCAGTTCATGTTCCACAAGCAATGTATGAGGATGGCAGTTTCCCCCGCAAACTTGGCAACTTCGTGTATCATCAATCTTTTGATCTTTGCCAGTGATTCCTGAGTCATTTTCATTTGTAGTTCTCTTACTGGAGAGATTAGAATCTTTTCACATGTTTAAGAGCCACTTGTATTTTCTCTTCTGAAAACTTTATATTCTTTGCCACTTTTCTTACTAGATTTTTTACTTTTTCTTATTGACCAGTAGGTCGATATATATTTTTTAAAACTCATTCCACTTTGTGAAGAATTACCTGGGTGTAAGACTATGGAGTTTGACAGAAGAGTGGTGGCAGGAGTGGTGGCAGGGTGACGGAGAAGCAGATGGGCTTGGAGTTGGAATTGACAGGAGTTGGAAATGGAAATGGATTCAATGTAGGGCTTGGAGGGAAGGACGGACCCCTTATGGCCCCTGTATTTCGGGTGTTGCATCTGGACGGTTGGTGGCACCATTTACTAAGATGGGGAAAATGCAGCAGAAGCAAGAAGATGGTAAGGTGGTACATGAGCTCTGTTTTGTAAATTGTAAAAACAAAAACTAGGACCTTGGTTTGGAAAGTTTTTATTATTATTATTATTATTTTAAGATTTTATTTATTTATGAGAGAGAGAGAGAGAGAGAGAGAGAGAGAGGGAGCATGAGTAGGGGGAGGGGCAGAGGGGGAGGGAGAAGCAGATTCCCGACATGGTGCTGGATCCCAGGACCCCAGGATCATGACCTGAGCCAAAGGCTGACAATTAACCGCTTAACCGTCTAAGCCACCCAGGCGCCTCTGGAAAGAGTCTTTTAAAGACACAAAGCAAAGTGTAAAGACAAGGATTAGACTGATAAATTTTACTACATTAGAATTTTAACTTCTGTGACTTCTGTGTAATAGGTGGTCTTATAAACAAAGTTAAAAGACAGACAACAGATTAGGGGAGAGTATTTAATAATATGTAAAACAAAGGATTCGTATTTCCTCACACGAAGTTTCTACAAGTCATTTTTTAAAAGACAACTCCAAAGAAAATAAGCAAAATATATGAATAGGCAACCAAACAGTAGGAAACCTGAATGGAACCCAAATGGAAAATAACTATTTTCACTGGATAATAGGAAAATGCAAATTAAAACAAGATTGAGATCCTGTTCTTCACCAACAAATAGGCAAAAATTAAAGTCTAACAATAGAAAACATTGCTACTTTCTTTTTCTTTCTTTCTTTCTTCTTCTTCTTATTATTATTTTGCTACTTTCACATATGTTGTGGTTGGAAATGGAAACTGCATCAGTCTTTTTATAAAGGAATTTGATGGTATCTAGTAAAATTGAAAATTCATATATGTTGAAACTCAGCAGTTCTAGTTCTAAATACAGACCCTTAAGAAACTCTTAAACATGAAGTGAAGGAGGTAATTTATACAGAATGTCTAGAGCTTTAAAACCACACACACAAAAATTGTTTTATATTATTCATGAATTCATTTATTAATGTGAATGTATTAATATGGACACTAATATACATATGGAATTTAGGATCATGGTTGCCTCTAGGAAGGAAGGGAAGAGACAGACTGAGGATTGAGGTCAAGAAGAATTTCAGCTCTGTACTATATTATGTACATACTTTTGAAGGAGAAGATATACAAATGTGTGCATGTGTGTATACATATCGGGAAATAATGATTTGAGGTAAATACAACAAAATGTTACAATGGTGAAAATATGGGTATTTGTTAATATGTGCCTTATACTTGAAAATTTTTTTTTAGTTTTCTCAGTGTGAAGAAGACTTATTTTTGAACATCCTTAATTTGAGATATTTGTAAGATATTCTGGTAGAGGCTCTAAGGAGGAGAACAAATACATCATTTGAACTCAGAAAAGAGTTGGGTTAGAGTAATGCAAGTTGGAGTCATGAGTATATACATGATAATTAAGTCCAAGGGCGTAGATAAGTCACCTAAGGAAAGAGAATAAATAGTAAGGAGAAGAGGACCCAGGACAAGTCTTGAGGAAATCTAACATTTGCAAACTGAGAAGAAAAAGAAGAGACATCAAAGGAAACTGATAAAATGAAGCCAGTGAAGCAAGAGAAAAATTAGGAGTGCGTGGTGTCCTGGTAGCTAAAGGAGAGAGTGTTCATTGAAAGGATGGAAAGGACGACCGAGTCTAATGCCGGTAAGATGTTGAGTAAAATTGTTACCAATGGGTGTGGTATCATGGAGGTCATTGGTGTTCTCATTAGGGTAATTTAATTGAAGGTGAGACCAGAAAGACATTGTCATGGGTGAACAAGATTTCTCAGACAAGACACACAAAGCACAATCACAACAGGGGCAAATGAATAAATCTGACTACATAAAAACAGTAAATTTCTTTTGTGTTGAGAGTATCTGTGGAATTACTGGAGATCAGCCAGTAAAAAAGATTATCCAAAAGAAAAATGAGTGAAAGATAACAACTAACTCACAGAAGAGGAAACTGGAATAGTCAATAAATGTGAAAAGATATTCAACTTTACTAATAGTCAAGGAAAGGCAAAACAATAATGAAATAGCATTTCTACCAATAGACTGGCAAAATCAAAGTTTGGCAATGGCAGCAGGCAAGGGTTGCCAAGGATGTGGGGAAACCGACAAAATCAAGTAAAAAAATATTAGAACTAATAGAGTTTATATTTTTTAAAGATTTTATTTATTTATTTGAATGAGAGAGGGGGGGAAGGGACAAAGGGAGAGAAAAAAGCAGACTCCCTGCCGAGCAGGGAGCCCCATGCAGGTCTCCATCCTAGGACCCTGGCATCACGACCTGAGCCAAAGGCATATGCTTAACCAACTGAGCCACCCATGTGCCCCTGAACTAATAAGAGTTTAGCAAGATGCTGAACATAAGAGCAACATCCTAATTAACAATTAGAAAAGGTAATAAAATATAAGCTATCATTCCTAATGGCAAGAGAAACTACACATACTTAGAGACAAACTAATAAAAATGTGTAATAATTTTATGGAGAAAACTACAATGTTTTAATGAGGATATAAAAAGAAAACTTGAGTGAATGGAGAAGTATATACAATGTTCATTGCATGAGAAGGCTCAGCATTCTAAGATTTTATTTATTTATTTGAGAGAGAGAAAGCATGCATGCACGAGTGGGGTGAGGAGCAGAGGGAGAGGGAGAGGGGCAACCTGACTCCGTGCTCAGCACAGAACCTGTCACAGGGCTCTATCTCACAACCCTGAGATCATGACCTGAGCCAAAATCAAGAGTCCAATACTTAACTGACTGAGCCACCCAGGTGCCCCTCAGCATTTTAAATACATCGATTCTCTTCACATTAGTTAATAAATTCATTACAGTTCCAACCAGTATCCCCAATGAGATTTTCCAGGGTTCTGACAAGGTGATTTTAAAATCATGAGGAATAATAGAACTGTACAAATAGTAATAATAACTGCTAATATTTATTGTGAGCTAGCTTTTGAAAAGACAATGTGGGAGACACACCCTATCAGATATAAAAGAATATTACAAAGTTGTAGTTATCAGTGTGATATAAGTACAGTAATTGGCAAAGAAATATGTCAAACAAAATGGAGTTCAGAAATAGACCATGGCTGTTAACCCACCCTTCTGTGGTAATCATTTCACAACATACGCATGTATCAAATCATCACAATTCATACCTTCAATTTGCATATGCTATATCGCAATAATATTGCAACAACTCTGGAGATTTTTTTTTACTTTAAAAGAAAAATAAATAGACCATAGTGTTTCTGAAAGCATGATGTACATTAGAGTTGGAGTTGATTCTTGGTGGGGAAATGATAAACTACTCACTTTTCGTTTGTTTGTTTTTTGGGTTTTTTGATGAACTATTTAATACATGGTGTTGGGTCAGTTCTCATATGTAACATTCCACACACTGAAAACAAAAATAATATCCAAATGGATTAAAGACTTACACGTGAAAAACTAAAACTTCGGAAGAAAATATAGGATCATGTCTTTATGATCATGGAATAAATTCTTAAACAATATGAAAAACATAGACCATAAGAGAAAGATTGATACTTGACTAAATCAGTACTTTAAATTTCTGTATTATAAAAAAAAAAAGTCCATAGGGGCTCCTGGATGGCACAGCGGTTAAGCGTCTGCCTTCGGCTCAGGGCGTGATCCCGGCGTTATGGGTTCAAGCCCCACATCAGGCTCCTCTGCTATGAGCCTGCTTCTTCCTCTTCCACTCCGTCTGCTTGTATTCCCTCTCTCGCTGGCTGTCTCTATCTCTGTCAAATAAATAAATAAAATCTTTTTAAAAATTTTTTTAAAAGTCCATAAATAATGTTCAAAGGCAAGCAACGGATTTGGAAAAGATATCTGCCACATATATAACAAGAGATTAGCATCAGGATAGATAAAAAAATTTCTACAAATCAATCAATAAACAACAATTCAAAAGGAAAAAATGGGCCAAGGATAAAACCCTGCAATTTGCTGAAGAAAAGACCCAGATGACCAATAAACATATGAAAGACTTCTCATAACCTCTCTAATCATCATAGTTATATTAAAATGAGATATTTTTCTTTATAAAAATGTGTTTAAGGGGTGCCTGGCTGGCTCAGTCAGAGCAGCAGGTGACTCTTGATCTTGAGGTCATGAGTTCAAGCCCCATATTGAGTGTAGCAATTACTTAAATAAATTAAAACTTAAAAAGAATGTATTTAATAGAGTGCCTGAGTGGCTCAGTCAGTTAAGCGTCTGCCTTCAGCTCAGGTCATGATCCCAGGGTCCTGGGTTCAAGCCCCAAGTCCCTGCTCAGTGGGGAATCTGCTTCTCCCTCTCCCTCTGCTCCACCCCACTCGTACTCTCACTCTCAAATAAATATATAAATAAGATCTTTTTAAAAATGTATTTAAGAAAAAAATAGGGGTGCCTGTGTGGCTCAGTCACCAGGTTTTGTTCCATGCTGGGTGTGGAGCCGAAAGAAGGAAGGAAAGAAGGAAAGAGAAGAGAAGGGAAGGGAAGGGAAGGGAAGGGAAGGGAAGGGAAGGGAAGGGAAGAGAAAAGAAAGCAAGAAAGCAAGAAAGAAAAAGAAAAAAGGAAGGAAGGAAGGAAGGAAGGAAGAAAGGAAGGAAGGAAGGAAGGAAGGAAGGAAGGAAGGAAGGAAGGGGAATAAAAATATTATTGACCCCACATTGCCAAAATAATCTTTAAAAAGAATGTTGGAGACCTCACACTTTCTGACTTCAAAACATATTACAAAATAACAATAATCAAGATGGCCATTTGTCCACAATCTGATTTTTAAGTGGCCAAAGGACCTGAATAGACAATTCTCCAAAGAAGATAGAGACATGGCCAACATGTTGGTTATGAAAAGAAGGTCAACATCACTAATCATAAGGGAAATGCAAATCAAAACTACAATGAGATAATACCTCACACTTAATAGGATGGCCATTATCAAAAGAACAGAAAACAGCAAGTGTTGGCAAGGATGTGGAGAACTTGGAACCCCTAGGCCCTGTGAGAATGTAAAATGGTGCAGCCATTATGGAAAACAGTATAGAGGCTCCTCAGAAAAATAAAAACCAGAATTACCATACGACTCACCAATCCTGATTCTGGGTATATATCTAAAAGAATTCAAAGCAGGATCTTGGGATATTTGTATACTTATTCTCATTGCAGCGCTACTCATAGTAGGTAAGGGGTGGAAGCCACCGAAATGTCCACTGACAGATGAACAGATAAAGAAAATGTAGGAGACGCCTGGGCGGCTCAGTCAGTTAAGCATCAGACTCTTGATTTTAGCTCAGGTCATGATCTCAGGGTCATGACATCAAGGCCCATGTGGGGCTCCGCACTCAGCACCTGCTTCTCTCCCTCACCTTCTGCCCCTCCCCGCATTTGTGCAGCGCTCACTCTCTCAAATAAGCAAATAAATCTTTTAAAAAATCTTTAAAAAATTTTGTACTAAATGTATTTTGTGATGGAATATTATGTAGCCTCAAAAAGGAAGAAAATCCTGTCACATGCAATGACACGGGTTAACCTCAAGGACATTATAGTAAGTGAAATAAGCCAGTCACGGAATGACAAATATTGTATAATTGCACACATATGAAGTATCTACAGAAGTCAGAATCATAGAAACAGAAAGTAGAAGGGTGGTTGCCAAAGCTCGGGGGGAGGAGGGAAAAGGAATTAGTGTTTAATGGGTGTAGAATTTCAGTTTTGCAGGATGAAGTGCTAAAGATATGTTGCACTACAATGTGAATATACTTAACCCTATTGAACTGTACACTTAAAAATGGTTAAGATGGTAAATGTAATGTTATGTATTTTTTACCATAATAAAAAGTTAAAATTTTAATTTAGCAATATAAATTTATTATTACATTAAAGATATCATAAATTCAAAAGTGTGTAAAATGCATATGTAAAGTTAAAAATAATAAAACGTACACCCATGTACCCACCACACAGCTTAGAAAAAGAATAGTATTAATACCTTAAAGGCCTTCTATGTGCTTTTCCTCCCCCAGAGATAACTACTCTGAACATTTATGTTAATCCTTCTCTTGCTTTTCGTAAGAGGCAGCCCACGGAATGGGAGAATGTATTTGCAAATNAGAATATATTTGCAAAGGACACCACAGATAAAGGACTGGTATCCAAGATCTACAAAGAACTTCTCAAACTCAATACACGAGAAACAAATAAACAAATCATAAAATGGGCAGAAGATATGAACAGACACTTTTCCAATGAAGACATACAAATGGCTAACAGACACATGAAAAAATGTTCAAGATCATTAGCCATCAAGGAAATTCAAATCAAAACCACACTGAGATACCACCTTACGCCAGTTAGAATGGCAAAGATAGACAAGGCAAGAAACAACAATTGTTGGAGAGGATGTGGAGAAAGGGGATCCCTCCTACATTGTTGGTGGGAATGCAAGTTGGTACAGCCACTCTGGAAAACAGTGTGGAGGTCCCTTAAAAAGTGAAAAATTGAGCTACCCTATGACCCAGCCATTGCACTACTGGGTATTTACCCCAAAGATACAGACATAGTGAAGAGAAGGGCCATATGCACCCCAATGTTCATAGCAGCATTGTCCACAATAGCTAAATCATGGAAGGAACTGAGATGCCCTTCAACAGATGACTGGATTAAGAAGTTGTGGTCCATATATACAATGTAATATTACTCAGCTATCAAAAAGAACAATTTCTCAACATTTGCTGCAACATGGGTGGGACTGGAGGAGATAATGCTAAGTGAAATAAGTCAAGCAGAGAAAGACAATTATCATATGATTTCTCTCATCTATGGAACATAAGAACTAGGAAGATTGGTAGGAGAAGAAAGGGATAAAGAAAAGGGGGGTAATCAGAAGGGGGAATGAAGCATGAGAGACTATGGACTCTGAGAAACAAACTTAGGGCTTCAGGGGGAGGGGGGTGGGGGAATGAGATAGGCTGGTGATGGATGGTAAGGAGGGCATGTATTGCATGGTGCACTGGGTGTTATACGCAACTAATGAATCATGAACTTTACATCAAAAACTAGGGATGTACTGTATGGTGACTAATATAATATAATAAAAAATATTTTAAAAATAAAGATATCATAAATTCAAAAGTGTGTAAAATGCATATGTAAAGTTTAAAATAATAAAACGTACATCCATGCACCCACCACACAGCTTAGGAAAAGAATAGTATTAATACCTTAAAGGCCTTCCACGTGATTTTCCTCCCCCAGAGATAACTATTCTGAACATTTATGTTAATCCTTCTCTTGCTTTTCTTTCCCATTTTACCACTAATATGTGTATCTCTAACCAAAGTATTTTTGTCTAACATTGAACTTCATATAAATGGACTTATAAATTCCCCTGTAATTTATCTGTTGTTCCCTTACCATTTATTCAACTTTTTAACATGACTGTCTTTTTTGAGATTCATCATACTAATGCATAGATACAACTTTCTACGAAAATATCGCAATTTGTTTTCTGTTCTGTTCTTAATGGACATTTAGGATGTTTCCAGTTTGGGAATATTACAAATGGCTATTCCTCCTGTGAATATTCTTGTATATCTCCTAGTCCTGGTACACGTATGCAAAAGTTTCTCTGGACACTAGAGTATAGGCTTAGAGTATAGACTTTCAAGGAATTGAAAACAATCTAAACATTCATCAAAAGGGTAATGGATAAATAAAATATATTTATGTGATGGAATATTATACAGTAGTCAAAAGGAACAACAAATTATACTATTTAGGTAAAAAAATTAAAAACACACATAATACAATACTAAATATATATAAAAATATAAAAAGTGAACTGGAAGTATATACACTAAATTCTTGATAATGGTTCTCTGGGAAAGAAAGGAAAGGTGAATTCAGCTTTATCCATAGTGTTTTATTTCCTTTTTTAAAAAGTTTAAAAACAAATATCACAAGGGGCACCTGGGTGGCTCAGTGAGTTAAGCTCCTGCCTTCAGCTGAGGTCAGGATCCCGGAGACTGGAGTCTGAAGATCGAGCCCCACATTGGGCTCCCTGCTTGGCAGGGAGTCTGCTTCTCCCTCCTCCACTCCCCCTGCTTGTGCTCTCTCTCTCTCTGTCAAATAAATAAATAAATCTTTAAAAAAATAAAATACATAAATAAGACAAAATATTAATGGTTGTTAATTCTAGGTGGTAGAATATGGGTATTTGTTATTTTGTTCTTTGTAATTTTTTGTCTTTTAAGTTTAAAAAAAAAAAAAAGTCCCAAATTGGACTCAGAAGAATGTGGGGGAGAAGACTGTGTAAACATCATTTAAATATTTTTAAGTGTTTGTCTAAGAGTTCATCTAGTATTCAAAATTTACATAATCTTACTGTGGAAAATTTTTAGTGGTTTTCCTTCTTTTGAAGTAATTTTAAAATAAACGCTGTGGGTTGTTTTGTTTTGTTTTGTTTTTTTAGTTGCAGAACAGCTTTTTTACATGTCATACTATTTCCAATGGACAGATTCCCAGCCCTGTAATTGCTGGATCAAAGAGTGAAACTTTGAAACATTTGCTGCGTTCCCAGGAAACTCCCAATATACATTACTTCAGGAAATCCTAACCTGAAATATTACAGATCTGGGAGTGCTTTTTATAGGCACAAACATCCATCCTTTAATCACTCTCTCTATCTTCTTTTTTTTTTTTTTTTAAGATTTTATTTAACGTCTGGTTTGATCAGCATTCATCTAGGTAAAATGTTGATCTCACTAATAAAGACATTTTCACTCAAATCAGGAAAGGTTTTCTAAAGAGAGCCATTCAAAGGTAGAAGTACCCCATTACTGGTGGCAGGTAGGCAGAGACTGGACAATGACTTGGCAGAATGTTATAAATTCCTTCTTTCTTTCATTCCTCAAACCTTTAGATAACAGCTTTTCCTTCAGCCATGAGAAAGACCCGAAGACCCGGAGGTGAAACATTTTAGGGTGCTGCCACCCAAGCGAAATTTCAAGAGTTTGGCTAAATGACCCAGTCCTGGTGTCCTCTGAATGCTTTGTTGCTGGCTGGACCTTAATTTTAGGTTCTGCAAGATGTGCCTGTGAACGACGGGAAACCCAGGAAATGCAACCTAGCTTTTACGAGCTTTCGATTAATTGAAGTTTCTTAGAACTATTTATCAAGCCTACCTGTGGGTGTTGGATACAAAGACAAAATCTGCAAGAAGGAACGTTCAGGGTCAGGGGAGGGAGAGGCAATTCCTGGTGGGGGAGGTTGAGCGAAAAAAAAAAAAAAAAGCAATATCTACTAGTCTTCTTCCAGTTTTGGTCATTTCGTGTACCCCCGACCCCAAGGTACCAGGCCTCTGAAATCCCACCAGCCAGAATTAGCGCGGGCAGGGGCTGGACGGGGCGCCGGGGCGGGGGGCGGTCATTTTGTAGCCCGGAACTTCGTGAGCGGGGTGCCGGCAGCAGCGTGCCGGGGAAGCGTTTGGGCACTGCACCGCCCTGCGCCATGTCCTTCAACGGCGTTCTCGGAGGAGAAAGCTTGCGGCGTGTACCCAGGCGGTGGTCCTGGTGGTTTTCTTTGTAATTGGCGGTCCGAGGTCGGGCCTCAAGTGGGAACGGCGTCACCATGATGAGCGGACGGCCGGGCCGAGTGCCCTTACAGTTCCTGCCGGATGAGGCCCGGAGCCTTCCCCCGCCCAAGCTGACCGACCCGCGGCTCGCCTACATGGGCTTCTTGGGCTACTGTTCCGGCCTGCTTGATAACGCGATCCGGCGGAGGCCGGTGGTGTCTGCGGGTGAGGGCTGCGCGGGCTGGATCGGCTGGGAGGAGAGGGTTCGCGGGGCTGAGGGCCGGTTCCCCCATAGGCTGCCGAGGTGCTTTCGCTTTTCCTAGTCTTTTCACCTGGCAGGCCCCGCCTCGCCTCCCGGGGGCATCTGCGTCCCCTGAGCTCTTCAGAACCCGGTAGGGCCAGTGTCATTTTGCACTTAAGGAAACTGAGGTCATTGAAACCCACGAACCCACAAGTGAGTCTGTGAAGGGCCCGGGACTGCCAACTCCCCTCTCGGTTCGGTGTGTGCAAAAATAAGCGTATACTTTGTGTCATGCCCTACTAACATGTGCCTTGTGTCTTTATCTTCAAAATGCTGGCTGACATGTGCCTTGTGTCTTTATCTTCAAAATGCTGTTTGGAGAAGTCCTATCCACAATGAAGAAAGAGGGCTTTAGAGGGGTTAACGCATCTTCCCCAAGGTCATATGGCTATTAAGTAGCAAGCCTGTTTTTAGACCTCACGTCTATATTCAAAGTCAGTGCTTCTCAAAATTACTGTGCATTCTAATAACCTGGTGATCTTGTTAAAATGTGGATTCTGATTCAAAAGGTCTGGGAAGGAGTCTGCTGTTAACAAGCTCCCAGATACTGCTGGTCTGGGGACCCACTTTGAGTAGGAGAGGCTGAACCCCTGGGCTGTATTCATTCTATCTATCCATCTATCTATTCATTCATTTATTTACTTACTTGAGAGAGACAGGGATAGCGAAAAGAACACAAGCGAGGAGGAGAGGGAGAAGCAGGCTCTCCGCTGAGCCGGGAGCCTGTCTCAGGCCTCAACCCCACAACCCCAAGATCATGACCTGAGCCCAAGGCAAAGGCTTAACTAACTGAGCTACCTGGGTGCCCCTGGGCTGTATTCTGTAGTAATTCCAGTGGTCTCCTGTCAGCTAATAGCTGTCATGGTAGCTGTGCTAAGGGCAATGGATTTCCAAAGAGAAAAGAAGAGGGAAGCTTTGGAAGAGGTGTCTTTGAACTTAGCTTTGATTTATCAGGCAAATACTAGAAGAGAGCCGTCCAGGCCCTTGGGAGGCTAGTGGAAGTAAATGGAGGCTCTGAGCTGGGGAGAGTTTGATGATTGAGTGTGCAGGGTAGGGTGATAAAGCTAAGAAGGAGATTTAGGTAGATAATGCCAATTTATTCGCTAGGCAAACAGGAACCTTTTTAGCTTTTGAGAGCTGTTGAGGGGGCAGAGTGGAGAGATGCAGAAATCAGGCTTTGTGTTTTGTTTGTTTTTGCAGGTAGGCTCCATACCCAGTGTGGGGCTTGAACTCACCACCCTGAGATCAAGAGTTGGATGCTCTACCGACTGGTCCAGCTAGGGACCCCAGGCCTTGTGTTTTATTATTTATTTATTTTGAGAGAGAGAGCGACCCCCGAGATCATGACCTGGGCCGAAATCAAGTATCAGACACTTAACTGTCTGAGCCACCCAGGCACCCCTGGGCCTTGTGTTTTAAAAGGAAGGTCAACTTGGGGCATCTGGGTGGCTTAGTTGGTTGAGCAGCAGTTCTTGATTTCTGCTCAGATCGTGATCTCAGGGTTGTGGGATTGAGCCCCATACCTGGCTCCCTGCCCAGTGAGGAGTCTGCTTGAGATTCTCTCTCCCTCTGTCGTGTCCTCCCCACCCCACTCTCACACACACTCACTCTCTCAAATAAATAAATTAAATAAATAAATCTTTTTTTTTTTTTTTTTCTTAAAGGAAGGTCAACTTTGTCAATGCAAAGCACTGATTGGAGCCAAGGTGCTCAGTTAAGAAGAAAGCTAGTACAGTAGTTCAGGCAACCAGGAATCACCTCACTTGTGCCTCTTTCTGCACCTTCCAGCTATATGTCATGCCTGAAGGCCAGCTCCCAACTCACCAAATCTCAGCATTTCCAGTGCTCAAATAGTATTGAAATCCCATCTCCCTCAGATACGACCCTCTCCACAGAAAGGAGTGATCTTTGTCGGTTTCTGTCTTTAGGAAGATGAGGTTTTCTCCCTTTTCATCACCACTCCACATTTCCCCAAGCCTGTCGTTTGTTGTAATGAAAAGAACTCCACTTTGGAACTGAATG
This sequence comes from Ailuropoda melanoleuca, assembly GCF_002007445.2. NCBI lineage: Eukaryota > Metazoa > Chordata > Mammalia > Carnivora > Ursidae > Ailuropoda > Ailuropoda melanoleuca. Next base: position 51,198,217 of record NC_048225.1, read on the forward strand.
GCCTTGCTCCACTGTCTCCTATCTGTGTCAGCTTCGGCAAGTTACTTGGTCAAGCTGTTCAGAGGCAAAAAGTATCTTCATCTATAAAATGAGAATAAGGGGGGCGCCCTGGGGACACGGGTAAGCATCTGACTCTCGGTTTTGGCTCAGGTCATGACCTCAATGCTGTGATCTCAGGGCTGTGACCTCAGGGTGGTGAGATGGAGTGCTCCATGGGGTGGAGTCTGCTTAAGACTGTCTTTCCCTCTCCCCTTCATCCCCCCATGCTCACTTGCTTGCTCTCTCTTGCTCTTGTTCTCTCAAAAAAATAAATCTTTTAAAAAATAAAATGAGAGGGGCGCCTGGGTGGCACAGCGGTTAAGCGGTTAAGCGTCTGCCTTCGGCTCAGGGCGTGATCCTGGCGTTATGGGATCGAGTCCCACATCAGGCTCTTCTGCTATGAGCCTGCTTCTTCCTCTCCCACTCCCCCTGCTTGTGTTCCTTCTCTCTCTGGCTGTCTCTATCTCTGTCAAATAAATAAATAAAATCTTTAAAAAAAAAATAAATAAATGAGAATAATTAATCTTTGCATTTGTGAGAATAAAGTGAGATTCTGTAGATAAAATGCCTGGCACACAGAAGGTGCTGGACAAAGTTTCCATTCCTTAGCTGTTGTTATGCAAACAGTTTACCATATATTTATTTGTTCAGCATTTACTGAGCTCTTTCTCTGTGCCAGGCAGTATTACATACCAGGTATATGGGGTGAATAGTACTGTACCTGACCTCGAAGAGCTCTTAGTCGAGTCAGACAGGTAGACAGTCCATTATGGATCTAGGCATGACAGAGAATGTGTTTTCATAGAAGTAGGTGAGCAGTGAGCAATTTGGGAGCACAAAGGAGGTACAGATTGAATAGAGACTGTTCCAGAGGAAGAGCATAGTAGTCTAGAGTACATGATTTTGGGTTTTACACCACCTCCATTCTACTAGCCATTTGATTCTGGGGAAGTTACTTATCTCCATGAGCTTTAGTTTCCTTATCTATGAAATAGGGATAATATCGCCTCTGTGTGGCTGTGAGAACTAGATGAGATGATGTATAAAGCCCTTAATCCAGGGCTAGGTGTCAGAGTTCCTGAGTTTCCTGGGTGTCCCTAAGTTGCTTTGGAAAACTTGGGTCTTGAGGACTTTATTGAAATGGTTCTCAGCAGCATTTATTGACGCATATTGTGTTTGTCTAGTTTAATGACTATCATATAGCAGTATTCAGTATTTATTGAATAAATAAGTATAGGTAGATGGCAAGGAAGTCTAAAACATGGTCCCAGTCCCCCAAAGATTTACAATTAGACAAGCATGTCCATTTAAAAGACAAATTGTGGTACAAGTTTATGCATGTAGGGTAACAGGTGTGACAATGGGAAAGGAGAAAAATATGATGGATTTTCAAAACTACAGCCATGGAGAGTACCTGGCATCCTGTGGGTAGTATTGGAATATTCTATAAATGAAATCAGATTGTGCAGATCTTTTTCAAGTTAGCAGAAAATATTAAATAGAATTTTCTCTTAAGTTTTTCTCCAGTGTGGAGTTCTAAACCCCTGTTGGTAGTTAACACTTACTTGCCTTAAATATATACTTGGTATCTTAAGTGTAGTCCAAAATATTAAATATATTTGTTGATTTCTAGTGTAATATATCAGTAATTTATGGTGTTCTGCAAAGAGCACCATGGCTTCCAAGTTTAGATTCACTTCATAAAGAAAGGGAAAATGATTGTAGAGGGGTTGTGCATGTGGTGGGAGGGAGACCACCACTGAGACGCAGGAAAGAGGTTAGGGAAAGGGGGACGTGGGAGGAGGCCAGGCCATGCCTTTAGGGCTGGGACAATGACATCATCATCTGAAACATTCAGGAAGTCGTCTTCTGTGAAGGATATGGGTTAGCATAGAGAGTCTGGGTCTTTGTGTAGTCCAGTGGCACACCGTAGGACCCCGCACACTTTGGTTTGCTGTATGGCAGGTGGCCCATTAGGGGAGCGATGGCAGTTTGGGGTAAGGGAGAATGCAAGAGTCTGGGCCCTGTCCAGTCCCAGATCACAGTAATATTTTGCATTTTTATTGTTTTACACATTTTTCCAAAATATTTTTACATGTATTTTCTTTTGGTTTAGATATAATCCTGCTGTAAGAATGATACGATAGGTACTAGCCTTGTTTACAGGTAGTAAATTGACTTGCCCAAGGCCATTTATCCATTTATTAAAAGTTATTAAGTGCTGTCTATATGCTGGTACACAAAGATGAAGTAATCATTGGCTTTGCATGGTAGTAGATGGAAATAACTTCGGTAGCAGTTTACATATTGAAAGGAGTTCACCCTGTTAACCTCGTTAAGGAAAGTTCTGGGAAGACTTCTTAGCAGAAGTGATGTCTGAATTGAATCTTGAAGGATGAGGAGATCTCTGGGCAGAGAAAAAACTGGTGGGTGGTATAAAAAAGCATGAAGGAGTCTAATTTGCATGAGGAATTACAAGTAGTTAGCATTGCTGGAGCACAATGTGCGTATCAGGAAGTGTCAGATGAAGATGGAAGAGTCAGCTCATGTAGGGCCTGGGAGGCCATTATCTAGGAGTTTAGTCTCCTGTTGGGTATAATTGAAGAACAAGGGGCTGACAAGCTAGGTTTGTATTTTAGTAAAAATTCCTCTAGTGACAGGGTAAAGACTGGAATAAGTGTGGAATGGAAGATGAGATAAGAGAGAGCAGTTAGTGTGAGTGAGAGATGAGTTCCCTGAAGTGAGGCAACGAAATATTTACAAGGACTTGACAGGACTCAGTGACTGGAAGGGGGGGGGGAAGAGGGTAAAAAAGGAAAAAGGGATGATTACTGTGTTCATTACTCAGGACTTGACTTCCTGGGTGAATGGTCTTAAGAGGAAGAGGTATGAATAGGAAGAAAGGACGTTCATTTGAGGGTATTCAGGGGAACAGACATGTCAAACATTTGGATATGTCTGTTATTCAGCATGGGTGTCTGAGTTGAACACACTTGTAGGTCACCAGTATGTGGACAGAAGATAAAACTATAGGAATAAACAGAGTTCTTCAGGAATATGTGTGGGATAAGAAGAGGGCTGGGGATAAAATTCTGGGGCATAGCTAGAAAACCAAACCTGCAGTTAGCCTTTTTAAAAAGATGCTTCTGTGTATAAAGTTCAGACCTTTGGTTCTCCCCTTCAGAATTTAAATTTTGGCTTTCCCTAGATCACATTACTTGATCCTCTCCAGTCTCATTGAAGGATGATTTTTTTATTTTTTTTATTTTTATTTTTTTAAAGATTTTATGTATTTATGTGACAGAGAGACAGCCAGCGAGAGAGGGAACACAAGCAGGGGGAGTGGGAGAGGAAAAAGCAGGCTCCCAGTGGAGGAGCCCAATGTGGGACTCGATCCCGGAACGCCGGGATCACGCTCTGAGCCGAAGGCAGACGCTTAATGACTGCGCTACCCAGGCACCCAGGATGATTTTTTAAATATAGTTTTTGAATAGGTAATTCATACACATGGTACAAAATTTAGAAGGTAAAAAGAGAATTGATATATATTTGTAGAGTAGCTGGCTGCTTTGGTAACCAATAAACATGCAGATGTAAATTGGTATATGGAGAAAAAAAAATTGCCTTTCGAGCATTTGTAAAGGACTTCATCTCTGTCACATCACATCCTGAACAGGTCCTGGTATACAAGTTAGTTTAGGTCTTCAGGATTTTGTAGTAATCCACCTTTTCTCCTGAGGAAATTTATAAAACCTGAATTTAAAAAATCTTGGGTTCCATTAATAGTTATGTTTGTAGATTTAATGTTGCTTTTCATAATTGCCAGATTTTTTTAGGAAGATATATCAAGGTCAAGGCTGTTTTTCCAAAAGAGCCATGTAGAAGAGCCTTTTTTTTTTTTTTTTAAGAATGATAGAAGAAATGAGAATTGATTGTATGTCTGAACTGAAAAACTGATTATAAATATACATTGACTGATTTTTGCTTTCTTTGGGATTTGTCGTTTGAATTTTAGGTTTACATCGCCAGCTCCTATATGTTACTTCCTTTGTCTTTATTGGATATTATCTTTTAAAACGTCAAGACTATATGTATGCTGTGAAGGACCATGATATGTTTGCTTACATAAAATCACATCCAGAGGATTTTCCTGAAAAAGGTATTTCAAGTTAACTGTAATGAACCTCTTTCTTTCTTTCTTTTTTATTTTAAAAAATATTTATTTTACTTATTTCTTTAAGATTTTATTTATTTATTTGTCAGAGAGAGCACAAGCAGGGGGAGAAGCAGGCAGAGGGAGAAGCAGGCTCCCCGCTGAGCAAGGAGCCCAATGAGGGACTCGATCCAAGGACCCTGGGATCATGACCTGAGCTGAAGGCAGATGCCTAACCAACTGAGCCACCCAGGCGTCTCCCTGTTTTTTTTAAGATTTATATATTTATTTATTTGAGAGAGAATGAGAGAACGAGTACTAGGATGGGGAAGGAGAGAGGGGGAGAGGAAAGGAGAGAAGCAGATTCCCTGCTAAGCACAAAGCCCAGTGTGGGGCTCAATCCCAGGACCCTGAGATCATGACCTGAGCCGAAATCAAGAGTCAGAGGCTTAACTGACCGAGCCACCCAGGTACCCCTAGTTAATCTTATACATGCCTGTGGCTTCGGGTACCTTCAGTATTCTGGTGACTCCCGCATCTTTGCCTATCAACTAGAATTCTCTTGAATCTGGCCGAGTACCTCTGTGTCCATCAGGCAGCAAACAGAATTTATGTCCTCTCTGCCTGTGTGGACTTCTGTTCTGTGCTCCGCACTGGTGAGTGGCACTACTGTCCACCTCGCTACTCCAGCCGGAAGCCTAGGAAGCATCTTCCAGTCTTTCTTTCTTTCTTTCTTTTTTTTTTTTTTTTTTAAGATTTTATTTATTTATTTGACAGAGAGAGAGACAGCCAGTGAGAGAGGGAACACAGGCAGGGGGAGCGGAAGAGGAAGAAGCAGGGTCCCAGCAGAGGAGCCTGATGTGGGGCTCGATCCCAGAACTCCAGGATCACGCCCTGAGCCGAAGGCATACGCTTAACGACTGAGCCACCCAGGCGCCCCTCCAGTCTTTCTTTGAATTCTCATTAAGCCTCAAGTCTTGCTGTTCTACTTCCTAAGTATTTTTCAGTTCTAAACTTCCGTCTCTCTCCCACTGCCACTCCACCACCACTCCCCCGGTTCATGCCCTGCAAATCTCTTGCTTGGACTGTTGCACTTGCCTTCAGCTCAGCTCTGCCTTCAATCTTACCGAAAATCAGGTCTCTGGATAAATGTAGATATGCCTAAAAGGGATTGCTTACAGTACCTGTCCATTGCCTTTAAGATAACATCCAGACTCCCGAGGAGGGCTTCTTTTCCCAGGCTGAGCTAATTGCCTGCTAGAAAGACTTTGCCCACGGCTTTTATCCACCATGCGACATGCACATGTCTGTGTCCCTCACTAGACTGTAGATTGATCTTTGTTTCCGCAGCCTCCAGTACAGAGCCTCTGCTAGTAAGCAATACATAATAGCTGACCTAATCTACACAGAACCCTGCGTCTGCGGCGCCTGCGTGACTTGGTCGGACTCGGTCGGTTAAGCGTCTGCCTTCGGCTCATGGGGCTCCCTGCTGAGTGGGGGGCCTGCTTCTCTCTCTCCTCCCCATTCGTGCTCTCTCTTGCTATCTCTGCCACTATCTGTCTCTCTCAAATAAAATCTTAAAAAAAAAAAAGTAAAAGATTTAAAAAAAAAAAAAACAAAAACCACAGAACCCTGCCTCATCTCCCGTCACTCGTGTCCTGCCTCGTGAAACGCTGTGTCCTGAACCTGCCGTGTTTCACTTTGTACACCCGTTACCTTCTTGATCCTCCTCTTGCTCCACCTTCACCTGTCCGCCAAGCAAATTTCCGCTCGAGAGTCATCATCTTAAAGAAGCCCTGACCCGGTGACAAACAGGAATTTCCTCAGCACACCCTACTTATTGCTCCTCAGCTATGAATTTGATTGTAATATAACTGTTTTCTTGTTTGTATTTTACAAATGTATTTACATAATACAGATTGCATATATGTGAGTGGATGAGTGAATGTAGAGAATTTTTGGACTTGGAAATATATAGATTTTAAATAGATTTTCCTATTCATATAAATATGAAGCATTTAAATTTCATTATACTGAATGATGGCCTCTAAGGTCCTGTTTAGCTCTGAAATTGTATTATTCTTTTTAATATTCCCGTAGCCTTCAGTCACATATGTGATGTTAATGGTGGATCAGAAAGGTACAGCTTTTTTTTTTTTTTAACCAGTGAAGAATTCAAAGACTAGAGCACAAAGCCATGAATACTGGATGTACCAGGGACGGGGAATACTCAAAACTGTTGGATGTAAGAGTTGGAATGTCGGGAGTATTGATTCCTAAGAGTGAGAGCCGTGGCAGAGCAGCCCCAGGCCTCTGGCTTTTCGCCTCCTCTGTGTACGGGCTCCCTCTGTGGGCAGGAGCCTGCGTAGCCTCACAGACTCATTCTGTCTGAGCAGCACGTTAGTGGCAGGTGTGCCAGCAGCCTCCTGCACTGACAGCAGGGACCCGGAAGCTTGACCGCCTCAACTCCTGGCCCTCCCAGCTGACCTGTGCTTCTCCTGTTCATGCCTTCCTTTACCCCTTCAGCCAGGACCCCCTGGCAGCACTTGGCCCCTCCGGGCAGCCATCTGGATGTCACCACAGATTCTTTCGAAGTTATCCTTCGTCCGGTAAAACAGAATGTCTCAGTGGTTGCCAAACTATGGTTGAGGGCAAGAACATAAGGAAATTCTTAGGAGTTTATGCCTATAAAAATATTGTGTTAATTTTTCTTTAGGAAATGTGATTTTTAAAACATAATTTAAAAATAAATTTTTTGTGATCTTTCCCTTTATAGATAAGAAAACTTATGGTGAATTTCTTGAAGAATTCCATCCAGTGCGTTGAAGTCTCCAAAATGCTTACTTTGGTTTCACTGATACCAGTTATGTCTGAATTTTGTGGAACATGTTTCCATGATATTTGAAGTTTATGTTAATGTGTATGTTAACACATTATGATTAAAATGGTCATCATGTACACTCTGACTCCTTTTTGTCATAATAAAAATAATTCATCAGAGAATGGTCAGTTTCCATTCACCCAATTTTAAGAAGACATCTGACAGATTTAAAATGGAGTTTAGCTCGGACTTGGCAGGCGATAGCCTGTGAGCCAAATCTTGTCTATTGCTAGTACGCTTTATTGGAACACAGCCATGCTAATTTGTTTACATGTCAGTGGCTGTTTCCATGCTGCAGGGGTAGAGTTGAGTGGTTGTGACAGAGACCTTACAGCCTTCAAAGCCAAAAATATTTAATACATGGCCTATTACAGGAAAGTTTTGCCTGTTCTGGTTCTAGTAGAAAGCGAAACAAAGTGAGCCAGATTATGGAGGGTTTTCTGAATGATGCAGAGTAATCTGGGCTTGATCCTGTAGATGGAGGGAGGTCACTGAAGGATTTTAGTGGAATGACATGGTCGGGTTTGTGTTTCTGAGCTCTCTGCAACAATCAGTAGAGGGGGTGCTTTAGAAGGAGAAGACTCAGGACCAGGAGAACAGAAGACTGATGCTGCAGAGGGGCCTTTGCTTGTAGATGGATCACCCTGGAGAAAGTGGGCTCAGCAGCTAACACTGTCTCCAGCTACACTCGGTGCCATTAAAAGGAAAAACCCCACCTACGTGCAATAAACTTACTCTTAATGACTTTTTGAGTCCAGATGTTTGTCCAAAACGTTTCCATGCTCAAATTTATAATCAGATTAGTTTTGGGAGATCAGTAAGATTATTTCTCTACATGATTTCCAATTAGAATGAATATAAGCGTGTGGTTTCTGGGCAAAATCAGATGAGTTCCATGTCTGTTCTCCTGGATCTCACTTGTTAAAAATGAAATCATGCCTGAGAAATTACTTTAGGAGCTAATAAAGATATATACAAGTTTTTATTTTTTTATTGCTACTCCAACAAAGTATTGTTCATTTGTGCTTGGCAGGTACAAGAGTGTGAACCATTCATCCCAAGGGACTTCGCCATCCCTTAGCTCTGGAGGGTAAAAAGTAAGGGCTAGAGCAAATACAAGGTGAGGGTGCGAGAAAAAAATCAACCTGTGATAATAGCACTCACATGCCAGGGGCTTTTGATTCATCATCTTGTTTAATTTCCGTAACAGTCTTGTGAGGTCAGTAATACCGCATTTTAGAGATGAGGAATTTTAGGCTCCAGTGGGTTAAATAATGTCCAGGGCCACATGGTGAGTGACTGCCCAGAGAAAGGCTGTGGCTTTCATTTGGTCAGAACGAAAACTATTACGTTCTACCATAGCACGGTGGCGGGTACCATCTAGCTCCTCGTGAACCACTGGCCAGCCCCCAGCTGGAGAAAGGAGTGAGGGCAGTTGTGAATAGTGACAAGCGTCCTAAAGGCGACCCGGTGCCAAGCCCACAAACTGGCGCTGCGAGGGAGGCAGGGAAGCATCCCAGAGAACCAAGCCGCCGTTTGCTTCCAGCTGCAGGTCCAGGCCGTGGCAGTCGGCCTCATAGCTAGGGAACGCTTCCGTGTCCTCACCACGCAGTCTGCCTTCTGTCACTGAAAGGGATCTGTGGAGAGCAGAGATTTAAAAAACCAGGTCAGTAGGAATTCCTATCCCATGCCTACCGAGGCAGGGAAAACACGCAGCAGCTCAACGGTAGTTATCAGAAACTTGGTGGCAGCTGGTTCACCTCCACGTTTTACTGACGGAAACTGCAATGCGGAAGCTGAAATACGTTGTCCGGGGTCACACGGAGGTCAGTGGCAGGACCGGGACAAGGGCCCAGATTTTTTAACTTCTGCTGTACCAGATCGCCTCCCCGAAAACCAGGTCCCGGTGTGTGGACACCGCCCTCAACTGCTGCTCTTGGCTCTCAAGGCGCTGGGCTGGTCAAGGACAGCGCTTGCTTGCTTTTTTTTTTTTTTTTTTTCAAAGGTTGATAGAAGTTGGACTTTTGTTCTAGTTTGTTTTTAGGATTTATTTGTTTATTTGAGAGAGAGAGAGCACAAGCAGCTGGGGAGGAGCAGAGGGAGAGGGAGAAGCAGGCTTTCCGCTGGGCAGGGAGCCCAACGAGGGGCTGGATCCCAGGACCTCAGGATCATGACCTGAACTAAAGGCAGACACTTAAACTGAGCTGCCCGGGCACCCCTGTTTGTTTTTCAAGTGAAGTATAGTTGACACACAAAGAGCGGGGTCTCTCCCTACTCTGTCATCCCCAAGCCCCACCTGCAGCCAGGCTGCAGAATCCTAAGGAGCAAAGGCAGCTCACTAGCGTAGAGGAAGGGACTGGGCTGCAGTTAGCCCAGCGCTCATTCACATGTCTGCTCTGCCGTTCCCTGTGTGACCTTGGACTCCTTTCACTTCGCTGGCCCCCAGTTTTTCATCTGTAAAAGGGAATGATGGTTCCATTAGAAAATTGATATGCAAGTGATTTTAAACTACAAAACCATTCAAGTGCCAGTAGTTATTTTTACCACTACTGTTACTCGTCAGTGAAGAAATGGAAACCCAGAGAAGTGAGCCGGTGAAACCCAGGCCTTAGTGGTGGAGTCATAACTCAAACCCCAGCTGACCAAGCATTCACATACTTACTAATAAATGCACGCACGCGCAAGCACACATACGTGTACATAGGTATGCGTTCACAGGCCACCTTTGCCACTATCACCGTGCAGTTCATGGCCATTACTCACCAAGCCTGGGTCAAGAGAGCAAGACAGACCTGGCCTTGAGCCCTCCCAGGTCATGGCCCTAATACGCTGAAGCGAGGGTGCCTGTCCGAGACCCAGGCTCTCCCGCTCCCACTGGGTTGCATCTCCCCCTGGAATGTCCCTCAGTGGACTCTGACACCCACCAACGCCACCATTACCTTCCCCAGAGTCCAAGGCCTACATGGCCTGTCCCATTATCTCCTGGTATTTCCTCGTCACCTCCTCAGCTTTCAGGGTAAGGTGGGTGAGGATGTGATGAAGGCTGGAAAAGTGCAGGTGGAACTGAGCTTCTAGGTCCAGCTGCCCCAAGACCCTCTTGTCCTCGACCTCCTCTGTCTCTCCAGCTTCCTGCTCAGCCTCATGGGCTCTGCCACCTGCCACCTTGGACCACCACTCCTCGCGGGGCAGCAGCCCATGGTCCACATCCACGCGGATGGCCTTGAGCATGGTGAAGTAGTTGTAGAGGTCGGGGGCCCCATCCTGAGCCTGCTGCCCCTGCCCATTCAGCTGCACGTCCCGCAGGAGGCTGGGGATCATTACCACCTGCTCCATATTGCGCACCACGGCCGAGTAGCGGTCCATGACGGTCAGCAGGCAGTTCTTGGGGTAGTGCTTGGTTTGCCCCTGCATGGTGGCTGCTGCTTCCACGCTAAGCCCAGCACACTGCCCCAGCACTATTTCGAGACTACTTTTATGTCTGGGTGTGACAGCAGTTGGACAGGATGCAAAAGCCCAGCCGATGGGGCAACATGACCCTTCTTTAGGCCAATCCCAGGGCTTGGGTGCCAGTGTCTATATCAGGCGATCCATCTGCCCAAAGACAGACCTGCCAGCTCTCTGTCTGTCATTTCAGCACTCCGAGACTGCCTCCGCAGGAGCCCGCCCCCTCCTCATCAGCCTGACTGGCCAGTGGGAGGGAAGCGTTTCCCTTTGGCAACCTGCGCTCTCACCCCAGGGCGGTCATGAACTCTTCCAGGTTCTCTGAGACCACGCTGCCTCTTCACTGCCTGCCTCCTTATGCGCGGTGCCCTCGTTCAACCCGAGGTGCCCTGGCTTTGCAATGAGCTAGGGAGCAGGGTCTTGACATGAAACAGCTTCATGTGGGGCCAGGAGCACTGACATAGGAGCCAGAAACCCAATCCTGCCACTTCCCCGCTGCGTTTTCTGGTTGTTGGCTGGCTAACACTTACTGAACACCTAACTTCACATCAAGTTCTGCACTAAGTTAGAGCAACTTGCCCACCGCCTCACTGGAGCTGGGATGCTAGCCCAGGCTCACCTCTCTCCCACCTCCAGTCAGCGCTCTTGATTGCCTAAATTATACAAGTTAACTGGATCCCTATCCTTACCTGTAAATTTGAGGTGTTGAGAGGATCAAAGAAGATAAAGTCCATGAAAATGCTTTCTAAACCACAAAACACGGTTCCCAGAGGATTTTAGATGAATGCAGGTCTGTCTATAATTCCACAAGTTGCAATGCTTTTCACCACTGACCTAGTCCTTTGATCCGAAGTCTCGGGAGACAGTAATCCTTTGCACAGCACACCATCACAGTTGACACACTGCATTTGCTACATTTATTTATGAGATAACGAGGAAAACTGAGGCCCGAAGAGAGACTCAAAGTTGTGCAACAAATGTCAGAGTCAAGCGGACAGCAAGACCTTCCACGTTCTGGTTCAGGCATCCGCCCACAACACTGCCTTGGGTGGAAAGATCTGCTACATACCTTCTGCCCCAGCAGTGGGGAGAGAGAAGGAAGAGAGCATAGGGAGGGGGTCTTGTTTCACCTAAGCCACCCTCACCCCCACCCCAGGGTGGGAGCCCCCTCTGCACCCTCCTGACTAACCACTGTCCACTTGTCCACTCCCTCCCATGCCTATGGCCAGAGCTATAAGAAAGTTCATCTTTATGTTGAACTGAATTCTACCTCCCTTTAGCTCCTCTCCAGGAAATCGTAATATTCACCCCACCCCACCCCAAAGTCACCCGTCTTCACCACGCTTACAGGGTTGTGTGAAACACCATTTTCTAGTCTTTAACTCGCTTAATCCCCACAGCAGCCCTATGAGGCAGAAACACATGAGAAGTCCTCTTTTCAGGTGAGGGAAATGGGACTGACAGGGGAGGTACTTGCCCAAGTTCTCAGCCATGATGAGGCTCAGCTCAGCCCAGCTCTCCGGCCCTCAGAGGAGAACCAAGGGCGTCCCTCTCGCCAAGTGCCCTTCATGGACTGGCTATGCACACAGCCACAGGTGAGCGGGGGTCCTCCTGAGTTGGACAGGTGGCCCTGCTTCTCCAGGGCAGAGAGGGCAGCCAAGTCCAGGCCATGGGCTTGCTGTGAAAGGCAAAGCTTCCACTTTAACCTTTTCCGTGTCGCAGATTCCAGGGTGGAACAGAGAACATGGGTCAGCTTTTCCTTCCTATGGCTGTGTGGTCCTGGACCGGTCACTGCTGTCTGAGCCTCAGCTCTGGTGTCATCGCGATGATAGTGATTAAGGGCCTACTTTTTGAAGAAAAGTGCTTGAAACAGAATTCAATCCTCCCAACAATGACATGTGGTAGGAGTTCCCCATTTACCCAGGAGGAAATCGAGGCCTATGGAGGTAAAGTAATCAGCCTAAGAATAGTTCTTAGGCAAGGAGGAGTTGGGATGAGTAAGAACTCCTGCCCACAGGTCATTTTGAGAATTACAGATGATGTTTATGAAATATCTGGCGTATTGCAAGACCTCAGTAAAGGTGCGCTGCCTCCTGACACTTCTGTTTTCCTCCATTCTACTCCCCAACCCCTCTTTTATTTCTCCATTCCAGGACCTGCTACACACATTTCACTTCATTTTGTATCTGTCCCGGGACCCAGTGCTGCAAATGCTCCATAGACACGAGCTGAATAATGACCATTAGATTCACTTCTCGATGCATTCTACGGTCTTTGGTCATCACGTCGTCTCCTTGAAAAACAGGGTCCCTGGCTGGACAGGGGACAGTAGTGAGGACTCTGGCAGGTGAGGGAGCCCGAGCGGCTGCAGCCACACCTGGCTCCCCTGGAGCGGCGTGCAACTGTGGATGCTAACATGAGCCTCTTTTCCAGAATCACTCCTCAGGGAAGGAGGGACGCGCCCTACTCCTGTCCCAAAAGTCTTCATCGTCCAGGTTGTTCTCCCAGTTCTTTACTGCAAGCAAAAGTCTTAGTAAGTCACATGAGCCCAGGATTACCTCCACCAGTCAGTGGCATGAAAAATTTGCATAAAATTGTTTCCTAAACTATGAGTAGAAAAGAGCAAGTTTTCGAAGTTAGTAAAGTGAAAGAATTTAACTTTTACAAGTTACTTAAGTAAAGGGTTGATTAGTTCATTTCCAACTCTAAAACATTTTTGGTTTGTTTTTGACCTTTATTGGGAAAAACATTCTTTTTTTCTAAAAATTTTATTTATTTATTTGAGGGGGAGGTGAGGAGCGGAGGGTGAGAGACAAGCAGACTCCACACTGAGCGTAGAGCCCAACAGGGGGCTCCACCTGGGGCTCGATCCCATGACCCTGAGATCATGACCTGAGCCAAAATCAAGAGTGAGAAGCTTAACCGACTGAGCCACCCAGTCATCCCAGGAAAAATCATCTCCTCCTCCCCCTCCCCCTCCCCCTCCTCCTCCTTCTTCTTCTTCAAGATTTTATTTATTTATTTGAGAGAGAGAGAACATGAGCAGGGGGAGCGGCAGAGAGTGAGGGAGAAGCAGACTCCCTGCTGAGTGGGGAGCCGACACAAACTCGACCCCAGGATCCTGGGATCATGACCTGAGCTGAAGGCAGATGCTTAAACTGAGCCACCCAGGTGCCCCCAGGAAAAATACTCTTAACATGTTTTCTCCTCAGGGAAGTGGGACTTCCTTTGTATTCAAACATCCAGGATGGCTGAGCAGTCGGTACAGCCAAAGACCACCAGGCCGGACCCTGCAGTTTGGGATTGGGGCTGCTGCCAGGCCCACTTGCAAGCAGGCTTCCTGGGCTCCGGTGTCCATGGCTGTAAAGAGAGGGGGTGGGAGCTCTCTGAAGGGAAGGCTCTTTCAGCCCTGGTTGTATAACTTCTTCTGAAGCCACGTCCAGATCCTTGAGGGCATGACCCTCCTTTTGAACGCAGGCCCCTGGTGCCTGGCTCAGGACTGGAAAGCGTGATGTGGACAGGGCTGGGACAGCTGACCATGGCACGGGGGCAGGCCAGAAGTGCCCTGCAAGTAGCAATTTTTTCATCTCTGACCCAGTGGCCCAGGGCCAACCGAGGCCTCCCTGGGCCTCTTCTGCCCCATCTATTCAACAAGGGGTTGATCCTTTCGAGGCCCCCTCCAGCTCAGACTTTGGGGGACTGCACCTGAGCACGTGGCCGCCATGCCTTCTGTGTCATTCTGCCTTTGCGTTTATATCCGAATCCCATCTCGGGCCAGTCCGTTCCCAGACGGATTCCTGGACCGGGTCCAGAGGGACCGCGTGAGTGCCCCAGATGTGAGTGAGTGAGCGGGTGGGTGTTAGTGAAAACTGGAGAAAGTGAGCAAGCTGGTCATCAGAACAAATGAGCCATGTGAGTGAACAAGTACAGAACACACAGGAGCCCTGGGGAAGAGGGAGAGGACGGCGGCTGGTATCATCTGGCCAGCAGGCTACAGACTGAGGCTGTCTCCAAGTCCACCTGGCGGGTGGAAGGCCCCCGATGAAATGTTGCTGAATGAACAACTGGCTGCCCAGCATCTCCGATTAGAGAACAAAGAGATGGGATCTCAGGGGATGGGCTGAACTCAGACAAGTTCTAGGAGTGGGGAGGGGAATGGAGGAAGGCAGGAAAGAAGGAACGTGGGGTCTTGTCAGGAGGTATGGTGGGGCAGGACAGGTGGTTCAGCCTCAGCAAGGTCCACTGGACTCAGGGGTCCTTGTTCTCCAGATGCCACATCCCGGGATTGGGAGATGATCTGGTCCAGCTGGGCCACTGCTGGTAAGGAAGGCCTGGCGACCCGGGGTGGGAGAGGTAACAGAAGATAGACTAGACCTCAAGTGTCACTGGGTTTCCCCAGTCTTCCCCCACTCCCCCTCCCTTGCTTCCCTGCTCTTAGGCAGGGAAACTGAGGCCGAGTGAGTCACTTCCTGGAATGACCCCTGCAAAGCTGCTGGTGGCCTCACCCTCAGGCGATCTGAATGCCCCAAGTTGGATAAACTAATCCGGCTCCAGATGCACTGGGGTCGAGGCCCCCAAAGGTCAGGCCAGGAACACCATGTGAATGTGGTACAGGGGGTAAGATGATCAAACAGTGCTCTAGGACTGCCAGTGTCCAAGCCACCCTGGCTGGGCTCGGGCCCAGGAGCCAGGGAATGCACTCAGACTAAGGTTGTGACAAGTTTCCTAATTTAAAAATGACTTTTATACATGCGCATCATCTGCCATCTGTGGGCCTCAGGCTGTTTTTCTTTGCACTGTTGCTTCACTCCTGACCTACTGAGAAACTCAAGGGGTCAAGAGTCAGAAGCTGTTCTACCCCCTACCCCAGATACTGAACCCCTGCTGTGCCACGGGGAGGCAGGAGGAAACAGGACACGGTCCTGCCCTCCGGAACCTGGCCCCTTTTGTCACCCAGGGGACCTCATATATTGAGAGCTTCCTGTGTCTGCACTGTGCTGGGCCTGGAGATATCACAAGGCACAAAGCAGACAAGGCACCCCACTCAGGCAGTTCATGTCTAGTGGGGAGAAAGCCATATGAACATATGCTCAGATAAATATGATACTACCATATTGTGACATGTCCTAGAAATAAAATAAAATAAAATAAAATAAAATAAAATAAAATAAAATAAAATAAAATAAAATAAAATAAATAAAATAGCTAGAGCCTTGCTACTTACTACAGGTGTGGTTTGCAGACCAGCAGCTTCTAATCACTGGAGAACTCCTCGGGAATGCAGAGTCTCGGGTCCTGCCCAAGACCTACTGAATCAGAAACATTTTTTTTTAAGATTTTATTTATTCATTTGCCAGAGAGAGCGTGAGAGAGAGGGAACACAAGCAGGGGGAGTGGCAGGGAGAGGGAGAAGCAGGCTCCTGAGCAAGGAGCCCAATGCAGGGCTCAACCCCAGGACCCTGGGGTCATGACCTGAGGAGAAGGCAGATGCTTAGGCCAACTGAGGCAGCCAGGCACCCCTGGAAATGCATTTCAACAATGATCCCCAGGGCATGTCTGTGGCCAGGGAGTCAAACATTCACTCCAAACATGGTTATTACCCCAGGGAAGAAGCAATATCTGTGCCAAGGCCTGACTGCTCCCAGTTTCCGGGGGATCTATCTTCCAGGCAGAGGGAGCAATCATGCCACTGATCATAAAATACTCTTCTTAAAGATGCAACTGACTCCCTGGGTAACCGTAAGAGGGTCACTCCACTTCCCTAGGCCTCAGTTTACCAACTGCAAAATTCAGGAGGTGGACTGAGTAGAGACTCTCAAGCTGAAAACAATAAAACAAAACAAAACCAAAACCAAAAAAACCCCCCAAAACCCCACAGTCTTCTGAATGGAGGATTTTGAGGCATCAAGAGTCCACTGACCAGCTAAGAGAGAGCTATCTGAGGGAGTGGTGGGGTCCCTTCTCTGGAGTCCTCAAGTTACCCCAAGAGGCCCAGGACTTTTCTGTTACTTGAGAATATAGGCTTCTCTGCATTTCGGGGAATCCGCCACAAACTTCACTGTCCAAAGGCTCCATGTGCATGGCTGACCAGAAGAGACCCAGGAAACTGGCAGGTCTTCCCACCCAGCCTCCACTCCCAACTTCCTCCCTGTCACACCCCTCCCTCAGTTCTGAGAAGGCCCAGTCCTTCCTCCCACTGATGCAACTAGGTTGGGGTCAGCCTAAGGGCTTCTGGGCTCGCTGAGTGAGACACAGAGGCAGAAGTGCTCCCTTGCAGATGGGACAAAGGTCCAAATCATCAGAGTTGGGTGTATTATAGGGATCATGCAACCTGACCTCTATTTTATTGACGAAAAAACTGAGGCTCCAATTTATACTTCTTTTTTTTTTTAAGATTTTATTTATTCATTTGAGAGAGAGAGAGAGACAAAGTGAGTACAAGCAGGGGGAGGAGTAGAGGGAAAGGGAGAAGCAGACTCCCTGCTGAGTGAGGAGCCCAACGTGGGGCTAGATCCCAGGACCCTGGGGTCATGACCTGAGCTGAAGGCAGATGCTTAACCAACTGAGCCATCCAGGGGCCTCTCCAATTTATATTTCTAATAATGTTTTATTCACTCCCCTGGAAGGACCTTACTGCCATATATATCACTTACAATAGGGCTATGATATTTAAAAATTCTATGACCAGACAAGATTAGTCACTCATACAGAAAACATGTCTGTCTCTCTTCTACCTGGGAGCCTCTGAGGGCAAGAAACTAGTCTAATTATTCCTTGCGACTCCAGGACCCCAGGAGCTCAAGAAAGTTTCCTTAGCTTATTGACTGAAAGGATGCATGAATAAAATTACTATGGGGATCTGTCTACCTGGGTGTGCTTCCCAGGTATTTCTTCACTCTTTCTTCCATTTTGTTCATTTGACCCACTTTTACTGAGCTCCCCGCCAGGGGAAACCCTCAGGGGGAAGGCTGTCGACGCCAGCACCCGGACTCCAGAGAGCTCAGTGGTGATGGGGCCTTGGCTCAGCTGCCTCCTTCCGAGATGGCCAGTCCCTGACAGAGGAACTCCAGGAGACACCCTTGCTGGGGGGACCTCTCACTCTGCCCATAGGGCTGGCCCCTAGACTGGGACCCAGGCCAGAGTCCAGGAGGTGACTAAGGACTTCCTGCCCACCCTGGACAGGTGCTGGGAGGGGGCTTGGTTGGGAAAGGAGGAGACACTGATCAACAGCCATAAGCTCATACCCAAAACTCAGCCCATGAACCCCTCCTTCTGGCTTCTCAGGCCTCCCAGCCCTCAATCCACCCCCAGCCATCTTTTGGGGCCTCCTTCTCTTTCCAGCCTGAGATCCACAGTGAGTCCTGCTCCAGCTACTCCATGATTCCTCCTGGTACAGTTGGACTACTGTACGAGACCAGTCCCTCTCTAACTTAAATGCCTTCAGTAATTCCTTGTATTAGTTTCCTATGGCTGCTTTTGCAACACAAATTTACCATCTCACAGTCCCAGATGTCAGAAGTCCAAAATGGGTGTCACTGGCCTAAAATCAAGGTGTCAGCAGGGCTGTGTTCCTTTCTGGAGGCTCTAGGGCAGAATCTGTTCTCTTGCCTTTTCCACATTCTAGAGGCTGCCTTCATTGCTTGGTTGGTGGCTCCTTCCTCCAGTTACAAAGCCAGCAAAAGACTTCTTGTATTGCCACCTCTCTGGTCTTTCCTCTTCTAGTTACGAAAACTGTTGCTATTGCGTTAGGCCAACGGGGGTAACCCGGGATAATCTTCTTAACCCAAGGTCCACTGGTTAGCAAACTTAATTCCATCTGTAGCCTTCATTCCCCTTTGCCACGCAAGCTAACACATTCACAGGTGCCAGGATTAGGACATTGCACCTACCACACTCCTCATCCCTTTCCATTTCATTCTACCTTACCATGCTAGTTCTTTAAATGAGACTTTATACAGAAGCCCAATGAATAAAACAGGTTGAGAAGAAATGGTTTTGGCTGAAGTAGGATGAAGGGGCCTACATCTGCATCCTCTTGACCATCTTTCATCAGCCCTCGGGTCACCTCCAGAGAACCCGAGACTCCGCAGAGCACAGCTAGAAAACCTTAGCCAAGATGAAGTCCAAAGTGTTACCTTTGCATTCAAGGCCTCCACTTGCCTTTCCGGCCTTACTCTCCGCCATCAGGTTAACAAATCTGAGACACAAAATAGCAAAAATACTGATGACTCCTCAGTATGCCCGCACCCTCCTAACTCCGCAGTAACTTCCAAAGCCTCGCTTCCCCTCTTCCTACCTCACCCCTTTTTGCCCGGGCGCACCCCCCCCCACCCCCGCGGCTGACCTTTCCGACCAGATCAGCTCCCTCCCCCTATCGGACAGGCGGCCCGGGTCCTGGCTGCGGGGGTACACCCCTCGTCTGCCCGCTTCGCACAACTAGGAGCACCTCGCTGCAAAGAGGGCGGGCTCCTGGAAGGCTGGGCGGGGCGCCGGCGTCTGCTGTTTCCGCCAGCAGGGGGCGCTGCGGGGCCGGCGAGGACCTCAGCTCCGCAGCCTGGAGCGACGGGGATCTTGAACCCCAGCCAGCCAGCCAGGACTAGCCGCCAGCGGAAACACACGAGTTTCCAGGCGATAACTGTCCACCTCGTTTTAATAGAAAGGGGTTGGCCGATAGGGGAGAGAGTGGGAGGAAAATCTTATCATCGTTCCAGGACCCCACTCAGAAGACAGGCGTCCTTAATGTTTTGTAGCGATTTATTAAAGGGGCTTGACTCAGCAGGTGAAAGCACAAAGGCGATTTCTTTTTTCCCTGCCATTGCCCTTTCGAACGGGTTCTGTGGACTCATGCTTCACTGGTACCGGATGAAATCTCGGCAGGTCCCCTAGCTTTTCTGAGTTTCCCGTTTATTGTTGGGTGATTAACTTAAGTGCAGGCCTGCGTTACAGCAGAGCTCCCCCGGTTCCGGCCACCTCCGGCGGGGACACCTGCTGGCCGGGGAGGAGGCTGCGCGGCCTCGCGCTGCTGCTGCTGCTCCCCCCTCCCCGGGGCAGCTTCTGGTTCGCCCGGGCGGGTGGGGGAGGAGAAGCCACAGCCTCGGAGGTCACTTGGGCGTGGCGGGTTCCATATGCTGACACTTTTCTCTTAGCACTTTGATAGGCTCCTTGGAGACGCACCGCACTGTTCAGTGCAGTACCCTTAAAGAGGCACGTGCCTCCTCCTTCGCGCTGCTTACAACCCCTCGGCTTCCCCATTCCTTCTTACACCTCCAGCCTCATTCTGCTGGGGTCCCCTCACCCCTCAATGGAAGCCCTCTTCCGCGGGGTCCTTTTCCAGAAGGCCCACATTCTGCTCCTTTCCCTGGGGTTTGTACGTGCTGCACAGGAAACAGCCCCTTGCCAGGAGCCCCTCTGTTTGCCAGCTCCCACCAGATTTCAGACTCCAGAACCTCCCTTTCCAAGACTCCCAAAATAGTTCTCCTGGACCCTCTCTCTCCTGGTTTGAGGTGAGGGAAGGACAGCTTCTTCCAGTCCCTGGTGAGGAGTGGGTTGGAGGACAGGAGACTCTCCAAAGAGAGCGTCCTCCCACGTTTCTGGGGGGTTTAGCTTGCTCCCCGTGGAGCAAGCACCAGGAGTAGGTGAGGAGGAGTAGTCTGCGCCCTGCCCTCCCTCCTTCGTAGTACTGCACGGGTGGTCCAGCCTCTCTGCTTAGGTCAGCAACTCTGCCAATGTTTCAGGCTTTGGGGCGTCAGCTGAAATTCTGAGGTGACTGGGAAAGCCTTTGTTTACACCTTATTGGTCTCCAGACTTTGCCAGTGAGCAGGGTCTCTAAGCTCAGCCCAGAAAAGACCTCATCAGAGGATCTACCCAAAACCCAAATTTCATCATCACTCCCCTGCAGAAAACCCATCACTCTCCAGCTGCTCCCCCAAGGCATGTCCTACTTCAGTTCCTGGGCTTTACAGACACTTCCTGAACTTCATGCTCCCTCTCTAACCTTTGCCTTTCCTTCCACCAGAAGAGTTCTAGCTCCACTTCTCCACTTAGCTGACACCTCGTGGTTTTTGTAGACCAGAGCCAAAATGTCGCCTCCTCCAGGAAGACTTCCCTGACTGTGACTGCCTCCACCATGTTTCCACAGGTCTTGTGACAAATAGTGTTTGGTTGTAATTAGCTCAGTCTACACCTAGCTCCTCACTCGATTCTGAGCTTTTTGAGGAAATGGATGGTATTTGTTCGGTTGAGTGTGTTTACATTTTTTTTTGTATGAAAATACCCCCCCAATTCAAAATTACCCATAATCCCACCATTTCTTTTTGATATCATAGAAAGGACAAAGAGTCTCCCTTCTCCTGCCTGTCCTGCCAATCCTAACTCCTAACCTCCAGTGACAACCACTTGTAAGAGGATGGTAAGAGTCCTTATTGGCTTTTCCTGGCATACCCGTGCAGGCACACACACACACACACACACACACAGAGAGAGAATTTAATAATTCTTACTATACTTCTTGGTCCACAATTTCCATTTTCACTGAACAATCTATCTTGGGTATCTTTCCATGTCAGTGCATACGATTCCACCTTATTCTCTTTTCTTTTAATTGTGTATATATACTTATATATGTAAAACATAAAATTTGCCATATAACCATGTTTAAGTATACAATTTAGTAACATTAATTTCATTCACAGTATTGTGCAACCATCGCCCACCTCCAAAAGTTTTCAACGCCCCAGACAGGAGCCCTGTACCCGTTAAACAATAATTCGTTATTCTCTACCGCACAACCCCTGGTAACCTCTAATCACCCTTCTGTCTCTATGAATGCTGCATTCTTTTCTAATGGCTGAATATTACACCACAGGAGGAGACATCGTCATTTACTTAACCATTCTCTGTTAATGGACATTACATTCAAGGTGTTCCCAATTTTTTGGTATTACAAACAATGATCATAATACATGTGGGAATATTTTGTTAGAAGAAAGTCCCAGGGGTCGGCTGCTGGAACATAGGGTGTGTGCATTTAGAAGTCTAACAGATGCTTACCAGGCTTTGCATCAAAATTATCTTTAACATGAAGGTTCCTGACTCCCATCCCCAGATATTCTGATTTAATAAAGACGAATTAGGGCCCAGCAACCTGAATTGTTAGAAACATCCTACCTGACCATTGTGATGTGAGACCACACAATGACAGACAGGGTTTGGGGCCTGAATCTGCTGTTTTCCTGGGCCCCCAGCATCCAGCCCTGGGCCTGCCCACAGAGAAGGGGTGTCCTCCCAGGGGCAACATCTTGAACTCCGGTGCTCCTCCCCACACCCTACTGCCACCATGCCAGGGCTGTCCTGGTGAGTCATCAGGCACCGCATGCTAGCCCCCAGGATGACAAAGCCGCTAAGGGAAGCTTGATTAAGGGACCGCGCCTCTCCCAACCTGGAAGCCCTGAGTCACACTGGTTTACCAGGCAGCTCCCAATTCGAAGATCGCCCTTTGAGGGAGGCAAACTCACTGCTCCTTCAGATCAAGGCCTATCAGGGAAAAGCCTGCCTTATCTCCCTGGGGAAATTATGACTCACACGGCAGGACTGGTGGGCGGAGGACAGAGAGCCACGGAGGGGCAAGAGAAAAGAGGCAGAGACAAGGCTGAGTTCCAGAAGGAAAATGAAAAGGTGAAGAAAAAGTAGAGCATCAGAAGAAGCAGAGAGGAAAGAGGCAGAGAGAAAGAAGCCCCAAGTCAGAGGGGAGACACAGAGTGGAGACGTGGAGGATGACGGAGGAAAAAAAAGGAAGGAGAATACAGAAAAGGAAGGGAAAGCAAGAAGGAGAAGGCAGGAGAAAGAAAAGACAACATGGAGCAGGAGGTGGGGGGGGTGAGCCGCTTGCATGGTCTGTGCGAACAGTCCAGACAAAATCAGTGCTCCTGCTCCCGATCCCAGCAAGGCCCGGTTGGTGGAGGTGACCTGGCTGAGTGTCAGGCCCTGCCTGTAAACCAGCTCGAGCGTTCGGCCCTTGTAGCCCGCTGCAGGGGTGAGCTGAACTTGGGGCAAAAACATACTCTGAGGCAACCACACCGTGTGCGTCTGGATGACGGGCACAACCTTCCTAGTCATTTGGCAACAGGGAATAAGATCCTCAAAAAAGTGCATATTCCTTGCACAGTGCCTTAGATGTAAAGGATGCTTGTTGCAGGGCTATTTAAAGTAAAGGAGAAAAAAGAAAGAAGGAAGAAATGCAATGTGGCTTGATAGATTTATGAGACATTCGTACAACACAAAGCCATGTGGTCGTTACAGATGGGGGTGCTGCCGAGCACTTAATGATATGGGAATTGGGCAGGGTCTGGGAGCAAAGGAAGAAGGAAGGAAAAGATCCTTCCCCAGCCTGGGCTGATGTGTGGTCCTGCAGAGCCGGCAGGAGAGCCCCCTGCTTCGTTTGCACCAGCTAATGAACTGGCCCTTATGCGGATCTCAGGGACACGCCACACACTGGGCATCCAGGACCCGCCCGCGGAACTTGGCAAGCAGTTGATTAGCCATGGGCAGCCCTGCAGAGAAGGCAAAGTGCTGGGTGTTTGCAGAGACTTACAGACCAGATCGGGCCGGGCTGAAAGCAGGAGGGCAAACAGGGAAGAGAATGGTTTCCTGGCTGGGCTGGCAGGGTGTGTGCCCAAGAGGGTCTGGGAGCAGCCGATCCCAGGGGAGTGGCCAGAGAGGACACTGTTTGCTCCCCGAAGTTTCTGTTTGTCCAGGAATGATTCACATGAGCTCCGCTAATCAGTGCCTCCTCCTCTTCCCCCATGGTGAGCGCCTGAGTAGGGCACAGCTGTGACATCAGGGAGACCCGCGTTTGAAGCCCGGCTCCAGGCTGCACAACTTTGGGAAAGTCGCACTCCCTCTCTGACCTCGGGTTCCTCATCAACAAAATGGGACAATAGCATGTACCTCCTAAGATCGTTGTGGAGAGAAAATGAGAGCCTCCATAATTGCATTGGGCAAGCGCTTAATACGTTTGTTCCTTTCCTTTGCCACTTTTTCATCTAGCACACATTCCTTTGGGACCTAGTGTGTAGCAGGCGACTGTGCCAGCCATCGGCAGGAGAGTGGTGAGCAAGACAGATATGGAAACTGGTTGCCTCAATGGAGCTTAGAATCCAGAGTGGGATGGACATTAAATACACCAATGCCCGTCATGAGGAAAAGCACAGTGCGCCGTGAAGAATCTCAGGGCTGCCTGGGTGGCTCAGTTGGTTGAGTGACCAGCTCTTTCATGAGCTCAGGGTGGTGAGATGGAGACCCGCGTCGGTGCAGTCAGTGCGGAGTCTGCTTGTCCCTCTCCCTCTCCCCTCCCCCCCCTTCTCTCTCTCTCTTTCTCGAATAAATAAATGAATAAATAGATTTTTAAAAAAAAGGATCGCAGTGATGGCTTCCCCTGAGTGGTCAAATGGAGTGGTCATGGAAGGCCCCTTGAGGAAGGTGACATTTAAGCTGAGACGTGCAGGACGAGAATGAAGCCGGCATTTTGGAAAGTGGTACCTGAGGGGCTAAAAGGCACAGGGTTTAGACCCAAATGTATGTGGGTTCCAAATCCCGCTTCCACTGCTACTCAGCTGTGGGACTCTAGGTGAGTCCCCTTCCCAGTCGGGGCCTCTGTGTTGTCTTCTGTAAGGTGTGGCTAAAAACACCTAGTTCTCAGAACTGTGGGGACGAACCCAACCGCGTAGAGAAGGTGCCGTGCGTGGAACCTGGCACGTGGTGGATACCCAGTAAAATCAGTAAAATTCCCTTCCTGTCCCGGCTCATGATTAGCTGTCAGTGATGGCACAGCAACAATGTATGCACACGAGAGCACACGTGCGTGCACACACACACACACGCACACTCAAGAACACCTGTAAGCAGGACACATACGAGCTCACTCAAGCTGCATATTGGAGGGGAGGTTAATAATGACACCTTTATAAAGCTATGGCAGCACTGAAGAGCAGTGGTCCCTAGGGCTATCAGCGGGAGGGAGCCTGCAGAGGGTGAGGGAGAGAGCCGTTACCCGAACCCCAGAGAAGAGCTGAGTGGCCTGGGCACCTGATAGGAGCTGGGACCTTCAGATGAGGGGAGCAGCTGGCTTACAGGCACTGGGTGGGGAGGGGACTGAGGGAATAAGGACTCTGACCTCAGCCTCCCCTTACCTTCTGATAGCTCGCTAGGCCTCCCGTGGGACCAACACGGATGGAAGCCAGAGGGCAGGGAGCCTGTGGATATAATCCCTGGGGCTCAGCCTCCAGAGTGCAGAGCAGGGGAAGGATGAGGTGAATCTGGAGAAACAAACGGCAGAGATAACAGCACAGGACCCACACCCACTGAGCCTCTTTAGAATGTAAGTGACGCATACATCAATGTAACATGGCCTAAGTCCCAAGGGACGCTCCAGGGGTAGGGCCTTAGCAATAGCTTGCTCAGTGCTCCACTGAGAGCTAGAAACAAATTTCTCATCCTCTCTCAATTCTACTTTCCTTCGTATGTCAACTTCATTCTCAAGCTACATGTAGTGGCAAGATGGTGGCAGGAAAGGAGGGGTTGGTCCCCAGAGGGAACCTGGTCCTTCACAAGGAAGGATGGTGAGTAGAAGGCAGGCAGAAATCAGAACTGCTACACCTGTCCGCTGCAGTTCCTGTCCGGATGCTTACCTTCCATAAACTCAGGTGACCGGGTTGGTACTACTGAGGCCATGCATGGGGGTCTCCTCTGCTTCACTACGACCAGCTGGGGGGATGTGGATCACTCAGGGCCATTCAGTCCCACCTCTGCCCTGAAGGGACCTGAAGATTACCTAGCCCAGTGACCTTATTTTCCAGGTGGCAGAACTGAGGCCCAGTGAGAAGCAGGGCTTTGCACAAGACCATGTAGTTAACGTCAAGGCCAGGACTTAAACCCAGGTCACACGATCTGCCCTCTACAGGACTTGTTTTTGTGTGTGTGTGTTTTTTTAAGTTTTACTTTATTTATTTGTTTACGTAATCTCTACACCCAATGTGGGGCTGGAACTCACAGCCCTAAGATCAAGAGTCGCAAGCTCCTCTGACTGAGCCAGCTGGGTGCCCGTACAGGACTTGTTCTTTAAAAAGAAACAACAGGGGTGCCTGCGTGGCCCAGTGGGTTAAGTGTCCAATTCTTGGTCTCAGCTCAGGTCTTGATCTCAGGGTCATGAGTTCAAGCCCCACATTGGGCTCCATGTTAAGTGTGGAACCTACTTAAAAAAGAAAAAAAGAAAAACAAGAAACACCTCAAGAGAACGTTTGGAAGGAGGAAGGAAGAATGGATGGAAAAAAGGAGAAAGGGGGAATAGAAGACAGACATACACATAGTAAGAAATTAAGACAGTATCAAAGAATATACAATGAAAGATAATTTTCCACCCATGGCAGACTCCTGGTCCTCTCCCGAGAGGTAATGATGACCAAGTCTCCTATACATTCTTTTAGAAATTATCAATGCAAATGCAAGTGTATATATGATATATATTATTACTGTTACAATTTTTGTCTTGGAGACCTTTCTATATTAGCACATAGAGGTCTACCTCATTTTTTACAGTGGTTGTACAGTATTCTAGAATATGGATACACTCTAAGTTATTCAACTAGTCCCCAAGTGGTGGCCATCTAGGCTGTTTCTATTCTAGCCTTTTGCTTCTATAAACAGTGCTGCAATGAACATCTTTGCATGCACACCCGTATCTTTCAACACCTGTGCTCTAGAGACTGATCCAAAGAGTAGAAGTGGCACCCCACGGCTTTACGGGGTTCATCCTGACATCACTTCCACGAGAAAGAACCAAAACTGATACTGTTGGAAGGGACCTTAACCATCGTCAAGCCTAGCTGTCCACTTGGCCGTTATATGAATGAGGAAACTGAGGCCCCGGGTCTGACAGGGGGCTGGTGGGAGATTTGGGCTAGACCACCGTGTGTTCCCAAAGAGGCTGTGGGGGGAAGAGGGCGTGGCTGGGAGTCGGGCAGTGCTGGCTCTGTGCCCTGGCCTACAGGGCAGGGAGTGGCCAACACCACGGGCTCTGGAACCAGACTCCTGGATTTGATCCTGACTTAGAAAAATAGCCTTTCTAAATTTTGATTTCCTGCCTTGCAAAATGGGGATGATGTTGCTCTTCCTTTAGTCCTCCCTACAGGGCTTCAGTGAAGATAAATGAGACAATGCCTATGGAGCAGAGGTGGCCTTTTATTACCATTCCCCGCTCCTGTTCCTTGCAAGGGGCATCTTTGGGGTTAAAAGGCCCATGAGTTGGTGAACTCGGGGCACACTTGGCCTCCAGCCATGCTCTGTGTCCCTGCAGTCAAGGCCAAGCTGAGCAAATTCTAACCTCTACGCAGAAGCTCTGGCTGCCTCCTCCCTCCAGGGAGGAGCTTGCTGGGTCTGGGGCAGGTCAGGGGGGAGGGCTTCAAACGGAAGCCCAGCCAAGCTTCCTCCCTATACAGGTCTCCAGGGATAGGCACCTGTGCCTGGCACCGCCTCTACATTGCCTCCGGGACTCCTCCCGGAAACCCCGTAAGGGCATCACAGCTCCCATTTTCGAGGTGAAGACTGAGGCTCCCCGAGTTAAGGAGACTTGCTTCTAAATAAAGAGTTCCCTGGGCAGATTTGGAGGGCTTCCCAGAGGGATGGGAGCACATGTTGATTGATTATGAAGTTGATTCATGGAAGTACTACTTTTGGGGTTTACGATGTGGCCTTTCCATTGAGAGGCTGTCTCAGTCAAAGGTGATCAAAAAGGGACACCCCCTTCACTCCTGTGGGAGCTCCTTTTTCCAGTCCCTCCCCTAACTCAGCACCTCCCTCCTGCCTCAGGGCCCAGTGCACCCTTCCCTATCCACCGTCCTTCCCCTTCCCCCTCAGACCTCACCCCAGGAAGGCTTCACTACCCTGGTTCCCCACTAATAAGCCCACCATGATCTGGGTGCTCTCATGACTCTTTGGTCTTTACCGTCAGAGCCCGATCACCCTGTGTAATCAGGTATTTATTTGTGTGGTTATTTATGAACCTGGGGCCCTGCTGACAGTGAGCTCCCTGCACTTGGCTCCCATCCCCTGGTTTACTACTCTTTCCCCAGTGCCTGGCACTGTGATCGACACATGCTGGGCCTCAGGTATCTGTGTCCTTCCTCTCTAAGCACTGCTACCAGTGCTGTTCTGAAGATTAACTGGGACAAAGCTCTCCAAGGTGCCTGGCCCAAAGTCAGGCCAGCCGGGCCCAGCCCAGGCCCATTCTCTAAGGACCTGCATATTTCTCAAGCTGGTGCGGAGCAAAGGGAAGGCAAGAGGGTCCTTGTGGGATGGCAGGGGTCTCCCCTGCTGCGAGGCCCACAAAGGGAGCCTTGTGTGGGACCGGTGGCAGGATGCCTTGTGGGACAGCTGGGCCCAGGGCTGCCAGGCCTGGGCTGTGCTGTGCTGGGCACTTGGCCACAGGCAACCCTCTGAGGACCCTTTCATCTGAGTCCCAGCTGCCACTTGGCTGGCTGGCTCGAAGCCCAGCCGCCTGGAGAGGAGAGGGGCTGGCAGCTTTGTCTCAGGAAGAACAAAGAGTGGGAGGAGTGGGAGGAGGGCAGAGGGAAGCAGTGCTTGCTCTTGGAGTCGGGCCAAAGGGAAACAAGATCCAGTCATAGGCAACACCAAGGGGCAGTTTGAATTCTTTTGCTGCCATAGCATCAAACAAGATAGGATTGCAAAGAGCATCTCAGGCCACATCCCAGCACCCACCACGTTAGAGTGGGGAATTAAGGCCCGAGGGGGACAGAGACTTGCCTAAGGTGACACACGAATGGCAGAGGCATAACTAGAACCCTGGTCTCTCGTCGCCCAGGGCTGAAGGACTCTGGAAGAGCCGCTTCATCTCTGGGAGCCTCGGGGCCCTCATATGTGAAGTGAGGGCCTCAGAGGCAAAGTGGAGGGGCTGATTCCTAATTTGAATGCAGAGCATCACATGTGCCCATGGATATAAAAGCAAGATGAGATCCATTTGAGTTGGGCTTTGAGACTTGTTTTCCACAGAGAATGAGCTGTGGGGAAAGGCATTCTGAACAGCATAAACAAAGGCAGGAAGGCACGGGAGTGCAGGCCGTGTTTCAGGGCAGCTGGGGCTGGGGAAGAAACAGGAAATGAAGCTAAACACCCAGGCTACTTGGTCATGTCAGAAGTACCCACTGTCCCTCCGAGTGTCCAGCCCTCCTTTCCGGGGTAAGGACCCTTCAGAACTCAGCCTCCGCATGGATTCATCCTGGCTCACGCGGCTGATCAGCCTGCCGGGAAGAGCAGGACTAGACAAGGGTAAGTGGGCACGGGGGCGGTGCGGAGCCTGGGGGGGGGCTCCCCACCCAGATGCGGTGGGCGGCAAAGCCTGCCCTGCACAGATCCCAGCAGCCTCCCCGTGCTGGATCCCATTTGCAGAGTCAAAGTGTTCAAGGTACATACTCTGCCCAGTGTCTTAGCTCATTTGGGCTGTTATACCCAAAATACCATACACTGCGTGTCTTGTAAACAGCAAACACTTCTTTTCACAGCTCTGGAGTTGAGGAAGTGCAAGATCATGGTGCTGGTAGATTTGGTGTCTTCTCAGAGCCCACTTCCTGGTTCACAGATGGCCGTCTTTTCACAGTGTCGTCATAGGGTAGAAGGAAGGAGCTCGCGAGCTCTCCAAGGGTCTTTTTTATAAAAGCACGAATCTTATTCATGAAGGCTCCAGCCTCATGACCTATCCTCTTCCCAAAGGTCCCACTTCCTCATACCATTACGCTGGGCATTAGGCTTCAACATATGAATTTTTGGGGAGCATGAACCATATTGCCCATTCAAACCATATCACCCAGACACAAAACAAATCTTCATAGTCACAGAAAGAGAATTTTGGATGAGAAAGACGTGGAGTCAGGTTGGCTCTGCCAGTTACCAGCTGTGTGTCCTTTTAGCTGTCCACTTAACTTCTCTGAGCCTTAGTTCCCCCATCTGTAGAATGAGTCTAACTGCTTGGATGGATTGATACAAGTGTCTGTGTTCAGTGTACGCACTCAGCATATAATTAATTTCTTTCCATTTCCCTCCTTCACTTGACGCAGCTGACCCCTCTGCTGGGAAGAATGCCACACAGTCCTCTCTCAACAAACCTCTCCCTCCTTCAAGACCCAGCTGCCATGCCATCTCTTCCATGAAGCCTTCCCAGATCTCCCAAATTGAAAAGCTGACTTCTTCCTGGAATGCCTTGTGCTTGTCTTATGGTGTTGCCTTTTCTTTTTTCTTTATTTTTCTCTTTTATACTTTTTCATGCTCACTGCAACTAATGACATAATGCAAAGATTAAGGGAAAAAATAATCTCCCCCTGTCCATTTCCTTTTTTTTTTTTAAGATTTATTTATTTATTTGAGAGAGAGAGAGCGCGTGCACGTGCGAGAGTGTGCGAGCACACTGAGGAGTCGGGGGAGGGGCAAAGGGAGAGCGAGAGAGAATCTCAAGCAGGCTTCCCGTGAGCACAGAGCCCAAGGTAGGGCTTGATCCCAGTACTATGAGATCACGACCTGAGCTGAAATCAAGAGGCAGATGCATGCACTCTCTCCTCTCTCTCTCATAAATAAGTCTTCTTAAAAAAAAAAAAAAAAACACTTTGTACCCAGATATAATTTCCACTGTATAGATTCCATCAGATAAAAAGGATTTTGTTTTGTTTCATTTTGGACCTTTTTATTAAGTTTTTAATTTTAATTCCAGTATAGTTATCATACAGTGTTATATTAGTTTCAGGTGTACAATGTAGTGATTCAACAATTCTATGCATTGCTCATTGCTCATCATAAGTGTATTCTTTAATTCCCATCACTTGTGTCACCCATCCCCTCACCCACCTCCCCTCTGGTAGCCATCAGTTTGTTCTCTATAGTTAAGAGTCTGTTTCTTGGTTTGTCTCTCTTTTTTTCCTTTACTTGTTTGTTTTGTTTCTTAAATTCCACATGTAAGTGAGATCATATGGTATTTGTCTTTCTCTGACTGGCTTATTTTGCTTAGCGTTATACTCTCTACTCCCATCCGTGTCATTACAAATGGCAAGATTTCATTCCTTTTTACGGCTGAACAACATTCCATTGTATATATACACCACATCTTCTTTATCCATTCATCCATTGATGGACACTTGGCCTGTTTCCATAGTTTGGCTGTTGTACATAATGCTGCAATAAACATAGTGGTGCATGTTTCCCTTTGAATTAGTGTTTTTGTATTTTGGGTATCCAGCAGTGCAGTTACTAGATCATAGAGTAGTTCTATCTTTAACTCTTTTTTTTTTTTTAAGATTTTATTTGTAAGGGGCGCCTGGGTGGCACAGCGGTTAAGCGTCTGCCTTCGGCTCAGGGCGTGATCCCAGCGTTCTGGGATCGAGCCCCACATCGGGCTCCTCCACTGGGAGCCTGCTTCTTCCTCTCCCACTCCTCCTGCTTGTGTTCCCTCTCTCGCTGTCTCTCTCTCTCTGTCAAATAAATAAATAAAATCTTTAAAAAAAAGATTTTATTTGTAAGTAATCTCTACATCTAATGTGGGGCTCCAAATCACAGCCATGAGATCAAGAGTCGCATGCTCTACTGACTGAGATGGTGGAGCCCCCTATTTTTAACTTTTTAAGGCACCTCCGTACTCTTTTCCACAGCGGCTGCACCAGTTTGCCTTCCCACTAACAGTGCATAAGGGTTCCATTTTCTCCACATCCTCCTCCAACACTGTTGTCTCTTGTGTTGTTGATTTTAGCCATTCCGACAGGTGTGAGGTGATACCTCATTGTAGTTTTGATTTGAATTTCCCTGATGGTAAGTAATGATGAGCATCTTTCCATGTGTCTGTTGGCCATCTGGATGCCTTCTTTGGAGAAATGTCTGTTCATGTCTTCTGACCACTTTTTAATTGTTTATTAAATTTAATTGTATAATTGTTATTTTTATTTTTGGGTGTTGAGTTGCATCAGTTTTTTATGCATTTTGGATACTAGTTCTTTTTTGGATATGTCATATCTTCTCCCATTCAGTAGGTTGCCTTTTAGTTTTTTTTGTTAATTGTTTCCTTTGCTGTTCAGCTTTTAATTTTGATGTCATCCCAATAGTTCATTTTTGGTTTTGTATGCCTTGCCTCAGGAGACATATCTAGAAAAATGTTGCTGCATCCGTTGTCAGAGAAATTACTGCCTATGCTCTCTTCAAGGATGTTTATAGTTTCATGTCTCACAGTTAGGTCTTCAATCCATTTTGAGTTTTTGTGTGTGGTGTAAGAATGTGGTCTAGTTTCACTCTTTTGCACGTGGCTGTCCAGTTTTCTCAACACCATTGTTGAAGAGACTCTGTTTCCCATTGCATATTCTTTCCTCTTTTGTTGAAGATTAATTGACCATATAATTGTGGGTTTATTTCTGGGTCTTCTATTCTGTTCCAAGATCTGCCTCATTCTTTTTTAATAGTTACATAGTATTCCAAGGCATCAACAAATTAAAATTCATGGTTTATTTAATGGTACCTCTAAGTTTCTAATTTTTGATGCCACAAACAAAACAGTGATAAACATATTTGTTCATATCCTTTCAGACCAGTGCTTTTATTTCTTTTTTTTTCTTTTAGCAGTGCTTTTATTTCAATTGGATAGTCTCAAAAGTGGGACTATTGGATCAAATGGTACCTGCATTATTTTATTTTAATAGATATGACCATATTATTTTCCAAAAAGATCACAGCAGTTCACATTTCAATCGGCAAAGTTGGATGAGCTATTTCCCTGCATTCTTAACACCTCTGGCATATTCTCAATATTTGCCAAAATGATGGATTAAAAACAGCACAGCATTGCTCCTTGGATGGCATTTTCTTAACCCCTACACGATCTCAGTAACTTCAGTTCAGTTTTTTTATTTTTCATTTCTAGAAGTTCTTTTTTTTTTTTTAAAGATTTTATTTATTTATTCGACAGAGATAGAGACAGCCAGCGAGAGAGGGAACACAAGCAGGGGAAGTGGGAGAGGAAGAAGCAGGCTCATACCGGAAGAGCCTTGATGTGGGGCTCGATCCCAGAACACCGAGATCACGCCCTGAGCCGAAGGCAGACGCTTAACCGCTGTGCCACCCAGGCACCCCTATTTCTAGAAGTTCTATTTGGCTTTTTTTCAAATCTTCCTGGTGGTTTTTTTTTTAATTTATTTGAGAGAGAGGGAGAGAATGAATGGGGTAGGGCGAAGGGACAGAGAGAGAGAGAGAAAGAAGCAGACTCCCCGCTGAGCAGAAAGCCTGATGTGGGGCTTGACCCCAGGACCCAGAGATCATGACCTGAGCTGAAGGCAGATGCTTAACCAACTGAGTCACCCAGGGGACCCTGTCTGGTAATTTTTGATCATATCTTCTTGCTCTCTTTGCATGTTCTACATAACCCTTATATTTATTTAAGCACATCAAACACTTATTTTATATTCTATATGCAATAATCTGAATATGTGCACAGCTTGTGGATCTGCTGACTCTTGCTCATGGTATCTTGTTTCCTTTTGTATTTCGGGACTTTAGATTGTGAGCTTGCGTTTTTTGGACTGTGTAGGTTCTTTCAAGTTTGGTGTGACTGTGGACCTTCCTCCAGGAAGGGTTTTCATTTTCTTTGTCAGGCATCTGGGGGCACTACCAACCTAGGTCCATTTAAATTAAATTCCTAGCTGAGGTTGCTGTTTTTGACCATTAAGAAAGTGAATATTTGGGGCACCTGGGTGGCTCAGTCGGTTAGGCATCTGCCTTCAGCTCAGATCATGATCTCAGAGTCCTGGGATTGAGCCCCACATTGGGGTCCCTGCTCAAGGGGGAGCCTGCTTCTCCCTCTCCTCCCTGCTCATGTTCTCTCTCCCTATCTCTCTCTCTTTCAAATAAATAAATAAAATCTTACAAAAAAAAAAAAAAAGAAAGTGAATATTTGGGTCCCAGGTCCATTTGAGCTCTAGCCTTTTCAGGAAGACTTTTCTCCACCCAGAACCCAAGGAATAAGACAGGTACAGCATTCCCCTTTGAGTGGAGGATTGTTTTATCATTTACCTTTTTGTAGTCTCTGATCCAACGTCCTACCCCGTGAGTGGCCCAGACTTTGTCTCCTACTTTCTCTCTTTTTTTGTTACTGTGCTTTGCATTACTGCACTTCACAGACATTGCTTTTTTTTTTTTTTTTTTAACAAACTGAAGCTTTGTGGCAACCTTACATCAAACAACTCTATCAGGACCATTTTTCCAACAGCATTTGCTCACTTTGTGTCTCTGTGTCATATTCTTGCAAGATTTCAAACTTTTACACTATGACTGTATTTGCTATAGTGAGCTGTGATCAGTGATCTTTGATGTTACTATCGTAATTGTTTTGGGGTGCCACGAACCATGCCTATCTACATAAGATGGCAAATCGAATCAATAAATGTTGTGTGTGTTCTGACTGCTCCACTAACCAGCCATTCCCTCATTTCTCTTCCACTCCTTGGGCCTCTCTACTCCCTGAGGCACAATAATATTGAAATTAGGACAATGAACAACCCTACACTGGCCTCTAAGTGTTCAAGTGAAAGGAAGAGTGTCATATCTCTGACTTTTAAACCAAAAGCTAGAAATGATTAAGCTGAATGAGGAAGGCTTATTGAAAACTGAGATAGCCCAAAAGTTAGGTCTCTTATGCCAAACAGTTAGCCAAGGTATGGATACCAAGAAAAAGTTCTTGAAGGCTCAGTTGGTTAAGCATCTGACTCTTGGTTTTGGCTCAGGACATGATCTCAGGGTTGTGAGATCCAGCCCCACATCGGGCTCTGTGCTCAGTGGGGAGTCTGCTTGGGATTCTCTCTCCCGCCTCCTCTGCCTCTCCTCTTTCTCTGTTTCTTTCTCCTTCTCGCTCTCTTCCTCCATCAAAAATCAATCAATCAATCCATACAATTTTTTAAAAAGGAAAAAGTTCTTGAAGGGAATTAAAAGTGCTACTCCAGTGAACACACAAATGATATGAAAGCAAAACAGCCTTATTGCTGATATCGAGAAAGTCTGAGTGGTCTGGATTGAAGATCAAACCAGCCGCATTAATCCCCCAGAGCAAGGCCCTAACTCTCTTCAATTTGATGAAGGTTGAGGGAGGTGAGGAAGCTGCAGAAGAAAAGTCTGAAGCTAGCAGAGGCTGGTTCATGAGGTTTAAGGAAAGAACTTTTATGTAACATAAAAGTATAAGGTGAAGCAGCAAGTGCTGATGGAGAAGCTGCAGCAAATTATGGAGAAGATCCAGCTAAGATAATTCATAATGGTGGCTATACTCTACAACAGATTTTCAATGCAGATGAAACAATTTTCTATTGAAAGAAGATGCCTCTAGGACTTTCATAGCTACAGAGAAGTCAGTGCCTTGTTTCAAAGCTTCAAAAGGACAGTATGACTCTGTTAGGGGCTAATGCAGCTGGTGACTTAAAGTTGAAGCCAATGCTCATTTACCATCCTGAGGACCGTAGGGCCCTTAAGAATTATGCTAAAGCTACCCTGCCTGCATTCTACAAAACCTGGACGAGAGGGCATCTGGATACAACATGGTTTCCCGAATATTTTAAACCCACTGTTGAGACCAGTTGCTCTGGAAAAAGAGATTCCTTTCAAAATATTACTGCTCATTGACAATGCACCTGGTCACCCAAGAGCTCGATGGAGATGTATAACGAGATGGATGTTGTTTTCATGCCTCCTAATACAACATCCATCCTGTAACCCATGGACCAAGGAGTCATTCTGACTTTGAAATCTTATTGTTGAAGAAATACATTTCATGGGGTGCCTGGCTGTTTGAGTCAGTAGAGAATGTGACTCTTGATCTTGGGGTTGTAAGTTTAAGCCCCATGTTAGGTGTGGAGGTTACTAAAAAATAAAATCTTAAAAAAATACATTTCATAAAGCTACAGTTGCCATAGAGAGTGATTCCTCTGGATAGATCTGGGCAAAGTCAATTGAAAACCTTCTGGAAAGGATTCACTATTCTAGATGCCATGAAGAACATTCAGGAATTATGGGAAGAGGTCAAAATATCAACATGAACAGGAGTTTAGAAGAAGTGGATTCCAGCCTTCATGGGTGACAGTGAGGGGTTCAAGACCTCAGTGGAGGCAGTAACTGCAGATGTGGTGGAAACAGCATGAGAACTAGAATGAGAAGTAGAGCGTGAAGACATGACTGAATTGGCACAATCTCATGACAAAACGAACAGATGAGGAGTGGCTTCTCGTGGATGAGCGCAGAGAGTGGTTTCCTGAGAAGGAATCCACTCCTGGTGAAGATGCTGTGAAGATGGCTGAAATGACCACAAAGGATTTAGAATACGACATAAACTTCGTTATAAAGGAACAGCTAGGTTTGGGAAGATTGACTCCAATTTTAAAAGAAGTTCTACTGCGAGTAAAATGCTATCAAACAGCATTGCATGCTAGAGACAAATCATTCATTGAAAGAGTCAATCCATTTGGCACACTTCATTGTGGTCTTAATTTTGAGACATTTTCACAGCCACCCCAGCCTTCAGCAACCACCACCCTGATGAGTCAGCAGCCACCAACACTGGGGCAAGACCTTCCACCAGCACAAAGATGATGAACTCCGTACTGTTTTCTATAGTGGTTGTTTTGTTATTGAGTCAATTTTTAATTGTATTTTTTAGAACAGTTTTAAATGCATAGAGAAATTGAGAAGACAGTACCCCACACTCAGTTTCCCCTATTTTTAACATATTTCATTGGTATGGTACAGTTGTTACTGTTAATGAACCAATGTTGATACACTATTCTTAACTAAAGCCCACAGCTTATTCATATTTCCTTAGTTTTTACCTGTCTAGTTTATGCTCCAGGATCCCATCCAGAATTCCACATTACACTATATTTAGTTGCTATGTCTCCTTAGGCTACTCTTCATTGTGAGAGTTTCTCAGGTTTTCCTTGTTTTATTTATTTTCATTTATTTTACTTATTTATTTGACAGAGAGAGAGAGAGAGAGCACAAATAGGGGGAGCAGGAGAGGAAGAAGCAGCCTCCCCGCTGAGCAGGGAACCCAACGAGGGGCCAGAACCCTGGGATCATGACTGGATTAGAAGGCAGACACCCAACCGACTGAGCCACTCAGGCGCCCCCAGATTTTCCTTGTTTTAATGACTCTGACAGTTTTGAAGATTATTGGTCAGGTTTATTGTGGAATGCCCCTCTACTGGAATTTGTTAGATGTTTTTCTCATGATTAGATTGGGATTATGGCTTTGGGGGTGGAAGATCCCAGAGGTAAAGTGCCATTTTCATCACATCATATCAAGGGTACTTACTATCATCTTGATGTTGACCTTGATTACCTGGCTGAAGTAGCATTTGTCAGTTTTCTTTTTTATTCCTTTCCATACTGTCCCCTTCAGAAGAAAGTCACTATGCACAGACCATACTTCAGGAGTGAGGAGTTACGCCCCCCCCCTCCTTAGGGTTACGTTTAACCCACACAAGGGGTATCTTAGCTCTTTTCATCAGTGGTCATGCTTTGACCTTTTAGCAGCTGATCTTAAGAGGATAAATATTCTACACTGGCCACCCTGTCTCTTGGAGCCTCACTTTCCTCATTTGTAAAATTGAGGTTGTTGGTCCTTCACCCTCTAGGACTGTAGAGAGTGGAAGGTCTCCTGCCGTCAGTGTCAGTTCCCTCTGCCTCCCCCGTTTGGCTATCTGGGAACACCCCCCGACAGAGGGTCAGGATCTGACCAAGGGTCTCACCGCATGCTTGGCAGAGCCAAAGTCAACCCCGGGCTCTAACCACACCCTGGGCCCACTTTGCCCCACCCGGGGGCGTGGAGGAAAGGTGTACTTCCGCCAGCCAGCCGCAGGTACCGCGCACGTGGCGGGGCTGGGCGCCCAGCCACCTGCCGGACCAGAATGATGAGTCTGAGCTCGGTGCCCCGCTCCCTGCGGCCCCACCAGGCCTCCCCCTCCGCGGGCCCGCCGGCGGTGAGTGCGCAGCCGGGAGGACGGCTCCGTCCTTGCGCTTCGGCAGTCTATCATTCCTTGCAGTGTCCCCCTTGCGTCCCTTCCTCGGGGTCTGGGTCCCCTAGCTTCTGGCGCGCCTCTGGCTGGGCGCTCTCCTCCTCTAGCTAGTTCAGGCTTTGACCTCTCCTTCCGCTCACCCGTGCCCGTTCCCCGCCTGGCTCGGTCCAGCCGCTCTTCCCAGCCCTCTTTCCTGTCTGGCCGCCTTTGTTTGTCTCCTCCCTTTATGTTCGGTCTTTGTTTCGGCTGTTTTCCGTGTGTCTCCCCTCAGTCCCCTGGCTTGTCCTGGCCCACCGCTCTTCCCCTGCCCCTCCTCCTCCCGTGTTTGGGAGCAGAAGACCCAACGGAAGGCTGCGGGACTCTCATTCCCTCACCCACCACATCCCTATGCCCCTGCCTTCTGGAAGGGTCCTGAGTCCCCCTGCTTGCCTGCCCCCTCCCAGGGCTTGGTTGAGGGGAGTTTGCGGGGAGGATCCGGAAAAGGCCCAGTGCACTCCAGGAGCAGAACGTTCTATTCTCTCCTGGGCTAGGTGCCATCCTGAAGACTCGTAGGAAGGCAAAGCAGATCCAGCAGGGGGAGCCTGTGGCTCTCTCCCATAGGGCAATGATAACGTCACCGTAGGTGGTTGCTGACAAAGTCACCTGCTCCGTGGCAGGGCCGCCCTAGGTGCTCAATAAATGTCTGAATGAATCCCTGAGCAAGACAGGGAGCCCCCACAGTGCATGATGCCAGGTAGGGAAAGACTGGCTTTTCTCAGAATACCAGGCGCTCCTGTAAATCAGTGCAGCAGGTAAGCTCCAGTCAATTGAACATTTATTGAGCATCCTGGTGTGCTGGGCCCTGTAGTAGGTACTGGTGACACAGAGGAATCTGCGATAGTCATCCCTTAGGAACCTCACAGTCTAGTGGGGGATGCAGATGAACAAATGGAATTATAAGATTACGGTAACTACCGTGACAGTGGAAGTACAGGGCCCTATAGGATCACAAGGAGACAACCCACCTAGAAAGATTTCTGGAGGAATTAACTTGAAGGATGAGTGGCCCAAGGGAAGGGCTTATGGGCAGCAAATGAGTCGAGTCCTGGAGGCAAGGGGGAGCAGCGTGCTCTGGATGGGTGGGGCAGAGTTGTTCTGGTAGTTGATTTTGCCAGGGCTGCCAAGGGCCTTGTAAACCTTATTAAAGGGTCTAGGGTTTATCTGGAAGGGGATTGCAAGGTGCCTGAAGTGTTTAAAGCAGGTGTGACCAGATCAGACTTGCAGGTCAGAAGAACTACTCTGGTTTCAGAGCAGAGATTGGATTGGGAAAGGGCACTGGAGGAGGCAGGGAGCCATGGAATTGACCAGGATTGAGAATCACCAGGGCTTGGTTACTGATTACTTAGGTGGGAG
The DNA here is from genome assembly GCF_002007445.2 of Ailuropoda melanoleuca. Taxonomy (NCBI): domain Eukaryota; kingdom Metazoa; phylum Chordata; class Mammalia; order Carnivora; family Ursidae; genus Ailuropoda; species Ailuropoda melanoleuca. The sequence goes on from NC_048225.1 coordinate 51,237,206, forward strand.
GAGGTTGAGGATAGGAGCAGATTGCAAGATTACAACCTGGATTTCGGGCTCAGATGACTGAGATAAGGAACAATGGAAAAGGTCAGGGTTGTGGGGTGGAGAAAGATCTAGAGGGGCTTGGGAGACATAGGAGTGGAGCTATCTCCCCATTGACTCTACTAAGGGTGAGCTCAGGAAATGTCTGAATGTTCGGCAGGGGATCTGCAGGTGTGTAGTGACCCTTTAGACTATAAGTGGGTGAGAGCTAGGTCTGTCTGATTCATCCCTGTGCCCTCAGGGCCGGCACTGGCCTGACACCCAGCAAGGGCCCCTAAAGATCATGTTTCCCCAGCCCATGCACACAGGGGAGATAGGCTGTCCTACCCAGAAATGTTTCAGCAGGGTCACCGGGAGGTAGAAAAGGTAGGGAAGAGCAGCCACGAAAATGGGCAGATGGTCAGAAAACGGGTGGAAAGGAATTCTTTATCTGCTAGAAACACACTGTAGTATTTGTGGATGAGGTAGGAGGTCTGGGATTTCCAAAGAAATTGGAAGATTTGGGGGAAAAAAAACAGGAGGGGAAAGAGAGACAGAATTAAGAAGTTTGGGAACCAGACTGGGGTCTTATTTGGTAAGCAAAGAAATGGGCCTGAGGATATCAGGGCAGAAAGCTATTTTGTGAAGCATCTGGAAATGAGCTTCAGAAACATTTGAAGTGATTGGATTCATTAGGCTTTCAGAGCTGGAGAGACTTAAGAGTTCTCTTTGTGCATTTTGCCTCCCTATTTCATAGATGCCTAGGCTTAGGCCCACAGAAGAAAGCGAGCTTACCCAGGCACTTCACTACTTACTGGCAGCAGTGGGACTGGATGTTGGGAGGGGTAGGGCACCCATCCATGTACTGGAGTCACACTGATAGGGGTTTGGTTGCCGCTCTGACCTCATTTCCTAGCTGTGTGACCCATTGTTCGGAGCTTTCCTCGCCTGTAATATACAGACCTTAAGCGCACCTGTGAGCTTTCGGGGCACAGGCATGATGAGAGCACATCAGTCCATTCAAGGGTTAAAGTCTGCAACTTTGCATTTAACTGCTCGCTTCACAGGACCACCTCAGGGTTAACTGAACAACCTTGCCAAGGGGCCTTGAGGTTTAGGGGGGAGAGAGGAAGTCACAGGTTCTTGGTCTATTTTTCTCGGGGCTGTATTTGTTTGGCTGCTGTCAGAATGCATCCTCTTGGTCTCCCTTCTCCACTCCAGCCAGCAGAACTGTCCCCTGGTAGGAGCTGTTGCCATGGCAACTCAGTTCTTTCCCCAGCCATTTGGCTGCCTCTGGCTTTCTTTATTCCAGTACTTTAATCTTAGAGGTAGAGCCCACAGTCAAGTTGAGAATGAAGTCACACCTAAATGAGAAACCAGGACATTCCTGAACGCTGTCACTACTCCTGGCTCTGCAGTGACCTGTGGCAGTCTCCAGGTTGGAGATGCAGCCTTCCCTCTGACACTTTTCTGTGGCTGCAGCCATCACACCCCCTTGGAAACCTTCCCTACAACCTCCAACACACATCCATCCACGCAAAGAGCCTTTGAGTCTCCCCTCTCGATGCCTGCACATTTAAGCCATCTGTTTCCCTCTCTCCTCTGTGAGCTCCTTGAGGGCAGGAACTGTGTCCTCTTCCTCTGCTCAGGAGGAGGCTTGAATGTAATAGGCCCAACGAAGGGAATGAAGAGTGGAGATAATTATAGGTTGAAAACTAGCTGGTGTAATGACTAAGACCTCATGCTTTGGGGTAATGTGGCCCCGTGTTTAAGTTCTGACATCATCACTTAACAGCTGGTTGCTTTTAGGCGATTTATTTTAGCTCCTTAATCCTTCGTTTCTTCGCCTGTAAAATGGGGATTTAATTCATTCTTCATAGGATAGCTGTGAGGATTGAATTAGAGGTTGAATGTAAAGCGCTTTGCACAGTTACTAGACTATGAGGGGAGAGGCTGTACTGCTTGTTCCTCAGTGTTCCAGGTCCCTGGCACATACATATTTTATTGACTGAATGAGTCAATTTTAGATAGCCAACATAATTCAGGAAGCTGGTTTGTAAGGCTAACAACTAGTGTATCACCTCACATGTAATAGTCTTCTGGTATTTTTGTTAGGTCTGTTGGCAGCATCTAGTATTCCCCAAATGCAGCCTGACTCTCAGTCTGTTTCCACATCCCCCTTGCACGGCCTGTGGGCATCTCCGGACAGGTGCCACGTGGGTCTTAACCACATCCTTAATGCTCAGCTCAAGGTTTGGCATAGAGAAGAGGCGTTTGAAAATTCTGTAGGCCAGCTAAACCTAACTTCCATTGGCACCACACTTTACAGTTTATGAGGCCGTTTTATACCCATTATACTTGTGTTACTGACCTTTTCAGCACCAAGTATATTCCTATTATTTAATACCCACCAGCCCATATTTTGAAAGACGTCTATTCCACAAATTCACTTAGTCAATGAATCGAAGTCATGCCAACTGCTAATCAGAACTTCTGACCTATATTAAACAAGAGTTTGTATCCCCAACTCCCACCACAGGGTGTGGGCACACAGTAAGTACCCAAGAAATGCTCAAATGCTTCCTGAATGAACACCTGTATGGTTTCTTAGCCTCTCTGAAAGGTGGAACATGCCCCCCCCCCCGCCACTTTTTAACTATATCTTAGATCTGAACATCTCACCTTGGGAACTTCTGACTTCGCAACAACACCATATCCCCATTTTATAAATGAGGAACAAGCTTTGCCAAAGGCCACAGGCTTTGCAAGCATTGTCACTGGGACTTGCTTCCACAGCAGCTTCCTGGATTACTATTCTATAATATTCTATGGATGAAAATAAGCCACAAGCTCCCTAGAGGTGGCAGTACTATTTCACTCTGCCTTCTTGTGCCCTCAGGGATCTCCTGTCGTGGAGCTTAACGTGGGAGGCGAGTTGTACACCACCACCGTGGGCACCCTGAGAAAACTCCCGGGTTCAAAGCTGGCAGAGATGTTCTCCAGCTCAGCGAAGGCGTGCACGGACGCAGAGGGCCGCTTCTTCATCGATCGCCCCGGCACCTATTTCGGACCCATCCTGGACTACCTGCGCAGCGAGCGGCTGCCCACGCACCACATCCCGGAGGTGTACCGCGAGGCGCAGTTTTACGAAATCAAGCCATTGGTCAAACTGCTGGAGGACACGCCGCAAATGTTCGGTGAGCAGGTGGCCCGGAAGCAGTTCTTGCTGCGCGTGCCAGGCTACAGCGAGAACCTGGAGCTCATGGTGCGCCTGGCGCGCGCCGAGGCCGTGGCGGCGCGCAGCTCGGCAGTGCTGGTGTGCGCGGTGCGCACTGAAGAGGATGCGGCGCATTGCGCTGATGCCCTGCGGGTCCTGGAGGCCGAAAAGAGGTCAGTTGTCAAGTTTGGGCCTTGGAAGGCGGCCCCGCAGGTCAAGGACCTTCTCGACTGCGTGAAGATGGACATTACGGCCCAGGGGTACCAGGTGTACTATGAACAGTACTCCGAGAGGACATTACGGGCCAAGTATTTCAGTTACTTTTATACATTCGTCTTCATCTGGTGGTGAACCCCAGGGGGCGGGAACAGTTTGTTTCGGGTTCTGGTGGGACTTATAATATTAAAAGTTGCCTTGAAAAGCCGTCTTCCTTTAAAAAAAAAATCAACTTCCAAGGTGGTCTAGGAGGCTTGCCCGCCAATAATTATTTCCCGTTGAGGATTTTCCACTGATTGCAACTGTCTCCACTGTGCTTGCCTAGTGAGGTGCAGCTGCTTTCTCTTTAAAGCACCCCCTACCTGCCAGATCCTTCCCTTCAAGTCCAAACAGCAAAGCTGACATGAGTTGGAATGTTTCAACAATACTTTGGCTGAAGATGGCGGACGATAACAGGAAGATAACAGAGTACCATGAATCTGGATAAAATGGTCTGAAAAGGTAGTCTACCCAGCCTCAGCATGTGGTCCAATCCTCTTGCCCAGTTAAACGCCTTCAAGAGGAAGATGCCAAGTTCATACATGTAGTAGATACCACTCAGATCTCCTTTTCCAGGTGCTGTGACATTGACTCTTAAAGCCTCACAGCTGTCTTTTTCTCTAGGGCAGTGATTCTCAAAGTGTGCTTCCTGGACCAGCAGCATCGGCAATACATGGAAACTTCCTAGAAATACAAATTCTCTGGCCCCCCCGCAGACCTACTGAACCAGAAACTCTGAGGGCTGGCCCAACAGTCTGTTTTAATAAGCTCTCCAGGTGATTCTGATTTTAACTTTGAGACCTGCTCTAGAAAAGAATTGCCATCTTGCTTGTGTGGAGGTACAGAAGACTGAGCCCTCACCTCAAGGAGGAATCTGCTCTGGTGCAGTTCCTGTTCTCGTGCTCCTTGTGAGATCAGGCTGAAGTCAGTCTTCATCTGACACCACATTCTTTTTTTTTTTTTTTTAATGTTTTTTTATTATATTATGTTAGTCACCATACAGTACATCCCTGGTTTCTGATGTAGTTCGATGATTCATTAGTCGCGTATAACACCCAGTGCTCCATGCAATACGTGCCCTCCTTACTACCCATCACCAGCCTATCCCATTCCTTCAAACCCCCTCCCCTCTGAAGCCCTCAGTTTGTTACTCAGAGTCCATAGTCTCCCATGCTTCATTCCCCCTCTGATTACCCCCCCTTTCTTTATCCCTTTCTTCCCCTACCGATCTTCCTAGTTCTTATGTTTCATAGATGAGAGAAACCCTATGATAATTGTCTTTCTCTGCTTGACTTATTTCGCTTAGCATTATCTCCTCCAGTGCCGTCCATGTTGCAGCAAATGTTGAGAAATCGTTCTTTCTGATAGCTGATATTCCATTGACACCACATTCTTGCTCAGCATTCTTCCTCTGCCGTCTATACTACTTCTCTCACTCTCCATCCCCTGAGAGCACATCCTTAATAAACCACTGGCACAAGAATCTCTTTTTCAGGGTCTGCTTCTCAGCCAAAGACAGTAATGCCACTCTAAGGAGGACACAGGTAGACATCATCCTTCTCCAGGTCCAGGTCTGGGATAGACGGCTCCCTTCGCCCTCCTGCCTAGTAGGGTGACCAGCCGTCCTCAGTTCCCTGGGACCGAAGATCAAGGTTGATTTCCAAGGTTTAAGGAATTACTACTGTCAGGGAGTTTCAGATTTAAACATAAAATTGCTCAGAACAGTCATTGTCAATGAGTGTTATAATTCAATAACCACATCTGCTTGTATATTTGTTTCTTTTTTCGAAAACTTTTCCATGTTTTCCTTTTGGTATTTAATATGGTTGACAATTTTAAGTGAAAAAATCCTGAATGTCTATTTGAACTTCTTATCATGAACCAATTCAACGTTATTTATCAAGAGCCTGAAAAAAAGTTTATACTCTTTGATCAGTAATTACATTTATGAGGTTAGATTCCCAGGAGACACTCTGTTCTGTAAGATAAATAGGATTGCTTAATGTCTCAATTTTGTGAATTATGGAAAGGTCAGTGTCCTCCTGAAGATTTCGGTACGTTCCCGGAGGGCTTGTCATCTTATGGTCAGTCCTGGTTCTTTGCTCCTACTGGATTCATGGATCATTGAGATGTCTTGAGCTTGTTATTGCTCTTCGACACCATGCTCACCCAGAAGGAGCACACATATCTTTTTCTTAATTTTTACAAATGCTACTCCCATGAGCTATTTGTGCACATAGCAGACTGTGGCAAATACGGACACGTAAATGGGAGACAGTTTACCGGACAGAAATGCAAATAACTTCAAATTGAGCATTGGACGCGTCTTTTCTTCAAGTCTCAGACACCCCCATCACTAGGAGATTTCACTAGCAGATTGTATTTGTTTCCTATCCTTTCTTCCCTGCCTGTTCTTGCCATGCTTCTCTGTGGGTGGGAGTAATCTTCCCACCCCACTGACTTCATCTTGGCTTCATGACTTAATCTGGCCAGTGGAATATGCGGCGAAGTGACTGTGCCAGATTTAAACTCAGGCTTTAGAGGCATGCCAAATTTCCATCCGCCCTCTTGTGTTCTCGTCATTTGCCAGAAGAAGACCACGTTCCAGTTTAGCTACCTCTTGTATTGCTTTGGCTTTAGCCTGCGTGCATGCCCTTAGGATCAACCTTCTTCCTGAGCAATTTATCAAATGATTTTATTAAACAAAGGCAATTTCAATATTGCCTCTCCATTCCCAATCCATAATACAGTTAAGATAACATACTATTTTCATCCCACTTAAATTATAAAAGCAAAACAATGGGGAATTAGTCAAGCCTATTATATTACATCTATAAAATGGCAATGTTATGCAGTGATTAAAATTATATTTAAAGAGGCTTAAAATTATTGGGGAGGAGAATACTCATTTAATTCAATGCAATTTAATTTAATCCGTGCTCCAAAAAAGGATTTAAGGTGGTGGGACTTAAAGGGCTATGAAAAAAAGAGAAATACCCAAAAAAAGATACAGATTAGAAGTACATAAATGCAGGGATGTACTGTATGGTGACTAACATAATGTAATAAAAAAACATTAAAAAAAAAAGTACATAAATGAAGGGGACACTCTTGGTTGTCTACCCAATAATACCATCTCCTCCCTTCCCATTTCCTAATAGAAAAAGCAAAAGAGTAAAACACATTAATAATGCTCAAAAAACTATCTCTGGACATTGGTAGGGGTACATGATACTTTGCCTAATCTATTGGGATTAACTAAAGAGAATTAGAGTCAGAGGAGGAAAACCTAAAAATGAATGGTAAATATAACTGTCATTATAATCCAAAGGAAAACACAAAGATTGAAACCTGTGAGAGTGCCCTCATTGAGGCACCCTAGTTCATAGCACTATGCCAGGTTTTCAGGTCTCCATTGTTCCAGGGGACCTCTTTTTTTTTTTTTTTTTAATTCCCTGTTTTCCTATCCTTTCCTACTCCCCTCCCCCATCCATTTCTGCTGTGTTCAGTGTCCTGGAAAGCTGTTCCCAAGCCCCCTCCTGGCTATCCAAGGACTTGGAAAGTACTAGAGCGGGAAGATCGGTGACAAGAAGGCCTGAGGAGTTGGTGTGCATGGACCTCTTGGAATGGTGAAAGTATTTGTGTTTCTTACAAATGCCCACCAGAGGGCATCCCTTCTAGAAGAGGCCCTCAAAAAATAAATGGACGCGATATAACCTGTGGATGTCAGTCAGCCTCTTTTTCCAGGAGGAATCATGCTTGCTCAACAGAATCATGAAAAAGGTGGCCATGATAGCTATGCATGGGTTCTACAGTATAGATTTCCTTTCACTAGAGCTGGTCTGGCTCCTGATGGCTGTCCTACAGCAGAGACCAACACTGAGTCCCTAATATGGTATTATTCCTGCGGGATGGGGGCGGGGCTCTAGACACTTACTGGTGATAGGTTGATTGCACTGCAAATCAGCTGCACTACTCAGTAAGGAACTATTGGGAGTAATGCTGACATTTCTAAGCAAATGGCATTGACAGCTTTGTTTGAGGATGTTTGCAAAACTGCTTACGGGTAGGGAGGAGATTTCCTTACTTAGAAAAATTTAAATAAGTAATAGCCATAAAGATAATAAAGGTGGCATCACTCTTCAATCCTGGAGGTATTTCAGGATGATTTAAAAAATGTCTCCCACTGGGACGCCTGGGTGGCTCAGTTGGTTGAGCATGGGCCTTCTGCTCAGGTCACGATCCCAGGGTCCTGGGATCGAGTACCATCCCGTGTCGGGCTCCCTGCTCATCAGGGAGTCTGCTTCTCCCTCTCCCCCTGCTCCTGTGTGTGTGCTCCTTCTCCCAAATAAATAAATAAATAAAATCTTTATTTAAAAAAAGTCTCCATTGGGTTGGAAGGCAGATTTGTTTCCTGACTGGTATAATCAAGTCTCTCTCCAGAGGGTAGGTTTGCTAGCATTCTTCTTTTGAGATTGAGGGTTTCCTAAACTCAGTGTTCTTCATCTGTTGCAGGTCTACTGTGTGCATAGCATTTACCTGCATCACCTCCATGGTGCTTGGGGGGCAAAGGGAACCAATGAAAACACGAAGTTCATGCTGCCTGCTATGCTGTGAACAATAAACTATCTGAATCCAGTTGGACTTGTCTCCTTACCAGCTGCATCTATGGAAGTATGGCAAATTGACACCTTAGGGACTGTCTAACCACACGACAGCTTCCTGACCCCCCAAACTTACTGCCGTAAGGTTATAATCATTAATTATTTCTTACAAAACTACAGATTGGGCAATTCTTCTGGTCTTGGTTGGGCTCCCTCATGCCTCTGTGGTCAGATGGTGGATCAGGTGGGGTGGGCTGGTCTAAGATGGCCGCAGCTGGGTCAACTTGATTTGTTCCATCTGGTCACCCAATAACCAGCAAACTAAGTGGGAGTTATTCTCATGGCAATGGTAAGGTTCCAAAATCAAACAAAATGTCTGGAGAATGATTATGTAGATGGACCTGAGGCCTAGGTCCAATACTTTCACAGTGTCACTTCTGCCACTTTCTATTGTCTAGTCATGAAACCAGCCCAGTTCAAAGGATGGAGACACAGATTCCATCTCTTAATGGAAGCAGCTTCAAAGCTGCATTTCAAGGGGCATACATACAGAGCAGGGGAGTATCAGGCCGTTTTTAAAATCATTCTACCACACACCGGATCCTTTCCATCAGGGAAGGAGCGGTGATTTATCTCACAGGAATAGATACATATTCTAGATTCATATTTGGCTTTCCCACTGCTATAGACTGGATTTGTGTGTCTCCACCCACCCCAAATTCACGTGTTGAAATCCTTAACCTCAAAGTCATGGTTAATACAAAGGTGGGGCCTTTGGGAGGTAACTAGGTCATGAGGTAGACTCCTGATGAACTGGATTAGTGTCCTTATGAAAAAGATCCTAGAGAGCTCCCTTGCCTCTTCTGCCATGTGAGGACACAGTAAGAAAACAGCTGTCTATGAACTAGGAACCTAACAGTAAATCTCTCTGCACCTTGATTTTGGACTTCCCAGCCTCCAGAACTGTGAGAAATAAATTTCAGTTGTTTATAAACCACTTGGTCTATAGTATTCTGTTATTGTAGCTTACTATCTATCATCTATCTGTCTACCTACGTACCTACCTACCTACCTATCCCCTATGGTTCTATTTCCCTGGAGAACCCTAATACTCCTAACTGCAATGTTTTTCTCAGCCCTGCTATGCATGGATACTGTATGCATTTTCATGGTATTCCATACATTGCTTTGGACTAAGGAGCTTATTTTTATTTTTATTTAATTTTTTTTAAAGATTTTTAAAATTTATTTGACAGAGAGAGAGACAGCCAGCGAGAGAGGGAACACAAGCAGAGGGAGCGGGAGAGGAAGAAGCAGGCTCCCATCAGAGGAGCCCAATGTGGGGCTTGATCCCAGAATTCCGGGATCATGCCCTGAGCCAAAGGCAGACGCTTAACAACTGAGCCACCCAGGCGCCCCTAAGGAGCTTATTTTTAAAAATATTTATTTCTTTTTACTGAGAGAGTGTGCATGTGGGTGTGCGAATGGGGGGAGGGGTAGAGGGAGAGAATCCTGAAGCAGACTCCATTCTGAGGGCGGAGTCCCATGTGGGGCTCAATCTCATGACCCTGAGATCATGACCTGAACCAAAACCAAGAGTCAGACACTTAACTGACTGAGCCACCCAGGTGCGCCCTAAAGAGCTTATTTTATGATGAAAGAATTATAGCAAAGAAACTCTTGGTCTTGCTAGGTGTCCCATCACCCAGAGGTAGCTGCTATGATAAAAACAGTGTATGACCTTTTGCAGACTCATTTATGGGACTAGCCAAGAGACAACACATTGTGAGTTTGGGGTGCCATTTTACAGATTTGTGGTATATACCTTATACCATAGCTAAAATATAGTGCTGCTTCTCCCACAGTTGGAATACGTAGGTCTGGGGACTAGGGGGAGGAGGTAGGAGTGGTTCTTGTCATTTTTACACCTAATAACTCATTTATGAATACTTCTGTTCAGAGGGTATGGAGTATTTAGTCCCCAAGGGAGGAATAGTTCCACTAAAGAACACTGTCATTGTTCCATTACATTATAGCATCTAATGAGAGTGCCCCCTGGTCATTTGGAGTGCTTTTTGCAGAGCCAACAGGCAGAGAAGGGGTTATTATACCAGTCTGAGTGAGTAACCCCAATTTCCCCTGCTGTTATACAATGGGGACAGGGAAGACTCTGTTTGAAGCTCAAGGGATTCAGTGGGGTGCCTCATTCAATCCCCTATGCAATAATGAAGGTCAGATGAAAATACCACCAATTCAATAAAGACAGTTTTTCATTTCAACATTAAAGAATGTGGAATGTTCTTGTTTGTATACCAGTCCAGCCCCAGTTTCTCCCTGTATGAAGTTTATTCTCAATATAAACTGAATTTTATTTCATTTTTTAAAATTTGAGAGAGAGAGCTGGAGAGAGCACAAACAGGTGAGGGTGGGGCAGAGGGAGAGGGACAAGCAGACTCCCTACTGAGCAGAGAGCCCAACTTGGGACTCTATCCCTGGACCCTGAGATCAAGACCTGAGTCAAAGGCAGGTGCTTAACCAACTGAGCAACCCAGGCACCCAATGAATTTTCTGTCATTTCCTAGGTGTACCAAACTCCTTCCTGCAGCCATGTGTAATAACGATGTTAGTATTTTTATAATTGATGCTTAGATGCACATTTAATGTCTATGAAATCAGGATACATCTTAAGATTGTTGTTGGCCAATCATTCATGTGTAGACTGGGTCATAGCAGTTCATGTCGCCATCACTTCCCTTGAGCTCTGCATCTGTTGTCTTTGGTTGCCATTTAATGAATCTTCAAAGAGATTACCCTATAATTTGCATTGAAACGAAAAGTTTTAATGTGCACAGAATGGCATGAAAACACAGCAGTATGACATAGGATACAAATCTGTGTGTAAGTAAGCTTAAAAGAGCTCTTTCAGTAAATATACATAACAAATCTAAGCAATAAGAAACCACTGGTCTTAATTTTAGGTTTTTTTCTTAATTCTTAATTTCTCAATTCTCCTAATTTCTTTTTTTTTTTTTAAAGATTCTATTTATTTGGCAGAGATAGAGACAGCCAGCGAGAGAGGGAACACAAGCAGGGGGAGTGGGAGAGGAAGAAGCAGGCTCATAGCGGAGGAGCCTGATGTGGGGCTCGATCCCATAACGCCAGGATCACGCCCTGAGCCGAAGGCAGACGCTTAACCGCTGTGCCACCCAGGCGCCCCAGTTCTCCTAATTTCTTAACTGTTTTCTTAATTTTTTATGTGTTACATAAAATAATCATTTGTTTTGCAATTGCTGGCAGCTTAGATTTGATAGAATATGGTAATGATAGTAGTAGCTGCTAACATTTACTGAAGGCGCTGTTTGTAAGTGGACACGTTTGTATATGTGGTAGTCTCTGTGATCTGGGATGCCTTTCTTTCTTGAAAATTCACTATTTTGGGGGTGCCGGGGTGGCTCAGTCGGTTAAGCTTGATTTCTGTTCAGGTCATGATCTCAGGGTCTTGAGATCAAGTCACGTGTCTGGCTCCGCACTGGGCATGGAGCCTGCTTGGCATTCTCTCCCTCTCCCTCTCCTCCTCCCTCTCTCCACTGTTCACATTCTCTCTCTCTCTCTCTGTCTCAATCATCATCATCATCATCACTATTTCTAAAGCCAGAGGGAAAATCGTTTCCTCTATACTTCCACAAGGCATTGCAGGAATGGAAAACTTTTCTTCCCTTCTAGTTTCTTTGGCTGGTCTAATAATTAAATTGATAGAAGACAGAACAACAGGAAAAACACAAATTTCTTATGTACAGGAGCCCCAAAGACAGGCCATTGAGGCTTATATGCCATCCTGAGCTTGGGAAAAGAGGAAGAGGTCGGCTGCTTCCCCAAACGGAGAAAGACAATTCACAGAAAGATAAGAGCAAATGTTTGGTGAACAAATGTTTGCCATACTATGTAGATTGTCTTTTGATAAAACATTACCTTTGGTATTAGCATTCTCCTGATACAGGCTCCCTAATTCTTTTGGGAATTTAAGGGGAAGGTAAACAGCTCTTCCTGAGTCTGTTGCACCTTGATTGTCTTCAGCTAGAAATAATCCACATAGCAAAATGGCGTATTTTGTGGTCATTTTTCTGCCCCTCCCCAACCCCGCGATCCTGAGGAAGTTAGTAGGTCTGCTTGAATCACATTCCTATTATCCAAGGATACTTGACCTCTGATTATGTTTGAGTGTCTCTCTTCCCAGTTACACTGTAGGACTGTAGGGTAAACACCATTTTTTATGTGTTTTGGGGTCCGCTGTACCTACCACGGCAACCCGCATTAACGCTTTGTGAAAGAAGTTAACAATGAACGGCTGAAGTATAACGAGCGAGGTAAAACTCGACCTCCGGTTTCATTAACACGACTAATACACTTCAGTGTGCCAAATATTTCTGCAGTATTTCATTCCATTGTCACTACATCTTGGTCAGGTTCATAGTTGAGGCTCTTTGCTCATTAAGTGTCAGTTGTAGTCTGAAACTTCGGTGCTTGACTCTTGACCTCAGGATTCTTTCCCTTCTCTTCTAGCTATCAGAGGAAGGGGTGATTCCTTGAAGATATGTAGATTTCAAACAACTGGAATGAAAGAGTTGGAAAAAGAATCCCACGCCAAGAGAGCGGTGGCACACAGCTAAATCGAAAAGAGAGCTCAAAAAAGCTACAACCAGCAAAAGGAGAACAGACAAGGACGACAGGAACGCCAGCTGGACCGCTCTCCCTTATCTCTGAGCTAAACGTCTCCCGCAGCTCCAGGTTTTGCCTCTGGCTCTGGATCGTCCCGCCTCTGCCCTTTGCCCTGTACTTCCGCCCTTCCTTAGCTCTGCTCCGCTGCCAGTCTCCCGACCACTCTGAGACCACTAGAGAACCCCCGAAGGCTCCCATTGGCTCATCTGCCCTTCCAGTCCAGTCTCCTCCCGCCAGAGGCCCCGCCCCCTCACTCTGTGCCCTCATTTTTGTTCCGCCGGCGCACGAGGCGTAGGCGGACAAATTCTGCTGCACCGCGGAAAAAGGTAGTCGAGCAGCAGGAAGAGGCCTCTCTTTCTGGGAACCCCACTGCTTTGTGGGATTGTGGCGAGTTCCTCAGGCCTAGACAAGTTTTCCGGATTCCTCCACGCCCCCCGCCCCCGCCTCCCTCGTGGGGTACGGAAGCTGAGAGGGTCCGCGGGCAGTCATGGCGGCGCATCTAAAGAAGCGGGTGTACGAGGAATTCACTAAGGTGGTTCAGGTAATTTACGGAAGGAAAGGTCCCAGGACCAGTCCCGGGCGGGGAAGGTTATCCACGCTCCACACACTTTTCCACAGGCGCCACAAACCTGGTTGAGTGTCGACTACTTTGATACGCTCTCCGAAACTACACTTAAGTGGGCGTGTTCGTTTGCAGCTGCTGTTGTCATTAATATGTGCAGTCTGACACTTAAAAAATAAAATTATTAGAGCGAACAAATAGCACTTTACAATTTACGAAAATGTCTTATCCGTCATCTCAGTTTATTCGGGTTACATTAGCACCCGAATGTGACTCGAGAGCTTCTGGAGGGACACGAGGATTCAGAGCCAATTTCTGGTAGAGCCCCTCCCACCTCCCGCTACAAAAAAAAAAAGCGCCCGGGGACTAATTGGTTGTATGCAAAACTCTGAGGGGTTGGAAGAGGAGTCTGTAGAAATCCTCAAGACCCAGCCAAAGTAGGTGAGGGTCACAGGCAGCATGGGGGCAGAAGTTTTCATTGGTGGAACAGCTTACCTAGGGAGTAGAGCAGTATTTTCCAACTTTGGAGTTAAGAACAGGTGGTCCGAGCTCCTGTTAGAGCAGTGATTCTCCATGTGTCTCCTCATGTATTGCTAGAGTAGAGGTTGATCCCAAGTTATCTCGTGTGTCCTGCTTTTTCAGACTTTTAATGCAAGTTAACCTGGTGATCTTGTTAAAATGTTGATTATACTCAGTTGGGGGGGGGTGGAGGTGAGGCAATAATCTGCATTTCTGACAAGCCCCAGTTGGTGCTGGTAGACCAAAAGCATCCTTAGATCCGTAGAGTATCCCTAGATCTTTAGACTTCTAGTGTGGCAGGATTTAGATCATCAGTTTAAGGAAACTCCTTAAACATTTCATTCATTCCTTCAACAAGAGTTTGTTAGGGGAGTGGTTTCTATGTGTCAGGTATAGTGAAGGTGTTGAGCTACAAAGTCCAATACACATTAGCGCCCCTGCACTTTAGAAGTTCACAGGCTAGTGGGAGAGACAGAAAAGCATTCCTGTGATTATAATACAGAGAGGTGATTGTGTTGACAAATCAAGTTTTTCTTCCTCTTTTCAGTTATCATTTCTTTTCTGTTTTGTGGACACATCTTTGTAGCATATTCCCACTGACTGTAGGGAGGTTAGTCTGCTGCCTTTTTTTTCTTAAAATAACTTTGAGATTTAAACTTGACACTTTTTCGTTGCTCAATTTTATGTGAAATTAGTTTTATTGAATTTTTGAAATGAGTCTAGATTCAGGGAGGTTTTTCTTTTCTAATTTTTTTTTTTTAAATCTCTATGCCCAACATGGGGCTCAAACCCACAACCCCGAAATCAAGAGTTGCATGTTGCACCAACTGAGCCAGGAGGGCCTCCTCAAGAAAGTTTTTCTAATTTCACAGAGCTGCCATTTCTGTGATTTGTTTTCTGGCATTTTCTAGGTCTGTTTCCCCTGCCCACTTTTTTTTCCTTCGTAATTGTGACAAAATACATATTTTACCATTTTAAACATTTATTTTTTATTTATTTTTAGTTTTTTAGAGTTCAAGAGTGAGTGAGGGGCAGAGGGAGAGGGTAAGAGAGAATCTTTAGCAGGCTCCATGCTCAGCACAGAGCCCAATGCAGGGCTTGATCTCACCGCCCTGAAATCATGACCTGAGCTGAAATCAAGAATTGGATGCCTAACTGACTGAGCCACCCGGGGCCCCCATTTTAAACAATTTTAAGTGTACAGTTCAGCGGCATTCTGTACATGCATTGTTTTACAGTGTGATTTACTTTCTTTCTATTGTTCTTTTGTTCCCACTTCTCAGGAGTACTCACCCTTCCTCCAGTTTACACTTCTCCAAACTCTTGTACCTGTTGTCTCTTTTACATGGAATGCATGTCATTTTTCCCTTTATTTTTGCTCTCAGATTTTTGTTTCAAGACCCAGCTAAAACCTCAGCAAGAGTTTCATCTCTTCCTGCTTCTGTGGCTAGTACTCTGTTCGTACTCATCTGTTTGTACTTATCACTCAGTGTTATTAGTTGTTAACCTTAAAAATGTTATGTTACCAGCCAAAATGTAATTATTTGGGAATAACAGAATGTGCAGTTCAGGACATACAAGCCATGGCAAAACCACAGGCAAGTCCAACAAACAAAAAAGAGGACTTTTATTTTATGGAGAATAAGGAGGAAGTTTTGAAGGGAAAGTCTAGGGTGATGAGAGTTTCCCATTGGCTGAGTTGCAGGGGCGGTTGATTTCTTGTAGGAGATGCAATGTTGATCTTTCCCTGTTGGGGCCTGTAATTGATGATTCTTTCCTGTTGATTTTTCTGTTGGGGTCTATAATCCACAGTTTTTTCCATAATTGTTGAGTGGCACTGTTCCCCCCTCTAACCTCCCCTTGTATCCTCCCTACTGAGTTTTCTCTTTATTAATTTCACACAGTATACATATCTCCCTACCAATCTGGACTCCTTAAGGACAGAGATAAGCCTGGTTCATCTCCGTGTCCTTTTTTATGTGTGGGAGACTCTGAGTTGTATGAATGGAAGTCTTGGTTTTTGGATTCGCCACAAAGATTTATGTGAGGATCCAAGCTCAAAAAAAGACAGAAAGAGTGTAGCAGCCACAAAGCAGTTTATTAAGGATAGTACACTCTCCAGAAGGGAGAGTGTGCAGGCCCAGAGGTGGCTACTGCATTGGAACTAGGGGTGTCTCTTCGTGTTTGCATAGATTATGGGTTATAGCTAGGGTGGTCTCTTACTGGGGTTGTTTCCAGTCATCTAAGGGACTCTTCCTACCAGCTGGGAGGGGGAGTTTTTGGCCCTACCAGGTTCTTGCTGGAACTGTCTTGGCCATCTTCCTCCACAGGAGTGGGGGTTGGGGGGTGAACTTGAAACCGAAATGTGAGTATATTGTAACGAAGCTGTAGGTTGCCGAGGGGCAGAGGTTGAAGAGGAGAGCTGCATGTTGTGCACCTGCGGCTCTGCCTCTGTCAGCTCCAGGGTTTGGGAGCCTTGCCAGGATGTTAAGAGCTGCAAAGTCAGGATGCTGTGCCCTCAGGCTTCTCATGTGTCACTTATTTATCACCACCCTTGCCCCCAGCTCATGTCTAACTACTCTTATCACCCCTGGATGACCATAGGTCCTGGCTCACTAAAATGTTATTGATGGTTGACTGATGGCAGATATTGATTTGTCTTGCCCCTTACATACTCTGTATGGAAAGAAATCTTTCTCAGGTTTTGACCTGACTGGAGCCCAAGTAACACAGAAGACTGAATTTGTGTAGAATAGGATGGGAATGGGTAAGGATTTTAAGAGAAGAGCTCATTTCTTCATTCTACATGAATCTTTATCTTAGAGTGATGAAATGAGATCTTAGTGCTTCTCATCTTTTCCCCTGCTATGAAGATGAGGAAGGAGAGAGAACTGGGATTTATTTAGTGCTAATTATGTGTTTGTACACATAAAGACATCATACTTTAGACTTTTCAAATATCCATATGATACAGGTATTGTATTCCCTTTTATAGGAGAAGGACAGGCCTCCTCTCACTAGTAAGTGGCTACCGAACTCAAATTCTCTGACTTCAAAACCCTTGGTCCCTTTATATCATGCCGTAGTTTGTTCCTGACTAGAATGATCCTAATCTTTTCTCTGTAGAAATGTAAATTTGTAAAGAGGTGATTGCTCAGGATATCAAAATGATGCATCAAATGTCAAGGAAAATTACTGATTGCAACATTTGTCTTGTTTATGGTGCTCTCTCTGCCTACCCACTAGGGCCTGACTTAAGCCCTGGCGGGACAGGTTCCCTTTTACATGAACTTTTTGGCATCCATTATACATAACGAATGCATCTAGAAAGCTTCTAATTATGTGCCATCCTTGGGAGAATTGAGAAAATAGTTACTCAAACAATTTTGCGTGTCCTGTAGTTCAGATGAGGATCCTTAATTGAGAAAGACTGGTAGTAGTGTCGTAATTCCCATTTTACAGATGATGAGAGTAAGAATTATGACTTACTTAGCACAGCAGAATTGGAACTTAGAGATAAGTCCTAATGCTGAACAGCCACATTTGTTAAGTGGCTACAGTTTGTGAGGTATTTGACTATTTTTAATTTTTTTTATACTAACCAGAATAAAGGCAGAATGGTTTGGGTAGTCATCTGGAATAAGGAGAAGAATTTTTACTCAGTGTAAGCTATGGATAGTTCCCGTCAGTTCCAGTTTCTTGTGAGGGAAGCTGAGCCTGGTGGGTGCCTCAGCACAGTCTGAATGTGTTTATAAACTGAGATTTCTTTTTATTTTTTTATTTTTTATTTTATTTTTTTTTCAGTTGTCATTTATTTTTGGCTCTTGGGGCGATGTTATCTTTTCAATATGAAAAACAAGTTCAACACAAAGTAGAAATTTGAAGTATAGGACAGGATGAAGCCAAGGGCAGGGGAGAGAATAGCAAAAGGAAGAAATGAGATGTTGCCAAAGATGGAGGGTCTCCTTGTCCCCTCTCTGGAAGAATGATTCAGATTTAGGTGGCAATACACACCTTTCCATGTATACACAGCAGAGCTGGGTGTTTGCTAAGAAAAGGTGGGGAAAGGGAGGGCCTTTCTGGAGGCTAGTCCCTCTTCCCTTTTGGCCCCCTTCTCCAACCAGGGGAAGAAAGAAGGAATCCAACATATGAAGGAGGTTGTGTAGGAAAGGAAGGATCCTGCTCAAGAGAGTGGGGCAGACGCTGCAAAAGAAACCGCTCAGGACAGAGCATGGAAGAATACAAATAGAGATAATACTGTCAATACCTCTCCTGAAGCTGAGAGAGGAGCAAAGAAATTCGGACTCAACAGCTTGGATATCCCTCTCCAAAACTGCTCTAGAGAAAACCCTACCCCTTCCTTATGGGTACCTCTACTGCTATGAGGTAGCTTGGTTTCCTTTCCCCTGGGCTACCACATGGGCTTAGGATGGTGGCCATCTACTGGGTTTTCAGCACATGGTTCTAAATGGGATCTGATGAGACCCAGCTTCTTGGAGAATTATCTTAAAAAATACGGGAAATATCAGCTGGACAGATGGGAGAAGTGGACACCAAAAGGAAATACAGGGTTACCCAGCATGGCAGAAATCTAGGTTTCCCAGAGCGGAAGAGAGGAGACATTCAACAAACAACAAGTATTTATTGAGTGCCTATTATGTGCCAGGCACTGTTCTAGGACCCCCCCCTCCAAAAAAGGAGAAAAAACAAAACAAAATGAGACAGGCAGAAAATGCAATTCTGAGGGAGAGGACAGGGGCAGCTGAGGAAGGCAGCTGAGGGAACGGAGAAGCCTGAGGTGGTGGTGCTCTGCCTTAGGCCTCCTCTTCGGCCTCCTCACCGAAATCCTCCTCTTCTTCTGCGGTGGCATCTTGGTACTGCTGGTACTCAGACACCAGGTCGTTCATGTTGCTCTCGGCCTTGAGATTTCTTTTTAAATAAATAATGAGAGATCCTTTGTGTGTCCTTTTTACCCTAAAGCTACGACAGTCTTGAGGGATAGGCAGAACAAAATGTTAGTGGATCTACTTTATAGAGAAAGAAATTGAGACTTGGAGAAATGAAATGACTAGCCCACTGTGGTGGGAGCTAGTGAAAAGCAAAATGGGGACTCATAGCCTGGTCTCCAGTCCAGTGCCCTTTTTCCAGTTCATAACACTGCTTTTCCCTAAAGTTAGGTCTATCAGTTAAACACATTATTTGGTATAAGGGAGTGAGGCAAAGTGAAATTTGCAGACCCCGTGTTTTCATCTGTTATCTTTGCCTACTCCCTTGCAGCAGCAACAGGAGGAAATTGCAACCAAGAAACTCCGATTGACAAAACCAAGTAAATCTGCAGCACTCCACATCGATCTGTGTAAAGCTACCTCCCCAGCAGATGCTTTGCAGTACCTACTCCAGTTTGCCAGGAAGCCTGTTGAAGCAGAAAGCGTGGAGGGAGTAGTCAGGATTCTCTTGGAACATTATTACAAGGTAAGAAGGTCTTCAGGACCTGATGGGAGTGTGTGTAAGAATTGTATCATGTCTGGGGCGCCTGGGTGGCTCAGTCGTTAAAGTGTCCGCCTTCGGCTCAGGGCGTGATCCCAGAGTCCTGGGATTGAGCCCCGCATCAGGCTCCCTGCTTCACTGGGAGCCTGCTTCTTCCTCTCCCACTCTCCCTCCTTGTGTTCCCTCTCTTGCTGGCTCTCTCTCTCTCTCTCTGTCAAATAAATAAATGAAATCTAAAAAAAAAAAAAAAAAGAATTGTATCATGTCTACAGAATGGGTTAGTATTGTAAGATAAATAAGGTGTTCATTCAGCAGTCTTTTATTGAGGGCCTTCCACGGGCCAGGCACAGAGATAAAAAAGATCCAGATCCTGTCCTCAGAAACTTGGCAGCATATCCGTGTGGATATAGAGTGTGTCCATATAGTGTATACAGAGACAGATGTGAACATACTGCTGGGGGTGGTGTTGCCTGTGTTACGCTGAGTGCAGTGGGAGTACAAAGGAGAGCTTCAGCCATGACCCTCTGTAACCAGATTTGTCTCTGAAATGTCACCCTGTCATCCTGCTGTTATTGCCCTATTTCAAAGCCCTCATATCTAATTGTGATAGCCCCCTTTTTTTAAACTTTTTTTTTTTCCTTTGCATAGTGGCATTTCATTTCTCTGTGTATTTTACTGGGTTAGAAAAAAACATCAGTTTGTGATTGATTAAATACAGGAAATAGCTTAAACAAATGAAATTCACAAGATGTATTTATTTTTCAGTTTATAAGATCTGAAGTAAAAGGGAATACGTGATTTCCAAATATTTGAATCACAGATAAATCAAAGTTTTAAACTTCAGTATGAAAATTTTAAGCCTATAGAAAAGTTGAGACAATACTGCAGTGATCTGCCAAATACCAAAGGGATTTAACACAAAACGAGTATCTTGCCAAATTTGCTCCGTTTGTTTTCCTGAAGTTTTAAAAAGTATCATAATATGTTTCTCTAAATAGTTCGGTAAGGGACTTAAAAAAACCCACATCAGATAAAACTAAATTTTCTTAATGTCCTCTAACAACTAGTCAATATTCAAATTGCTCTCATTTCCGAAATATCTTTTTATAGTTGATTTGTTCAAATCAAAATGCAAACACTATTCACACATGGCATTTGGTCTTTTTAAATTTTAATTAATTTTTTAAAAAGATTTTATTTATTTGACAGAGAGAGAGTGAACACGAGCAGGCCGAGCGGCAGGGAGAGGGAGAGGTAGGGCTTCCACTGAGCAGAGAGCCCGATGTGGGACTTGATCCCACAACCCTGGCTGGGATCATGACCTGAGCCGAAGGCAGATGCTTAACCGACTGAGCCACCCAGTGCCCCTAATTTTTTTTTTTTTAAAGATTTTATTTATTTATTTGTTAGAGAGAAAGAGAGAGTGGTAGGCAGAGGGAGAGGGAGAAGCAGGCTCCCAGCTGAGCAAGGAGCTGATGTGGGACTCAATCCCAGGACCCTGGGATCATGACCTGAACCAAAGGCAGACGCTTAACCAACTGAGCCACCCAAGCGTCCCTGGTCTTTTTTAAATCTAGAACAATTTTTATTATTTTGGTGACATTGACCTGATAAACTCAGTCAGTTGTTGATAAAATGTCTTGTTTTTTTAATTTGTTTACTTCCTTAAGGGTTAATTTGCTCCTCTATCCCTTTTATTTACTAGGAACAGAAAGTTAAATATACAGTGTAGGCCTTGTTAGATTCAGGTTAAGCATATTTTTGAAATTTTTAAGAATGCGTTATAGATGATGACTTGTATTTCATATTGCACCTGTCAGGATGCATGTAATGTCTTTAAGCGTTTCCTTGCAAAAGCTGCTTTTTCTCTTCAGTCTCTTTTCTTTCTGTAAACTATGTTTATTTAAATCTTTTATGTATGACATAAAGGGTCTTTTCCTTTACATATATAATGTTGTAGCTTAATCAGAAATGCTTATAGTTTTCCAAAGATCTTGTGGATTTTCAGAAATCCATGTCTTTTCATGTGCTGTTCCCCCAGCCTAGAACCGCTCTGTTTCCCTCCCACTGGGCTGTGATCTGGTCTGCCACTTCTCTGTCAAGCATATTCCTTCCTCAGAGTCTTTCCACTTATGTTTCCTTCCACCTAGAACACTTCCCTCAGATGTTCATATGTCTACTTCCCACACTTTGTTCAAGTCATAGCTCAAATGTCACTTTTTCATTAAGGCCTTTTTTTATCCCTGTATTTAAAATTGAAACTGCCTGTTTCACCCCAGAACCTCCTAGCTCCCTTCCTTGATTTTTTCTCCATAGCACTTACCATCTTCTCATATTCTTTTTTTTAAAAAGATTTATTAAGGAGGGCACATATTGCATGGTGCACTGGGTGTTATATGCAAGTAATGAATCATGGAACATTGCATCAAGAAGTGGGGATGTACTGTATGGTGACTAATATAACAAAATAAATATTATTAAAAAAAAAGAAATATCAGATGTTAACAAATAATGATTATTCAGTACATTTTCCTAAATATAGTTAAAGGGATAAATTATCACTGATTAACAAAATGAATAAATAAATTTTTAAAAGAAAAAAATAAATAAAAGGTTTATTTATTTGTTTGAGAGCACACACATGCATGTGTGCACATGAGGAGGAGAAGAGGGAGAGGATGAAAAATCCTCAGGTATACTCTGAGTTGAGTGTGGATCATGACACGGGGCTTGATCTCACGACCTTGAGGTCATGACCTGAGCCATCAGAGTCTGGCTGAGCCACCCGGGCACTCCCCCCCAATCTTCTCGTATTTTATATAATTTTCTCATTTATTTGGTTCTTTAAGCTCTTCTTGAACAGGGATTTTTGTTTTTTTAAGTTAAAGATGCATCTGCAGTACCAAGAACAGTGCGTGGTAAAATTAATATTTGTTGAATGAGTGAGCGTATATGCATTTGTGAGACTTTCTACTCAGTTAACAAATGCTTATATATCAGGCGTTTTTTCTGGGCACTGGACAGACCTTTTAGCACATTTATTAGCTCTTAGTATAGCCAATGTTTGCCATATGTCTCTCTCCTTTAGACTTTAAGCCCCTAAATTCAGAGACTACAAATCTGTTTATCTCTGTCCCAGTTCCTGGCAAGGTCCCTGGAACATTGTAGGGGGTTAATAAATGCAGCCCTCATGTTTTACATGAATGTAATGAGGGTTTCTGTTCTTAGGTTTTTAGACACTTGATGATCTATTTTTAGTTACCTCTTTTCTTAGCAATATCCAGCTATTATATGATTATGTAACTCTGTTACCCATGGTCATCTGTAATAATACTTCTAAGAACCATTAACATTTATACAGCTTGTTGGAGTTTGTAAAGCTCTTTCCACATGTAATATTATTTAATCCTGATGACAACACCATTGTTATTTGTGTAATCCAGGTAAGGAACTAAGCTTGGAGGGGCGCCTGGGTGGCTCAGTTGGTGAAGCGGCTGCCTTTGGCTCAGGTCATTGGGATTGAGCCCCACATTGGGCTCCCTGCTCAGTGGGGAACCTATTTCTCCCTCTTCCTGCTGCTGCCTGTGTGTGTGCGCGCATGCGTGGTCTCTCTCTCTCTCAATAAATAAATAAATAAATAAATAAATAAATAAATACATAAATGTATGTATGTATGTATGTATGTTTTAAAAAGAAGAAGAACTAAGCTTGGAGCAGTTCAGTTTTCAGGATGACCCAGCTAAGTAAATGGAGGGTCTAGATTTGATCTGGATTTTTTTTTTTAACTTTTTGTCATGAAACATTTCAAATCATATACAAGTAGAGGGAATGGTTTAATTAATACCCATGCACCCATTATCCAGTTTGAGCAGTTACCACTTTGTAGCCAAACTTTTTATTCCCATGCCCCCCCCCCCCCCGCCAAGCTGTCCACTTCCGCTTCCTCTACTCTTACCCTCTCTACCATATTCTCCCTGGCATCATATCATTTTGTTCATAAATTTCAATTATGAAAAAATTTAATTGTGAAATTATATCTCTAAACAATACTCTTTTAAAAGACATAATCACAATACCATTTTCATGTCTGAAAGAAAAATAGAGCTCAGGTTTCTGATGTTATACCTCAGGCTCTTTAACTAGGCCATGCTGTGTGCATTACTCTAGCAGATTCTAGCCCCAAAGGAAATGAGGGATGCCAGATGTATCCAGTTCTAGATTGATGACCATAGTGTTTTTTTATCCTTTTGTCTGTTATCCATAAATGTGGTCTCTTGTATTTTAGTGGATAAGCTACTTGGGCTTCTTCTCTCCTCCAGATTTTTCTGTAGTCAGGCAACAGTATCTGACCTTCTTTCATATGAGGCGTTCTTCACTTATGCTACTGTGCTAGTTGCTGTGGAGGATGTAGAACTGTGAGACATGTTCCTTGTCCTTTTGGGGCTAGCAGTATACTGGTAGACCAAATAATATATGCAACAAGTAGTAAGGGCTGAGGTTATTCATTTGTTCATTTTTTTCATTTTCTCGAAACATCCTGAATACTAACTCTGTGCCAGGACTTGTGCTTAATGTTGGAGATAAGAGATGATTATATGATCCCTGATCTGAGTCTAGTTGGATAGATAACACAATAAATGTATAATAACAATCCAGTGTTGTAGGTGCTGTGAAATTTGGGACAGGTTATGATATTGACCTCAAAAGAAGAGGGCAGTCAGTTTGACTTGGGAGCAGGGGACTAGAAAGACATTATAGAATAGTAGTGATCCTTGAGATGAGTCTTTTAAAACAGATTTGGGCCAGTTGGAGGAAAGAAAGACATTTTAGAAAGAAAGAGCAGTTGTGAGCAAAGGCATGGAGATGTGAAATAGCCTGTCACGTTAGAAGAAATGCAAGCAGCTGGTGTAGATTTTAGGTTGAAAGCTCCTTAAGAGGTAAGACTACAAATCGTGGAGGGCCTGTATTTTATCTTGTGGGTTTTGTTTTAGAAATGTTACTCTGGAAACAGGATGGAGGATGGAGGAATTGGATGAGGGCAAGATGGGTGTTAGGGTGACTGACTACGAGACTGGTAAGTCTGTAGCAAGGTGATGAGAGCCTGAACCAGGACAGCTTTAATGGTGAGAAGAACAGTTACTAGAGAGGGCTTCCTGGAGGCAATTTGTTTTAAGCTTAGGTGTTGAAGGTACCAGGAGATAATTTTAGGAAGTAGAAGAACTTGGGTAAAGTATCCAGATGGATGAGGAATGCCACTAGGTCAGATACTCTCTTACTCTTTTTGTGCCATTCTTGCCTCCTCTTATTTGCTAGGCTTCGTACTTCTGCTCTCTCTGCAGCTCTCTTGTGTTTGGAGGTCTGTGACTCCATGCCAGACCATTGAAAGGCTATATAGTTCTTCTGTCCTCTCTCACTGCAGATTACTTTTGACTGGTATTTGACTAGTCCATTGTCTCAGAAAGACAATTACTTGATTCTGTGATATTTCAGTAATTTGAAGTCCATAAAATAATTGGTTTTTCTTTATATTCAAAACTGATTTCAGGATCTCCTTTCATTCTCCAGTCTACCTTATCTTGGGAAATGGTCCCATTATCAATATAGACCCTTAAATCGGAAACCTGAGAAAGATCCTTTACCTTTTCCTCTCCTCCTATTCCCTTCTTCACTAAGTCTTGTTGATTTTACTTTCAAAATACCTCTTATGTTTCTACCATAACATATTTTGTTTGTTTTATTTCATTTTATTTAGAGAGCAAGAGTGTGTGAGCGGGGGTGGTGGTGGTGCAGCAGAAGGAGAGGGAGAGAGAATCTTAAGCAGACTCCACGCACAGCACAGAACCCAATGCAGGGCTTGATCTCAGGACCCTGAGATCATGACTTGAGCCGAAATCAAGAGTTGGATGCTTAACTGACTGAGCTACCCAGGCTCCCCACATTTAAAATATTTTATCGAGGAATATAACACAAAGAATAGGTAGAAAAATGTCATACAGCCTATTGCTCTATCACACTGTGAACACAGTGTGTAACCACCATCCAGGTCAAGAAATGGAATAGTATCAGCCTCCCGTAAGCCTCTTCAGACTCGCCTCTAATGATTTAGATCTTTGCCATAAGATAACCACCACTGTCTGACATTCAGGGTAATAACTACCTTTCTTTTATTTTTTACCATTAAGCCTACACTCTTAAATACAATTAGTTTTGCCTTTTTATTTTTTAACTTCATATAATTAGAGAATACAGTGTGTATCTTTTATGTGTGGCTTTTGCTCAAAATTCTACCTATATAGATACTCATTCATATAGTTGACGGTAGCTATAGTTCATTCATTTTTACCACAGCATAAGGTTTCATTGTATGAATATACCCTAATTTATTTATCTGTTCCATCATTGAAGGACATTTAGGCTGTCTCCACTTTTTAGCCGTTACAGGAAATGGTGCCATGAACATTTTGTACAGGTCTCTTGGTATGCCATGTCTTACATTTCTATATTCTGTATACCCTGGAGTGAAATTACTGAGCCAACTTTTTCAAAGTGGTAGTACCAATTTACACTCCCCTGGTGGCACTGTGAGAATTCCAATTCCATATATTTGCCCACAGTTGGAATTGTGGATCTTTTTCATTTGACAGTTCTATGGATGTGTGTAGTTTATCATTGTGGCCTTAATTTGTATTCCTTGGATATCTGATGAAGTGGAACATCTTTAATATGTTTAATTGGCTGTTTGGATATCTTTTTAGATAATGTCTATTGATGTTTCTTGAATGTTCTTCTTTTTCCTTATTGTTTTGTGTGAATTCTTTATATTCCAGTTCAAGTTCTTTAATGGCTTTAATGGTTATATGTGTTTTCAAATATCTTCTTCCTTTTAGTCACTCCCACCTTCCCCCAACCCCCGCCTTTTAGTCCCTTAGTGTTGTATTTTGATGAAAAGTTCTTAATGTAGTCCAATATGACAATCTTTTAATTTTTCCTCTTTTCTTACCTGTTTTGCTACCCTGAACTCATTAAGACATTTTGCTACATTTTTACTAGAAGGTTTATTATTGCTTTTCACACATGGGATTGATGTGTGTGAATGTTGCTTGGGTATATGGAAATCCAAATGTCCAGCACCTTTTATTGAAAAGGATGTCCTTTCTCCATTGTTCTGCAGTACCACTGTTGTGGTAAATTAAGTGTTTATATATGGGTGTTTCAGGGCTTTCTGTTCTTTTCCAGTAGTCTGTCTGTTCTCATGCCAGTGCTGTGCTCTCTTAGCATAGCATTATATTAAATCTTTATGTCTTGTAGGACAAGTTCACTCACCTTGCTTTTCTTTATGAATATCTTATTCTTGATCTTTTCATTTTTTTAAAATGAATTTTGATATCAGCTTGTGAAATTCAACCCCAAAACAAAATTTCTGTTAGGATTTTGTAGGTTTGCAATAACTCTATAGTTCTGATGACATTTGGGGATTGACATTTTACAGTATTGAGTTTTCCAGTCCATAATCGTGGTACGTCCCTATTGTTTTAATACTGTTTTATAGTTTTCGGCATGGAGATTTTGTACATTTTTTGCTAGTTATTCCTAGATATTTAATATTTTGTTGTAAATAATATATTTTTTTAAAGATTTTATTTATTTATTTGACAGAGAGACAGCCAGCGAGAGAGGGAACACAGGCAGGGGGAGTGGGAGAGGAAGAAGCAGGCTCCCAGCGGAGGAGCCTGATGTGGGGCTCGATCCTATAACGCCGGGATCACGCCCTGAGCTGAAGGCAGACGCTTAATGACTGTGCCACCCAGGCGCCCCTGTAAATAATATTTTTTTAATTTCATTTTCTAACACTACATAGCTGATATTCAGAAATGCAGTTTACTTTTATTAATTAACTCATATATCTTACAACCTTACTTAATTTTAATAAATTATATGTAGATTATTTTGAATTTTTTACAAATAATCATCAGCAAATAATGACTTTAATATTAATGTAATGATACCAGCTGTCTTTTGATTGTAGTTTGTGTGGTATACCTGCTTCTACCTTTATTTTCATCTTTTTTATGTCTTTTTGTTTTAGATAAGACCTATGTAAATAACATGTAGTTTTTTATTTTTATTTATTTACTTTTAAAGATTTATTAGAGAGCAAGCAGGGGAAGGGGCAGAGGGAGAGGAAGACAAGCAGACTTCCCATTGAGCAGGGAGCCTGAAGTGGGGCTCAATCCCAGGACCCCAGATCATGACCTGAGCCAAAATTGAGAGTTGGATCCTTAGTCACCTGAGCCACCCGGGCTCTAACATGTAGTTCGTTTAAAAAAAAATGTTTTATTTTTAAAATTGATCATTTAGTTCATTATGTTTAATGTAATTACTGATATATGTGGATTTAAAACTACTCTCTTACTAAACGCTTTATATTTATCTTACTTGTTTAATGTTCTTTTTTTCTCTTGTTTCTTGCCACCTTTTGAATTTTTAAAAAAAATTCTTTGCATCTTTAGTTCGGGAGTTAAACATTCTTTTATACTTTTTTACTGGTTAGCCTAGATCTTACAACATAAAATTTTTAAAAATTTGAAGTGAACTTTTTTTTTTAAGGTTTTAAATATTTGTCTGACACAGAGAGAGAGTGCACGAGCAAGGGGGAGAGACAGAGAGAGAGGGAGAAGCAGGCTCCCCCAGGAGCAGGGAACCTGATGTGGGGCTCAATTCCAAGACCCCTGAGCCGAAGACAGATGCTTACCAACTGAGTCACCCAGGCGCCCCTGAAGTGAAATTTTTTAAAATTTTATTTTATTTTTATCAAAGTGTAATACAATAGGAATTCTTGACTTTCCAAAGTCAAATGTTATATGGCACAATAACCATTTTGGACAGTGCAAGGACTTGCCTCCGTTTGTCCATCTTGCTGACTTATATGTGTGTATAATATATATTTTAAATCTCCATTTTTCATTCTGTAAGACAGTGTGGTATTTTTTGTTTTTGTTTTTGTGTTTTTTTGAGAGAGAGAGAGCACATGCATGCGAGGGAGTCACAGAGGGAGAGGGAGGGAGAGAGAATCTGAAGCAGGCTCCCTGCTCAGTGCAGAGCCTTACACAGGGCTTGATCTTAAAACCCTGAGATCATGCATGACCTGAGTGGAAATCAAAGGTCAGACGCTTAACTGACTGAGCCATCCAGGCATCCCAAGACAGTGTTATTTTATATAGGCAATATTCATTTAGATTTACTAAATATTTATCATTTACTTCAATGTATTTATCATTGCTTTTCTCTCCTTCTTGCATCTGTGACTATTCATCTGGGATTATTTTCCTTTTGGCTGAAGAATACCCTCTGATATTTCCATTTATTGTGAGTTTACTGATGAAACTAATTTGTGTTTTTTGTATGGAAAAGTTTTATTTTACTTCCATTCTTGAAGGATTTACTTTTATTATTAAAAAAAATTTTTTTTTAAGATTTTATTTATTTATTTGACAGAGAGAGAGACAGCCATCGAGAAAGGAAACACAAGCAGGGGGAGTGGGAGAGGAAGAAGCCGCCTCCCAGCAGAGCAGGGAGGCCGATGCGGGGCTCGATCCCTGGACCCTGGGATCTTGCCCTGAGCCGAAGGCAGACACTTAACAACTGAGCAACCCAGGCACCCCTATTATTAAAATTTTTAATTGAATTATAATATATGGTGTTATTAGGTTCAGGTGTGCAGCATTCTTTTTCAACAACTGTATATGTTACTCATTGTTCACCACAAGTGCAGTCAATAACTGTCAACGGACATTATTGTGATATTATTGACTATTCTCTATGCTGTTCTTTCCATCTCAGTGACTAATTATTTTATAACTGGAAGTCTGTACCTCTTAATCCCTTTTATTTCACCCCCCCAACAACCACCAATTTGTTCTCTGTATTTGAGTCTTTTTGTTTATTTCATTTGTTTCGTTTTTTAGATTCCACATATAAGTGAAATCATGGTATTTGTTTTTCTCTGACTTAATTTCACTTAGCGTAATACCCTCTAGGTCCATCCATGTTGTTGCAATGGCAAGATCTCATTCTTTCTTACGACTGCATAATATTCCATTGTGTATGTATACCGCGTCTTCTTTTCAGTTCTTGAAGGGTGTTTTTGCTGCATGTAGAATTTTAGATTGGCTGTTATTTTCGTTCAGTACTTTAAATATATCATTGTATTGTCTTCTGCCTTCCATTGGTTCTGTTGAGAAATCAGATTGTCAGTCTTAACTATTGATTCTTTGAGGAATAATCTGTTTCTTTGGTTTCTTTCAAGAATTTTTGCTTCGTATGGTTTTCAGCAATTTTTCTGTCATGTGCCTACATGTGAATTTCTTTTGATGTATCATACTTGGGGTTCATAGTGCTTATTTTATCATCTATGCCTCGGTAACTTTTCATCAAAGAGGTTCTTGGCCATTATTTCTTCATATTTTGCTTTTGTCTCATTCTCTTCCCTCCTCTCCTTTTGGTTCTCCATTTACATGTGTGATAAGCCATCTCATTTTATTCTGTTCTCTTCTGAGTGTTCATTCCTTCATCTCCTTGGGCTTCATTCTGGACCTGTCTTTCAGTTCACTCCTCTCTTCACCTTGTCTAGTCTTCTGGTAAGCCTGTCCATTTGTTTGTAATTTCCTTGATTGCTTTTTGTCATTTCTATAATTCCCTTTTTTTACGAAATTCTAGTTCTCTGGTGAAATTTTCATGTTGTCTTTATCTCTTTCAACATAATAAGCAGAATTATTTTAAAATCTGTGTCTGATAACTCCAGTAAGTTGATCCCTCTGGCTGTGTCTTATCCTGTCTATTCATGTTGTCTGAACTGCTAGCATGCTTTATTTCTTATCATATTAGGCAGGTGTATTTCCAAAGTTGTGCGTAAAAATAATTTGAAGCTTAGGACAACCTATTTTAATCCAGAGAGTATTTGTTTTGGTTAAAAATCCAGGAAAAATTCTCATTTCAGGAATTAAGATGATTCAGAGCTGACCTGCAGTCCCTACCAAAGTCTGTGTATTTTTATTTTGTTCTCATATTGTTGTAGCTTTTTGGGGTCCTAATCCAAAGTGATGGGGTTTATTAGGTTGCCCCTTCTCACCCTCGTACCCTTAGACTTAAACTCTAGCCATTGCCCTTCTGGCCTCACTTGGCTGTCAGAAGCTGTTTACTTTGCCCTCATGTCTCCATTCCCTCACTCCCCCAGTTGAAGAAAAAACAGCCCCATACTCTAGGCGAACTTTCCTTGCATGATCCTAGTTCTTTAATTCTTCATTTATCTTTTAGTTTTCTAATACTTTCGAATACACATATGTGTATACACGCACCTGCATATGTCTACAGATACATAGATATGTATGTATCTATATGCATATACATTTGTATGTATATGTGTGTTCTCATACACTTTTTAATTGATATCCATAGTACTTTTCTAGTTTTCCTCAGCAGAAAGATCGGTCTGAATTATCTAGCTTTGCCCTTAATCGAAGTGGAAGTTTTGTCAATGTCTTTTGCTGGACTATTGCAGTATACCCTTAATTTGTCTCTCTAGTTTTGCCCCTTCCAACCCAATCATTATATTGAGGTTGGATTGATATTTCAAAAATTCAAACCTGTTAATGTCACTCTTATTTATAGTTCATCAAAGGATTTTTATTGCTCTTAGGACAAATATTATTCATTTGTTTATTCAACACTGAACAAATATGTGTTGAATTCCTGCTTCATGGTAGGCGTTATCAGAGAGATACTTGCCATAATTCTCAAAAAGATGTGGTGCCTGTTAGTCTCTTAAGCCTCATCTAGGGGCCCCTGGGTGGCTCAGTTGGTTGGGCGTCTGCCTTTGGCTCAAATCATGATCCCAGGGTCCTGAGATCGAGCCCCTCGTCAGGCTCCCTGCTCAGCAGGGAGCCTACTTCTCCCACTCTTCCCTGCTTGTGCTCTCTCTTGCTATCTCATCACTACCTCTGTCTCTCAAATAAATAAATAAAATCTTAAAAATTTGCCCTTTTTTTCAGTTCTGAACATGTAATATTCTTTCATGACTCAGAGGATTGATTCATTCTTTTTCCTCTGCCTCAAATTAGGTCAGGATCTCTTTGACCGTAATATGTAGTTATTCTAAAGTCTGTCTGATATGTGATATGCTTTCATAGAACTCTGTATTTTTTCTTTACAACTTTGTAATTACTAAATGGACGTTACTTGATAAATGTCTGCCTTGCCCATTAAACTTTAAGTTCCACTTGGGCAGTATACCCCCATGCCTGGTATGTGTGCCGGAAGTCCATGTTGAACAGATAAGTGGATGAATTATTTACTGAGTGAATTAAGGAGAACACTTGGCTCTTTCTTTTCTTGTACTCTTACTTTTATCAGAATGTACATAGTGCTTTCTTGGCATTTTGCTAGTCACTTTTGTGGCTCACAGGCTGGTTGGGGGAATACACAATCACAAGTAAATAGAATGCACTGTAGGGAAGGGCATGATAAAGGGTTGTTCAAGGTTCCATGTCCAGTTCAGGGATCAGAGATGACTTCCTGGGGTTAATACACCTAAAGGACAGGAGTGGGTGGGTGTGGGAGAAAGGGAAGGCAGCCTCAGTAGAGGACTTGTCTTAAGTGGAATTACAGAAGCTTGAAGCAGCATGGCATCACTGGTAGGGAATTGTGGGAGCTGACATAGTGGCCAGTCTTTGCAGGCCTTTGTGGTATGCTGAGCAGCTCAGACTTCTTCTGTAGAAAACTAGGAGCTTTCGAAGGGTTGTATATATTTTTGTAGATTTAAAAATTTTATGCTCTTTTTTAAAAATTACAGCAGTATGGGGCACCTGGGTGGCTCAGTCAGTGAAGTGTCTGCCTTCAGCTCAGGTCATGATCCCAGGGTCCTGGGATCAAGCCCTGCATCACACTCTCTGCTCAGCAGGGAGTTGCTGCTCCCTATCCTTCTGCCCCTCCCCCACTCTCTCTCTCGCGTGCTCTCTCTGTCAAATAAATAAATAAAATCTTAAAAGATAAATTACAACAGTAATATTTACTGTAACAAATTCAAGCACTAAAGAACTGTGTAAAAGAATGAGATTTGTCTCTGCAAATAAAAAAGTTTAAAAAATGGGGCTCCTGGGTGCCTCAGTCAGTTGAGTGTCCAACTCTTGACTTCGGCTCAGGTCGTGATCTGATGGGTTGTGGGATTGGACCACATTGGGCTCTGCGATCAGCAGGGAGTCTGCTTGAAAGATTCTCTCCCTGTGCATCTACCCCTTGCCCCCCCGGCTCACACACTCTCTCTCTCTCCAAATAAATGAATAAATCTTTTTTCTTGTTGTTTGGTGGGGTTTTTTGTTTGTTTGTTTTTTTAAAATTTGTTCATTTGACAGAGAGAGCATGAGCAGCAAAGGGAGAGGGAGAAGCAGGCTCCCTGCGGTGCAGGGAACCTGATGTGGGGCTCAATCTCAGGACCCTGGGATCATGACCTGAGCCGAAGGCAGATGCTTAATCAACTGAGCCACCCAGATGCCCCAATGAATAAATCTTAAACAAAAAAAAAGTTAAAAAACAAAATGCGCTCTCCAGAGATTACTCTAGAACGAATCACTGCTAACAGTTTTATATGCGTTTTTTTAGAGTTTTACATACAGCATTTTAGAATTTCCCATATTCTGAGTTTGCACCCTTCTTCTGCCTGGAACGCGCTTCCCTGAATCTTCCTGTGGCTCTGTCTCTGACTCAGTTAAGTGTCCTTTCAAAAGTGGGTCCTCAGAGTGAACATTCCTCACTGTCCTATCTAGAATAGCCTCCCCACATTACTCTTTAACCCACTGCACCCTTTATTTTTCTTCAGAATGTTTACCATGTGAAATCATACGTTCTTTTGCTGGTCTTACTCATTTGACTATAAGATCTGTGGGAGCAGGAATTTCTTCTGCTTTATTGACCATTGTATCCCCAGTAACTAGAATGATGCTTGGCACATAGTAGGTGCTTCTTGTATGTACGTTGAATGAATAAATTAATTACCATTTTAGATAGAATACAGTACTTTCGTGTGATTTTTTTTCCAAAAAGTTAACTTTTGTTTGGTAGCTTCACAAACACACAAAAGGAGAGAAAATAATAAGAGCTTTCAGGTCTTCTTCATCCAGTTTCAGTGGTTATCAGCCTTTTGCCATTCTTCAGATTATGAGACTGATGTGCTGCCCACTGTGCCAAGAGGGCCGCTTGCCAGTCTTTACCCCCACTTTTTGGAGGTAGGACAAATCTGAAGCAGTGTATCATTTCACTTGTATATACTTAATTATCTATGTTTAACAAATAAGGACTTATTTTAGGACTGTAAAATAAACCTACAACAATCTTTAATAGCATATAATATCTAGTCCATGTTCAGTTTTCACTGATTGTCTTTTTTTAAAGATTTATTTTATTTTTAGAGAGAGAGCGTGTGTTTGTGCACACATGTGCATGAGCATGGGGGAGGGACGGAGGGAGAGGGAGAGAGAGAATCCTCAAGCAGACTCTGCACTGAGCAGGGAGCCCTACATGGGGCTCAATCCCAGGACCCTGAGATTATGACCTGAGCCTAAATCAAGAGTTGGACACCTAACCAACAGAGCCACCCAGGCCCCCTTCACTGATTGTCTAGAAGAAAACTTTGTACAGTTTGTTTGTTCAAAGCAAAATTCACACATTGCATTTGGTTTAACTTACCTATCTTTTTAAGTCTCTTTTAAAAGTCTGTAGCAGTTTTGCCCTCCACCTTTTTTTCATTCCCATGCCATTTTTTTTTGTTTTTTGTTAAAAAACCAGGGCATGTACCCTGTGGAATTTCCAATATTCTAGACTTAACCTTTCACGTGTTTTTATTTGCTCTTTATGGTACTCATCTGAGTACCATATTCACAGCGGGGCCGTTTGGTTTTATTACCCTCTGCATGAAAGGATTGATGATCAGGGAGAGGAAGGGAGGAGGGCACTGATACCTGACTGCGTCCCATGTGCCGTTCCTATGCTAGTCATTTTCTTCTCAGTGCCCTCTGAGGTTGTTACTAGCCCCATGTGACAGACTAGGCTTACAGAGGCTAATTAGCCTGTTAAGACATAGAGCTTATGTCAAGACATAGTGAGTCCAGGCTTTACACCTAGATCTGGCTAATTTCAAAGCCCTTTCTCGTTCTTACAGTTAAGGTCCCAAGAAAACGACTTTTCCAAGGGTATATACATGGTAAGAAGAGTGCCAGTGCTAGGTCTTCCTACCCTGTATCTCTTGCTTCTTCTCCCACTTCAGGTCTCCTTGGTGTGCTTTATCACTTAGAAACTGTAGGTGAGAGCTGGGGAGTTGGTCATATCTAGAAGGCATTTCATCTTTTGAGCATACATTTAAGTAATTTTGTCTTTGGTATAGAAATGTGCTGACCTAATCTTAGCATTGGCAAGGTCCTTTTTTTTTTTTTTTTTCATTTCTCATATATGGTTCAATATGTGTTCTACAAAGTGCCACATGTTGTGCTTCATACTTGAGATATGGTGATGAGCAAAAGGACATGTTCTTTTTTGACTTTGGGAGAAATTTCTCACCATAGGAATGTTGGTGCAAATTGGAGACCACCTCCCAGTATTGTGGCCGAAAGGGCAAGAGTACTCATTTCTTAGTCTCCCTTGCACCTGCGGCCCAGGCATAAGCCCTAGACCCAGCCAATTAGATTCACTAGCCTCAGACTTCTAATCAGGATGTGGTGATCCAAAAAAGCAGGTAGGGTGAGAGATTGTTTCTGGTGATAGCTGTGGTAGCTGCAGCACCCGGTTTCCAGAGGCTCCAGGAGCAGTGGTGCTGGCGGCAATGTTGGGTGCCCAGTGCTGGCCGTGTTGGTGGGGCAACTTGCCGCATTTCATGTCTGATGTAGCCGCACAGTGGAGGAAGGGTACTTTTAATCCTAAAAGCATGTTTCTGGTTGGAAGGTAATGGTATCAGGGCACTTGGGTGGCTCACTTGGTTAAGGTGTGCCTTCGACTCAGGTCATGATCTCAGGGTCCTGGGATCAAGTCCGGCATCTGGCTCCCTGCTCAGTAGGGAGTCTGCTTCTCCCTCTCCCTCTGTGCCTTCCCCCGGCTTGTGCTCTCTCTTGCTCACTCTTTCTCTCTCAAATAAATAAATAAAATCTTTAAAAAAAAAAGGAGAATGTAATGGTATCAGGAAGGCATAGAAAAATTCCCATTCACTTTGCAGTAATTTAGGTGTAATGTACTGAATGAGAAACGCTCTTTTCCCTGGATTTTATAAGATTAATTTTTCAGAAATAAAAGCCTCAGAATACTTGGATCATTGAATCACTTTTGAGATGTTAGTTTCCCATGTTCCTTTTTGTTGGTTAGCTGAGACTAGAGCATCAAGGTAACAACAGCTTCTTTTGTTCCAGGAGAATGATCCGTCTGTGAGACTGAAAATTGCATCACTGTTGGGTTTATTATCAAAGACTGCAGGATTTTCACCGGACTGCATTATGGATGATGCCATTAACATCCTGCAGAATGAAAGTAAGTTGTAATTTAAAAGCTATATAATCAGAGCAAAAGTCTTTAGTTCCATCTATATAGAATTTAGGATGAAACTTTCTTGTGTTGGTTGTTATTGAAAAGGAATTTGAGTATGATTCAATAAAACACGTACATATATTTACATTAGAGATAAAGTACAGTTTTTCTCTTTAATAGCTATCATTTATTCACTTCTACCAAGTGCCATATACTTAAGGTAGGTTACATATGATAGAAGGTACATATTATTGTCCCTGTATTTTAGGTGGGGAAACTAAAGCTCAGAGAAGTTAACGAACTTGTTCAGGGTTACACCATATGTGACAGAATGATGTTTTATATGTATGTGGTGTTTTGTTGACTATACCTTGCTAATTCAAACCATGAGAGGTGCTGCCCTGGTCATGTAGTCTCTCATAGTTTAGTTCCTATAAAAGTGACATCTAGCTCTCACATGTTATTATTTTCCTATTTGTTCCTCATGGATGCCCGCTAAAATTATTCTTGGCTTTTAGGTGAAATGGAAAACTATTTCACCTTTAAAATTCTTTTGATTATTTATCTGGTTTTATTTATGCCCAAGATTCTGTTACAGAGTTAGTGCCTTGCTTGCTTTAACATTTATTTTAAAATTAAATTAAAAGAAACCCATTGTTGCTGTTTTCTGAAAATATCATGATTTTGTGTGAATTGATTATAGTTTCAAAGAATAGTTTTATTTCATCTTGGGGTATACATATTTAAAGAAATATGACTTTAAATATTGGACAACATGTAGTTTATAAATGTAAGAGATTATTGGCGTAATAAAGGGCCAGGAAACTCAGAGACGATCCAAGTTCGTTTATTGTACAATCTTTAATAACAAATATCTTATGTGTGTGGCCCATTGGCTGAAGTTGAGAATTTTAAAAATGTGTTAGAAATAACTTCATATTAAAATTTTACTTGTACTGAATTTTGACCGAAGATTTTTAATTCACGGAAAACAAAGAATATACCTTTAAAAATTTTTTTCCAGAGGGGAGTCTGTTGTAATGAAATGCTAATGTAAAGACAATAAAAAATTTTTAAAAATACTCTACTTCTCTAAAACAAGGTTTTACATATTGCCTTTTACTTATATACATTTCGTATGTTTGTACTTATAGTGAATGTACTATTTTGTGTTTTGATACTCAGCGTTAAATTTTTTCCATGTTTCTCTATCACCTTCATAATATTTGAGGTGTTGATAATATGTTAAATACTAACTGATACAGTAGCGTGTTTCTAAGTTTTTGCTCTTGCAGATAGTGGCAAAAAAATTAAATCTATCACCTGGATGGCTCAGTTGGTTAAGCGTCTGCCTTCGGCACAGGTTGTGATCTCAGGGTCCTGGAATCAAGTTCTTTTTTTTTTTTTTTTTTTTTTTAAANTTTTTTTTTTTTTAAAGATTTTATTTATTTATTTGACAGAGATAGAGACAGCCAGTGAGAGAGGGAACACAAGCAGGGGTAGTGGGAGATGAAGAAGCAGGCTCATAGCAGAGGAGCCTGACCTGGGGCTCGATCCCACAACGCCGGGATCACGCCCTGAGCCGAAGGCAGACGCCCAACCGCTGTGCCAGCCAGGCGCCCCTGGAATCAAGTTCTGCATCAGGCTCTCTGCTCAGCGGGGAGTCTTCTCTCTCTACCCCTCCCCCCTGTTATGCTCTCTTTCTTCTTCTCTCTCTAATAAATAAATAAATAAATAAATAAAATCTTTAAGAAAAATAAAAAGAAAAACACCAAAACAATTACATTGCCTTAGTACAATTGTATCCTTTCTTTCCATGGAAAGTTCTTATTGAAGCTAGCTGTATACCTGTAAGAAATTCACATTTTAAGGTTTGGGATTTTATAGAGCCATAGACTTAATCAGCTATAAATGGGCTTATAGAGATCATCTTGTCCAATTCCTTCATTTTGCAGATGATAGAAACTTAGTTCCAGAGAGATGAAGTGAGTCGAAGTGAGTTCATTTAGCTAAGAAGTAGCAGAACTGAGAACTTAGTGCAGTGCTCTTTCTTACAGACTATGGTTTAACTGAAACACTTTGTGTCTAAAATAGAAACATTGTAAGACTCATTTATGGAACATAAGAAGTAGGAAGATCGGTAGGAGAAGAAAGAGAAGAAGAAAGGGGGGGGTAAACAGAAGGGGGAATGAACCATGAGAGCCTGTGGACTCTGGGAAACAAACTGAGGGCTTCAGAGGGGAGGGGGGTGGGGGAATGGGGTAGGCCAGTGATGGGTATTAAGGAGGGCACGTATTGCATGGTGCACTGGGTATTATACGCAAATAATGAATCATGGAACACTACATCAAAAACTAATGATGTACTGTATGGGGACTAACATAATATAATAAAAAAAATTATTAAATTAAAAAAAAGAAACATTGTAAGAGAGTTAATTTGGATGCAAACCTCATCCTAACCTTAAAAAGAAAGAGACTCAAATTATGCAGTATACATGGAAATGGCTGTTTTGCTTTTTGTTAAATATTCTAAGGTTTCTTTCTTTTTTAAAAAGTATTTATTTATTTATTTATTTATTTATTTATTTATTTATTTATTTATTTCGGAGAGAGAGAGAGAGAGCACACAAGCAAGAGGGGCAGAGGGAGAGAGAATCCTAAGCAGACTTCGTGCTGAGCATAGAGCCTGATGTGGTTCCCAATCCCACAACCACGAGATCACGTCCTGAGCTGAAACCAAGAGTCAGATGTTTAACCAACTGAGCCGCCCAGGTGCCCCTATTTTTTTCAGGAAGAGAGAGAGAGAGAGTGTGAGTGTGCGTTAGTGGGAGTGGAGGGGCAGAGGGAAAGGGAAAGAATCTTGAGCAGACTCCACTCTGAGTGGAGTTATATAGGGCCAGGGAACTCAGACAGTCCCTCGATCTCATGACCTTGAGGTCATGACCTGAGTTGAAGCCAAGAGTCAGGTGCTCAACTGACTGAACCATCCAGGCACCCCATTCTAAGTTTCTTACTTAATTGTCTCAGAGATTTAATCTAGGTCTCCTGGTTTCTAGTTCCTGGCCTACCTAGATTCAGAGTAGAAGATAGAACTGGGAGGGACCATAAAGGTCATCTAGTTCAGGCCCTTTATTTCATTGCTGAGGAACATGAACTACAGGGATGTAAAGTGATTGCTAAAGTCACCCTGTATTTGTGGTTTAGAATAAGGCACAAACTAGAATTAGGAGTCTTTCATTTATCAGTCTGTGTGCGCTTTCAAATCCAACCATGCGGGCCACTCTCTGGACCAGAAGTCCTTCATTTCAGTTCATTAGATGTATGAGTTGCTCTGGACTAGGTGCTTTGAGGGTGTCAGGTATCTCTGCTTCTCTAGTACATGTTACACCAGCAATGAAAACACAAAGCTTGTAGAGGAGGTATAATTAGAGAAGTGTGGGAACAGAAGAGAAGGTGAGATGAGTGCTGACTGGTGGAGTCTAGAAAGGCTTAGTGAAGAGTTACATTTGAAAAGGCAGAGGTGGGCAAGAGTAGTGTCAAGAAGTAGGAACATTATGATAAAAGGTAGAGAACCGGGTGAGTATAAGGGATATTTGAAAAACTGAATTGTTTTCATGAGAGATCATCAGGAAGTGAGGGGCCTTAGGATAAACTGGTAAAGTGTTTTGAAGCCAAAAGGTAAGTAGTCTTGAGTGCTGAGGATTTTGAATGTTACTTTGTAGGCACTGGGAACCGTGTGAAGTTTTTTTGAGCAAGGGCATGGAATAATCAAGTCTAGTTTTAGAAAGATAACTTGGTGACTCTGAGGAATTTTGTTGATGAACTAGATCATTTAGAGAAGAAATGTTGAGGATTTATTTATTATCCATGTGGAGATGTTCATCCAACCTGTAGTTGTTTTTTTTGTTTTTTTTTTTTTTTATTTGACAGAGATAGAGACAGCCAGCGAGAGAGGGGACAGAAGCAGGGGGAGTGGGAGAGGGAGAAGCAGGCTCACAGCAGAGGAGCCTGATGTGGGGCTCGATCCCAGGACTGGGATCACGCCCTGAGCCGAAGGCAGACGCTTAACCGCTGTGCCACCCAGGCGCCCCCCAACCTGTAGTTGTAATATAGGTTTGCAACTCGGGAAAGAAACTAGGGCATAAGATTTAGATTAGATTTGTGATTTATCAGAAGCAAGAGTTAAGCTTAAAAAGGCTTATCCAACGAGGCACCTGGGTGGCTCAGTTTGTTGGGCATCTGCCTTCAGCTCGGGTCATGATCTCAGGGTCCTGGGATCAAGCCCCACATAGGGCTCCCTGGTCAGCAGGGAGTCTGCTTCCACCTCTGCCCAACCCCCCTCCCCTGCTTGTGCTCTCTCAGTCTCTCTCAAATAAATAAAATCTTAAAAAAGGTTTAGTTAACTTTTCATGGATGTTATGTAGAATCATTTTGTACAAATAAAGGGTGGTGTGGTAGTGTTGGAGATTTCTTCATGTCTCTTCTTTGTTCTAGAAGTACCTTTTCTCCTTGTGGCCTCTTTTGTACTGGAGACTTGATGATCTTCGGTTTTGCGTTTAAATTTAAGACAAGGAACTAAAAGGCTGATTGGTAGTTCTGTGTGAAGTTCTGTGTCAATTGGTAGCCTCTGTAATAGGATGACCCTCTTTGGAGGACTTTGAAATGTTAGTGTCTTTCATGTTTTTCTGTGGGGCCCATCAGGTTTTCCATTTCAGAGTTCATGAATCTCCTGCTGGGAAGACAGACAGATGCCTGAATGCAATGTTTTTTGGAGTCAAAGCTGCTGAAGGGAGCTAAGGAGAGAGGGGAAGTGTCTCATTTATCAGTATGTTACTATCTTTTAATCTCCTCTTCTTCACTATGTCTTCCCCCCTGCCTTCATCTGATGTCCCCCAAATTGGGAATTTTCTATTCTAATTTCTGTATAGAATGAACTTCCTATTTCAGTCGCCACTTGGCTGTGTAGTATAGGGAGGGAGGCAGAGGTCCATCTGCTTCTTACAGAGACCTCAGATAAATCCCTGCCTTGTCCCCAGTTTTTGCTTTTTGTTGTTGCTTTAAATCTCCCAATTCCTGAATCTTTTTATGGTGCTATGGCTAGAATTCATTTGCTTTGTAGGGATATCGTCTTCAGTAGGCATTTACTATTAGATTTCTCCATTTTGCCAGAGCTTTTTTTTTTTTTTATTCTATGATGTTTTTTATCTCTGAAAAATTTGCCTTTCTTAAGTACTTACCTTTATTCCTATGAGGTTTGTTTTTATTTTTGTTTTTTGTTTTTCATGGTTTTTTTGGTCTTTGTAGGTTTATACTTTTTGATTTCTTTACTCTCATACTAATGAAGTTTTAGAAAGAATAATAGAAGATGGGTTCAATCTATTATATTTAACTAGAAGTCTTATTAAGAGGTTATGTAGCTAGTGTTTTGTTTTGTTTGTTTGTTTGTTTGTTTTGAGATCTTATTTTTAAGTAATCTCTACCCCCAGTGTGGGGTTTGAACTCAGAACCCTGAGATCAAGAGTTGCATGCTTAACTGACTAAGGCAGCCAGGTGCCCCCCATCCG
This sequence comes from Ailuropoda melanoleuca, assembly GCF_002007445.2. NCBI lineage: Eukaryota > Metazoa > Chordata > Mammalia > Carnivora > Ursidae > Ailuropoda > Ailuropoda melanoleuca. The sequence goes on from NC_048225.1 coordinate 51,278,704, forward strand.
TGTTTTCTGAGCTTTAGTCATTTTATATGTGATCTACACCATTTCTGACATACTTGTTTCACATCTGTACTGTGATTTACTTCATATTTTTCTTAAATGGACAATTTTTTTTAGTTAATTTAAAGAGACAATCTTAATGGGTAAAAGGCAATTAGTGTCACATGACATTAATAGATAGTAACTACAATTTTTATTATGAACATTAAAACATATACATAATTATTAATGTAAAAGTGATTATCCGAATGCCACCTAAAATCCTTTTGTATACAGCCAGCATTAAAAGAACCATGATTTGGAACAATAAAAGAGAATTTAGACAAAGAAGAGAATCTGGCTGATAGATACTGATTTATTTGGATTTGGCTATTTGCCCACTCACTAAACCTTCATTGAGCATATAATAAGTTGTGCTAGGTTCAGAGAATACAAAGATGAATAAGACACAATCATTGCCTTCAGGGATCTTTCAGTCTCTTGGTCTAGTCTGATATGAAAATAAATAAGTATAGGAAAGTGTTAGAGCTGATGTACAGGGTGCAGTGGAAGCACAAAGGAGGACATAATTCTTGTTGGGGAAGAAGGAAAAGTTGTGTATAGCAGGTACAAGATTAGTAGGTGCTTCCTGGGGAGTGGGGTTGAGAATGGAGTTAGGTGTGGGTGGAGGCATTCTAGGGAAGTTAGCCTGAGCAAAGATAGGGGGACATGAAATCGTAAGTAATTGGAAAAAAGGGTGCTAGAGGAGATAAAGAGATGAGGCTAGAAAGGCAGGCAGAGCTAGACCTCATGGAGGGCCTGGTATGTATGTGTGTATGTGTGCCCTGCTAAGGGATTTGGATTTTATCTGGAAGGCAGTGAAAAGCCCTTGAGTTAATCAAGCAGTAGACAGTTTTGGAGTACTGTACTCAGTCTTGTGGAGGATTCATGTTTTATTATTTTATTTTTTAAAAAGATTTTATTTATCTGAGAGACAGAAGCAGGGAGAGGGGCAGAAGGGGAGAGAGAGGGAGAAGCAGACTCCCCATTGAGGGGCCCAACAGAGGGCTCAGTCTCAGGACCCCTGAGATCATGACCTGAGCCGAAGTTAGATGCTTAACTGACTGAGCCACTCAGGTGCCCCAGATTCAAAGTTTTAGACATAATCCCTTCAGGAACTTAGCTTTTGGTTGAGGGGAATTCAAGGATCAAATAGAGGAACCTTGCTAACAAAAATTTACATTTTTTACCCAAGTAAAGTTTCCCTAGTGATCTCCTTTTGAAATTCTGCAACCCAACTTTTCATCTTCTTTTTTAGAGTCTCATCAAGTCTTAGCTCAACTGTTGGACACTTTACTTGCAATTGGCACTAAACTCCCAGAGAATCAAGCTATCCAGATGCGATTAGTTGATGTAGCCTGCAAGGTAAGAGCATAATGGTTAAATACAGGGCTGCTTCTTTCTTGAATAGTTTGCATTGCCTGAAGGGGTAGTATGAGCTGTAAGATCTGCTTAGCTCCATCCTGAATCTGTAACTCAGATTTACCAAGGACGTTTAATGGTTTTAAGAGCTGCCTCATCCTTTTGTTTCTTGACGTTGGATTAGGTATAAAGCTGAGCAGTTTGTTACAAAATGAACTTCCTCATCCTCCCAAAAGAAATGAAAATTATTGTAGTAGGGGCCATGTATATGTGCTTAATACATGCGCACTGCTTATTAGGGTAGTTTGTATCTAGCTTTTTATGTGTTCCTTGCAGTCCTTTAGGTGAGTAGTGTTATCCCTGTTTTTTACAGAGGTGGCCATAGCAGTTTAGGGAGTTTAACTTGCCCAGTCTTTCACAGCTAGGTAGTGGCAGAACCAGGATATAAACTCTAGTTACTCTGATTCTAAAGCCCGTGTTCTTTTTGTTATGCTTTATTGCCTCAATAGACAGACCAACAAAGAAACAAATGTTGGGCAAGATTTTTTTAGTTTTTTTCTAACTATAAAAGAAATACATGTATATTAGTTGTGCCTTTTGATTTAATATGGACCTTTAATTAGCTGCCTTTTGTACATAACAGCTTCTAAACCTTGCAGAATTGGTTTTACTTTTAATCTTTCTGATGAATTTATTTTGAGAATATAAGAAGACGAATGTATTCGAATTGTGGAAGAATATTATATTTATGGAATTAGAAAACTATTTCTGAGCCCCGGGAAAAAGAGTGTTTCATTTATCTTAATAAACAACAACAAACAAAGCCAAAGCACTTTGACAGGTGCAATATTAAAAGCCTAAGTGGAAAAAACTAGGGATTGTGTGTTTGAGAAAGTATATATCCATGTCTGTGAGGGTGTGCTTGTGAGAAAAATGTCCTATGAAGTGGATTATTACGCTTGAGATAAGAGTTTCTTCAATTTGCTTTAAATAAACATTTTATTATAAAAATTTATATTCAAGATTAAAGAACTACACTTATAATTCACTGTCCATAGGTGACCATTATTAGCCTGTTGGTGTATTGCTTTCTAATTTTTTTCTGCACATAGATCATTTACTACTTTTTAAACATACAGCTCTAATCATAATTTATATATAATTTTGCATTTTGCTTTTTCATTGACATTATAACAAATATTTTATATATTATAGACCTTTTCAATGCGTATATGATATTTTGTTCAATAATTAAACTATAATTTACCTAACCATTCTCCTATTGTTGGACATTTGTATTGTAATACTCCAGTGAATATCGTTAGTCTAAAATATTTTCTGTGTTTAGGTTTATTTCCTAAACATAGTAGAATTACTAGTTGAAAGCATTTAGGATTTTTTTTTTAAGGCCCTTGATACTTCTTGCCAAATTGGTTTCCAAAGTGTTCCAGTTTGTGTGACCACCAGCAGTATATGAGAGTGCCTAATTTCACTGTATCACTCTAGCATTGGATATTACTTTTTTTTCCCCCATTCCCCTTCACCCATTTTGCCCATTCCTCCAACCCCTCCCCTCTGGCAACTATCTGTTTGTTCTCTGTATTTGTAGGTCTGTTTCTGCTTTTTGCTTGTTTGTTTATGGTTTGTTTTAGATTCCATGTGTAAGTGAAATCATACGGTGTTTATCTTTCTCAGTCTCACTTATTTCACTTAGCATAGTATCCTCTAAGTCCATCCATACTGTGGTAAATGGCATGTCTCATCCTTTTTTGTGGTTGCATCATACTCGCGTGCGTGTGTGGTGTGTGTGTGTGTGTGTGTGTGTGTGTGTGTGTACAAGTGCACCCACATAGATACTCACACTGTATCTTCTGTGTCCACTCATCTATCTATGGACACTTAGGTTGCTTCCATATCTTAGCTATAGGAAACAACGCTGCAGTAAACATAGTGAAGCATATATCTTTTTGAATTAGTGTTTTCATTTTCTTTGGGTAATACCCAGTAGTAGAATTATTAGATTGTATGGTATTTCTGTTTTTAATTTTTTGAGGAACCTCCATACTGTTTTTTACGGTGATTGTACCAATATAAATTCCCAACAACAATGTATGATCCTTATACTTGTCAACACTTGTTATTTCTTGTCTTTTTTTTTTTTTTAACCATTCTAACAGGTATAAGGTGATACCTCATTGTGGTTTTGATGAGCATTTCCCTGATGACTAGTGATGTTGAGCATCTTTTCATGTTATCTTTTGGGAGTCTGTATGTCTTCTTTGGAAAAATGTCTATTCATGTCCTCTGTCCAACATTTTTTTTTTTTAAGATTTATTTATTTGAGAGACAGAGAGCACATGAGCAGGGGACAGGGGTAGAGGGAGAGGGAGAAGCAGACTCCTTGCTAAGCTTGATCCCAGGATCCTGGGATCAACCTGAGCCGAAAGCAGATGCTTAATTGACCGAGCCATCTAGGCACCCCACCTCTGTCCATTTTTTAATTGGATTGTTTTTTGGTGTTGAGTTGTAGAAGTTCTTTATATATTTTGTATATTAATCCCTTATTGGATATATCATTTGCAAGTATCTTCTCCCATTTAGTAGGTTTCTGTTTTGTTTGATGGTTTCTTTTGCTGTGCAAAAGCTTTTTCTTTTGTTGTAGTCCTAGTAGTTTATTTTTGCTTTTGTTTCCCTTGCCCTAGGAGACATATCTGGAAAAATGTTGCCATGGCCCATGTCAGAGAAATTACTGCCTGTGTTCTAAGATTTAGTCATTTCAGGTCTCATTTAGATCTTTAATCCATTTTGAGTTTATTTTTGTGTATGGTGTTAGAAAGTGGTCCAGTTTCATTCTCTAACATGTAGCTGTCTAGTCTTCCCAACACCATTCACTGAAGATACTGTCTTTTCCCCATAATATATTCCACAGTATGTCCATATCACCCAAAGTGATCTACAGATACGATGCAGTCCCTGTCAGAATACCAACAACATTTTTGACAGAACAAATGATATTAAAATTTGTATGGAACCACAAAAGACCCTGAATAGCTAAAGAAATCTTAAGAAAGAAAAAACAAAGCTGGAGGTATCACAATTTCACATTTCAAGATATACTACAAAGCTGTAATAATCAAAAGAGTATGGTACTGGTACAAAAAATAGACACCTAGATCAATGGAACAGAATAGAAAGCCCAGAAATAAATCCACACTTATCTGGTCAGTTAATCTATCACATGACAAAGGTGTGGATATTAATGTTTTAAAACAGAAGGGACTCCTGGATGGCCTAGTCGGTTAAGCATCTGCCTTCAGCTCAGGTCATGATCCCAGGGTCCTGGGATCGAGTCCCACGTCGGGCTCCTTGCTCATTGGAGAGCCTGCTTCTCCTTCTGCCTCTGCTTCTCACCCTGCTTGTGCTCTCTCTCTCTGTATCTCTCTCTCTCTCTGACAAATAAAATCTTTAAAAAACCAAACAGACAGAAGACAAACCTGTTAATTTGGTAGGAGGAAAATGTTTTTCTTTGAATTTCCTTTTTATTTTTTAATTATAATTTTTAAACTTGCCATTTTAAAAGATTATTAGTGAGGCTTCATATTTGTGTCTCATTTCTATTTCCTCTCTTCAAATAAACTTTTCATATTCTTTGCTAGTTTCTCTTGTGGGGTTTTGTTTGTTTCTTCACCGTTTGTAGAGGCTTATAATGGAGTAAAAATGTGAACCATTTGAAAATGGTAGATCTGTCAAAAGCTTTGCAGACTCAAGTAAATAAAGACTATGATGCATAGCTGCAGTTAGTATTTATATTGCCTAATGCCATTTTGTTTGTGATTTTGTCGTACAATGTGCTTTGAGATAAGATTCACATACAGTAACATTCACCTTTTTGATAGAAGTAATACAAAGTATGTTCTCTAACCAGAATGAAATGAAATTAGAAATCAGTAACAGAAAGAAATTTGGGAAACCCCTAAATATGGAAATTAAACAGCATACTCCTATATCACCAGTGGGTCAAAGAAGAAATCAAAAGAGAAATTAGAAAATACTTGGAGATGAATGAAAATACAACATACAAAATTTACAGGATGTAGCTAAAGCATGCTTAGAGGGAAATTTATTGCTCTAAATGCCTATGGTTAAAAAAGTCAAAAGATCTCAAATTTGTAACCTAACCTTCCACCTTAAGACACTGGGAAAAGAAGAATGCACTAAATATAAAGCATGCAGATGGAGGGAAATGAGAAAGATTAGAGTGGAAATTAATGAACTAGAGAATAGAAAAACAGTAGGAAAAAAAAATCAATGAAACCAGAAGCTTGTTCTTTGAAAAGATCAGCAAAATTGACAAACCTTTAGTTATATTGCCCAGGAAGGAAAGAGGGAAGACTCAAATTGCCAGTATCAGAAAAGAGGGAGTGCACCTTAATACCCATGTGATAAAAATAATAAAAGATTATAAAACTATGAATAACCATATGCTAATAATCTAGGTAACTTAGAGGAAATGGACAAATTTCTATAGAGAGATAGACTATCAAAACTAACTCAAGAAGTAGACAGTCTGAGTAGACCTGTAATAAGTAAAGTAATTAAATTAGTAATGAAAAAAACAGAAACCTGACAAAAGCTCACGCTCAGATGGCCTCATATCAAACATTTAAATAGATACACCAGTTTTTCACATTCCCCCAAAAAGAAAAGGAGCGAATACTTCCCAGCTCCTTCTATGAGGTATGAGCCTAATACTAAAACCAAACAAAGACCTCACATGAAAAACAAACTCTAGACCAGTGTTTTTTAGGAATATGGATGTAAAAATCCTGAACAAAATGCTAGCAGGTCAAATTCAGCTATTTGTAAATAGGATTATGCGTCATGACCAAATGAGATTTATTCCAGGAATGCAAGTTGGCTCAATATCTGAAAATAAATTAAAAAAAGAATAAAGGACAGAACTCCATGATCATCTCAGAAGAGATTTAGAAAAAGCATTTAACAAGATCCAATATAATTTCATCATAAAAATACTTAAAAAAAAAAAAAAAGCCTGCCAGTAGAATAGAACCTCTTCAGCCTGATAAAGGCCATCCGTGAGAAACTGCCAGCTAACATATTAATAGTGTAAGATTGGATGCTTTCTCCACCTAAGATCAGGAACAAAATAGCTATGTTCTTGTGTCTTATGTCTGTTCTGCATTGTACTGGATGGAGGTTCTAGCCAGGGCACTTAGGCAAGAAAAAGAAATAAAAGGCATCTATCCTGGGAAGGAAAAAGTAAAACTATCCCTGTCTATTCACATGACATGACCTTATATATGAAAAATTCTAAGGAATCCTTTAAAAACCTATTATAAGTAATAAGTTCAGGAAGGTTGTAGGATACAATATCAATGTACAAAAAATCAGTTGTATTTCTGTATATTTGCAGTGAGCAATATGAAAATGAAATTAAGAAAATCCATTTATTATAGCATCAAAACTAATAAAATACTAATACATTTAACAAGAGAAGTATAAAACTTGTACCAGAAAACTACGTGGATTTTCAAAGGGAACCAAGATAGCCAGAACAGTCTTGAAAAAGAACAACACAGTAACAGATTTCAAAACTTACTAAGCACCAAGAGGTAGGTGTAAAGATCAGGGAAATAGAATTGAGAACCCAAAATTAATCCCATGTGTCTTTCTTTGGTCAACTGATTTTTGAAGGGGTACCAATACCATTCAATGGAGAAAGAACAGTCTATTTAACATGTGGTGCTAGGACACCCGGATATCCACCTGCAAAAGAATGAATTTGGAAACTTAATTAACACCATATGTAAAAATTAACTCAGTGTATCAAAGATATAAATTTGTCAGCTAAAACTATAAACTTCTTAGAAGAAAATACAGTTGTAGGTTTTCATGAGCATGGATTTGGCAGTGGATTATTAGATACGACAAAAGCACAAGGAACAAAAGAAAAAATAGATAAATTGGATTTCATCAAAATTGAAGAATTGTGATTGGAAGGACACTATCAAGAAAGTGAAGACGGTCTACAGAATGGGAAAAAATATTTGTAAATCATGTCTAATCTCTATAGACTATGTAAAGATCTCTTACAGCCTAACAATAAAATAAAAATCCAAATAGCACAATTAAAAAATGGGCAACGGACCTTAATAGGCATTTCTCCAAAGAAAATATACAGGTAGCCAATAAACAGAAAATAATGCTCAGCATCTTCAGTCATTAGGGAAATAGAAATCAAAACCACAATGAGATGATGCTGTTTCACACCTTTTGGATGGTTATACTAAAAAAGGCTTGACCATACCAAGTTTTGGTGAGGATTTGGAGTAATTGGAGCTCTCTATTTCTGGTGGAAATGTAAAATGCCTTAGCTGCTTTGGAAAACAGTTCAGCAGTTCCTCAAAAAATTAATGGCTTAGTATATGACCCAGCAATTCCACTTTGTACATAAATGTTTATAGCAGCAATATTCATATTACTTAAAAGATGGAAACAACCCACATGTCCATCTCAGCAACTGATGAATGGATAAACAAAATACAGTGAATTTTCTTTGACCATAAAAAGGAATGAAATATTAGTATACACTACACCTGGATGAATCTCGGAAACACGTTGAGTGAAGGAAGCTAGTTACAAAAAACTTACATATATGATTCCGTCTATATGAAATTTCCATAATGGGTAAATCTAACAGAGACAGAACCAATGAAGACATACAAATGGCTGACAGACACATGAAAAAATGTTCAAAATCATTAGCCATCAGGGAAATTCAAATCAAAACCACATGGAGATACCACCTTACGCCAATTAGAATGGCAAAAATTGATAAGGCAAGAAACAACAAATGTTGGAGATGACGTGGAGAAAGGGGAACCCTCTTACATTGTTGGTGGGAATGCAAGTTGGTACAGCCACTCTGGAAAACAGTGTGGAGGTCCCTCAAAAGTTAAAAATAGAGCTACCCTATGACCCAGCAATTGCACTACTGGGTATTTACCCCAAAGATACAGACATAGTGAAGAGAAGGGCCATATGCACCCCAATGTTCATAGCAGCATTGTCCACAATAGCCAAACTGTGGAAGGAGCCGAGATGTCCTTCAACAGATGAATGTGGTCCATATATACAATGGAGCATTACTCAGCCATCAGGAGGAACGATTACCCAACATTTGCAGCAACATGGACGGGTCTGGAGGAGATTATGCTAAGTGAAAGTCAAGCAGAGAAAGACAATTATCATATGGTTTCACTCATTTGTGGAATATAAGGAATAGCAGGGAGATTGGTAGGAGAAGGAAGGGAAGAATGAAGGGGGGTAAACAGAAAGGGTAATGAACCACGAGAGACTATGGACTCTAGGAAATGAACTGAGGGTTTCAGAGTGGAAGGGGGTTGGGGGATTGGGCTAGGCCGGTGATGGGTATTAAGGAGGGCATGTATTGCATGGTGCACTGGGTGTTATACGCAAACAGTGAATCATGGAACATGACATCAAAAACTAATGATGTACTGTATGGTGAATAACATAATAAAAAATTAAAAAAAAAAGAAAGTCGATTAATAGGTAGGTACTTAGGGCTGGGATAGATAGAGGAATACGTGGCTGGTAGCAAAAGGGCATCTCTTTGCGAGGATGAAAATGTTGGAAGATTAACTGTGATGATGATTGTATCCATACGTAAATATACCGAAGACCATTGAATTGTGTACGTTAACTGGATGAATTGTGTGGTATGTGAGTTATATTTAAATAAACCTGTTATTATAAAGAATTCACCTTTTGAATTTGAAATGTGGTGAATCTTTCAACATCTGTATTGTTTCTTTGGCTGTTGTGAATAATGCTGCTGTGAATATTTGTTTACAGGTTTTGGTTGGAAGTATGTTTTCAGTTCTCTTGGGTCTATTTATCCTAGGAACAAAATGGCAGGGCTATTAAACCTATATTTAACTTTTTTGTTAAATTTTTTTAAATTGTGGTAAAATACATATGAATTTTTTCAGTTTAAATATAATAAATTTTTAAAATTAAAAAAACACGCATAACATAAAATTTACCATTGTAATCATTTTAAAGTGTACAGTTCAATGGCATTAAGTATTTTCTTTTATGCTACCATCTCCATCATTCATTCACCCATCTCTTCACTTCGCAAAACTGAAATTTTATGAGTTAAACAGTAACTTCCCATTCTCCCCTCACTCCCAGTCCTTAGCAAGATGCTAGTTGCCTTTCACTGAGAAGGAGAATTCTGGGAAAGTATTGGGTTGGGGCAAAATCTGGGCACCTCAGCAATTTCAAACTTATCCACCCCCCAATTATAAAATAATGTAGGGGTGCCTGGGTGGCTTAGTTGGTTGGGTGGCTGACTCTTGATTTCAGCTGAGGTTTTGATCTCAGGGTTTTGAGTTCAAGCCCTTTGTTGGGCTCCATGCTGGGTGTGGAGCGTACTTAAAAAAAATAATAATAATGTAAGGAATTTCCATATATCCTTCTCCCTGATTCACTAATAGTTAACTTTCCCCACATTTGCTTTATCATTATCACTGTGTATATACTTATTATTTTTTCCTGAATCATGTAACAGTAAATTGTAGTCATAATGCTCTTTTTCTACTAAAGTAATACTTAAATACTTAAGTGTATTTCTTAAGAAGGATATAATTTTCAGGCACCTGGGTGGCTCATTCATTTAAGTGTCCAACTCTTAAATTTTGGCTCAGGTCATGATCTTAGGGTTGTGAGATTGGGCCCTGTGTGGGGGGCCATGCCTGGTGTGAAACCTGCTTAAGATTCTCTCTCTCCTTCTTCATCTGTCCCCACACCTCCTGCTGGCATGCACGTACATTCTCTCTCTGAAATAAATAAATACATCTTTAAAAAAAAAAGGATGTAATTTTTATAAACACAGGGCAATTCTGAAAATCAGGAAATTTAACTTGGTACAGTACTAATACTAATCTCAGCCTTTATTCAAATTCTACTGATTGTCCCAATATTCTTTATTATATAAATTTTATGTATAAAATATATTAATTTATATATTATAAATTTTTATATAGATTTATAAATTTTATATATAAATATAGATTTTTTATATAAATTTTTCTTTTCTGGTTCATGATCACAGATTGCATTTAGTTTTCATCCCTCTTCTTTAATTTGGAAATGTCCCTGTCTTTGTCTTTCATGACCTTTACATTTTTGAAGAATATAGACCATTTATTATAGAATGTCTTTTAATCTGTGTTTATCTGTTCAGTCTTTATAATCTGTATTTCCTCTGTTTAGATTCAGGTTATGTATTTTGGCAGGAGTACCACATCAGTAATATTTGTTCTCAGTTTATCATATTATAAGGCACAGATGAGGTTTGACTCATTATTGATATTAAATGTGATACTTGGTTAAGGTGATGACTACCAGGTTTTCTGTTGTAGATTTGCAATTTTCCTGTGATTAATAAGTGATTTGTGGGAGATACTTTGAGTTGCTGTAGGTATCCTCTTCCCCATCAAATTTTTATTCACTATTTTAGAGACTATTAATAAATTTTGCTGAGTCAGTTGTTACTCTGGTCATTGCAAAATCATGATTTTCTAATTCTTGTTCCTTATTAGTTGACATATTACTTTAAAAGCTCTCCTTCCCTTCCTTCTTTCCTGTCTCTCTCTCATTTTATTCAATATATTATAATCTATTTCTATCATTATTATTATTTGAAGTTCAGATTGTTCCTTTATATATATCTTTCGAATACAGGCTATGAATCTGCTGTATTTTTTGTTTCACGGTAGGAAGAAAGTCATGCCTTCAAGTACTCTTAACTCTTCAAAGTTCATCTCATTTTATCCTGTCAATAATCCTTTGAGGTACATTGTACAGCTAATCCTCATTTGAGAGATGAAAAGATTTGGTTCACAGATTTGGCTAGGAAATTAATATTCTTTTCATATATAGCATCTGTAAAACTGAAGTTGGAGATCTGCTTTCCTTCTATCTATGAAGATTTTTCCAGGAGAACAAATATTCTTCTCATTTTTTTGTATAAGGCCCCTTAGAGCCAGGTTTTAATTCTTCTTTGTCTGTTTCCATCTCACCTTTTCATCCAGTCTCTCTGTTTCCTTTCTGTTCTTTTAATTCTGTGGCGTTGAATATAGAAAACTCTTAAAAGTCAGCAGATAGATCCATATAGCATTCTAACATTTATAAAATTCTACTCAAATATTATGTATGGTGTGTTAGGAGAGTGTATCTGTTAAAATAATTTGCATACAAAGTACACTGAATTTTTATCTGTGCTTGAAAACAATCCATGTTGAAACTGAATGAGTCATTAAGTTGTTTTTGTCTTAAGGAACTTCATTCTCAGATTTTCTTGATATACTTAACCATTGATTTTTTTTTTCCCTTATAGCAGTAGTTTTAAACTGGTTGGTTTAGCTTATTTTTGACATGGATTGCTCTTATTATTGGGGATGTGGCTTGCTTACTCACTCCATTAATATAAAAATGATGTCACTTCAGTAGCCTGGGTATAACACCAACATAGCATCATCTGCAGAGCAGACACACCAGGCAGCTCTTAGTGATGATGGCATGATGCAAGAAGTGACCTGTATGGGAAGGACATCATAGAACTGTAATTGCTGCCCTGAGAGTGTGATTTAGACTTCCGCTGTCTTTTGGGCTAACATTCAGTGTGCAGTAATAGGCTGGTTATATAGCAGTGTTGCCTGGTTACCTTAATAGAAGTGGAAGGTTTCAGTTTGTTGTTTGAAAATCAAATAAAGTATTTGTTACAGTGGAAGCAACCTTTAGGGGCTGGTGGGTCAGTCAACAGTTTAGTTATAAGAAATGATGTTTTCCTACTAAAATAGTTTGTTAAAAAAATTCTGTTTTATTAACTGTTAGAGTCATTGTCAGCTTCAAATCTGAAGTTTCTCATAATTTCTCAGTTTAACTGTCTTAATTTGATTGATAATTTTGAGTTTTAACTATATATAAGGTATGTGAGGACACTTTGCAGCCTAAATAACTTGGAGGCAAGAATTAACTCTGATCTAAAATGTTTGAGTGAACCATTTTTATAATGAGAGGTTCTGTTTCTGAGCGCCCCACCCTCTCAGCATAGTGGCTTTCTCCCAGGTTTCCTTTGTTCTCTTCTCCAAGTAAGCCTACCTGCCCATCCCATATCCATGTAGGACATAGCTTCTCACCAAGTCTAGGTTTGTACTTAATTCAGGAATCTTCTCCTGGAGCATTCTGGTGTGAGCCATTAATAGATGCTCTCTACATTTCATGACAGACTGCCCTGTTGTTGTTAGATAGCCATCACTAGAAAGCTCATGCTTGTGTGATCCATATCAGCAGACCTATTTCATCCACATGCCCACTCTTACCTCTCACTCCTCTCCATTTTCTGTTTTTTGCCATCAGTTGGTCTTCTATTCCTTACCTGTTCTCCTTTTCTTCTTAAGTAGTTTTTTTTTTTTTTTAAAGTACATGCTAAATGCTAGCCACTATGCTAGGCTCTTGTAGTTACTGAATGTCTGTTATGTCACAGACACTATTAGCTAATTTTACATACAGTAGTTCTTTTTGGGGGGGTTGGAGAGAGAGAGAGAGAATGCAAGAGCGAGTGAGTGCGAGGGCACAGGTGGAGAGGCAGAGGAAGGGGGGAAGAGAGAGTCCCAAGCAGGCTTCATGCCCAGTGCAGGGCTGGATCCCACAATCCTGAGATCATGACCTGAGCTGAAATTAAGAGTTGGACGCTTAACCAACTGAGTCACCCAGGCGCCCCCCATACAGTAATTCTTAAATGAGTTCATTTAGTATACTCACCACAGAACTTCATGGTAGAGGATATTATTACTATTCTTACAAAGTAAGGATTTCTAACAATTTGTGGGGTTTAGTGAAGATCACGTAGATACTACGTAGCAGGACCAGCAGTCAGACCTGGGTCTGTCTGACTTCAGTTCCTGCTCATTCAGCTATGCTACTTTGCCTCTCAGACAAGAGGTGAAACAGTTTATGGAATCCACTTTGTCTGCAAAGCTTCCTATACTTCTTGAGGCATTCTCTGAACCTCTTTGGGTGTGGTTCTGTTATTGCTGCCTCTTTCTTTTTATGTTCTTAAAAATACACTTATTCCTATGGATAATGTAATATTTTTCTTTTTTTAAGATTTTATTTATTTAAAAAGGATGTATTTATTTGAGAGAGAGCGCTTGTGTGCACACACTCAGTGGGGAGGGGCAGAGGGGACTCTTCAAGCAGACTGCCTGCTGAGCATGGAGCCCGATTCAGGGCTTGATCCCACCACCCATGACATCATGATCTGATCCAAAACCAAGAGTTGGATGCTTAACCAACTGAGCTACCCAGGCACCCCAAGATTTTATTTTTAAGTAATCTCTACACTCAAGATGGGACTTGAACTTACGACCCTGAGATCAAGAGTAATGTGCTCGACTGAGCCATCCAGTTGTCCCTATTTTTCTAATGTTTATGAAACATTGGTTCATAACCAATAACATGGTTAATAAAATAATGTGGTTATTTTATTTTTTATATTTTTATATTTTATTGTATATATTTTTTTCACGTGTATTTAGGCTGTTAATTTTTTTTAAGTCTCAAACTTGCAGAAAAATTGCAAGTCCAGTAATAGAGAACTTTTCTTGTGAACTATTTTAGAATAAGTTCTAACATAGTGCCCCATTACTCTTGCATACTTCATTGTGTATTTTCTATAAACAAAGATATTTTCCTACATAACTTCAATATGATCATCAAAATCAGGACAGTAACATCAGTGTACACTACCATTTGATCCTCAGACCTCACTTAGATTTCAGTGTCATACGAATCATGTCTGTTATTGGTAAAGGATCCAGTTCAGAACCACGTATTGCATTTTGGTCACATCTCTTTAGTCTCCTTCAATCTGGAATAATTCCTCAGTCATTACTTGATTTTATGATGTTGACATTTTTGCAAATTATAAGTTCTCTATGTTGTAGAGCCTTCCTGAATTTGGATTTGTCTGATATTTTCTCATAATTAGATGAAGTTACCGCCTTTGGCAAGAATATCACAGATGTGAAGCTCTTATTGCATCCTGTTAGGTGCTACACCGTTTTGATTTGTCCTATTATTAATGATGTTAGCTTTGATCACCTGGTTAAGATAGTGTCTGTCATGTTTATTCACTGTAAAGTTATTCTTTCCTTTTGAAATGAGTAAGTATTTTGTAGGGTGGCACTTTGAGACTGTGTAAATATGCTGTCATCAAACTTTTGGTTTGTTTATATCAGTTACAAACTCACAGATTCCTTATTTATTCAGTGGGTCATAGTTTGTTACTATAATTATTCACCTTGGTCTTCGTATTTTCCTGATTTGAAAAACAACAACAACAAAACTATAAATTTCCTGATTTGGCCAAATAGGAGCCCCTTTAAGCTGGCTTCTGTGTTCTTTTGACTTCTCTCTATTGTTCTTCGAATACTTCCTTCTTCTCTGGCACAACAAAATAGTCCAGGCTCATCTTGTACTTTCTGTACTCTAGCTCCAGAATCAGCTATAATATATTTACTTATCTGATACATCTTCCTGTTTGTTCAGTTTGTGTGTGTGTGTGTATTACTTATGCAAAGTATTGGTAGTCTGGTTAGCTAATCACAAGAATTGGTTATTAATTTAGTGTCAGTATGTTTATCATGTAGTAATTAGAAACCAGAGTAATTCTTCATGCTGGAGACTGGTGATATTTGGGAGTAACAGTATAAATATATTAGAGGAAAACCTATAGGTATTGTGGAGCTTTTACGTATTTAAGGTGCAAATTCCCAACTCTGTACATAATGAGCAAAGTTTTTAAAATCATGAGGTTATTTATGTAGCTGAGTGGGGAAATGAGCTCTGGACTGAGTGGGTGTCAGGAGTGTGTTTTTAGACATATCACTTAATCCTTATGGTCCTGTAGAACAAGGGATTGGCAAATAAAGACAGGTCAACAGAAATGCGTGATTATTGAGCATATTTCCAGAGACTGTTGTGATTTCAAATCAGTGATTTCATTTATAGATAGAAAATCCTCGGAAATTTGTAATTGAAGGGAATATCTAAAGATACTTGTTTTGTATTGACATTTATATATGTAGTTACCTTGTAATGAAACCATATGTATACTTTATCTGTGACCATCTACCTTTCTTACTATTTTAGATTATGGTAACAATAGCTAATAGTCATATTAAGCTTGTAGTGTATCAATTTTTTTTTACATTTATATCCCTATTTGAGCCTCATGATAACCATGTAAGTTAGCTGAGGCAGCTCTTGTTCTTTCTTTATAGATGAGGAAGTGAGGCTCTGAGAGGTGACTTGATTCTTGACTGATTTGCACATATTATGAGTCAGAGCTGAAATTTGAAGCTGGTCATATATATATGTATATATAAAAGCTGTTCATATATGTGCATATATATTTTATATTATGGAAATTGCAGATTTACTGTTATTTCCAGTCTTGAGTGTACATTTGACAATTTTTTATACTGTGCAATCTTTTTCATAGATTTTCTCCTCTCACTTTTTGTTGTTGTCTGCTCCAGTATTTTTATTTTTATTTTGCTCTAGTATTTTAAGGCAAATAGCTGACATCATGTTATTTAAATCATAAATACTTCAGTATATATTTATAACTGATCATTTAAAAAAATAAAGCCATGATGCAATTATTAACAGTTACTCTATATCAGTTCATACCAGTTCATATTAAAATTTCCTTAATTGCATAGTTGGTTTCTTTTGAATTAGCATCCAAAAAAGACCTATGTATTGCTTTGGATGGTCTCTTAAATTTCTTTTAATCAGTAACAATGCCCCCTTTTGTTTTTATTTTTTTTTTAAATGCCATAAATTTATTGAAGAAACTGGGTCGTTGGTCTTATAGAATGTTCTACATTCTGAATTTGTTTGATTGCTTTTTTTTTTGGTGTAATGTCAATGTTGACAGTGGGAAATGCCCTACTTACTGATTTCTTTTGTCCTTTTGATCTGGACTCCATTAGTCCTTGATATCTTCCTTGCTTTCTGGTGCAGTGTCTCAGGCTCTTACATATTTCTTTCCCCAGACCCGAAACTAGCCATTTCTATAAAGAGATCTGTGAACCCAGATTTTAAAACTTCAGGTACCATTCACTTTTCTTTATACCAGTGTCTTTGAGCATTGTGATCCATTTGTGGGTAATGCAATCAGTTTTATAGGCTATGATTAGTATTTTTTTTTAAGGATTTTATTTTCAAATGATGTCTACACACAGTGTGGGGCCTGAACTTAGCAATCCTGGGATCTAGAGTCACCTGCTCTACTGAGCCAGCTAGGCACTCCATCATGATTAGTGTTTTTTGAAAATCAAAATAGAATTAAAATGTCAGAGTATATCACATGATGTAAGGGTAAATACTGTTTTGTTAAACTTTCTGTATATATATTTGTATGTGAATACTGTGGTGCAATATAATGGATATTTCTTACAATGGATGTAAAAAGTTTAGAAGTCAGAGTTCCATGCTATACTATCATGTACTGTACAACCACATCTCTTTAAAGTATTTTCAGTTCCTGTTACTGCATTATGCAAATAGCTTACTTCGGTAGCATAAGACTAGGTATAGCAATAGATAACTGATAATTTGTTAAAAATACTGGTGAGAAGAGCTAACATGAAAAAGATTGACAGTACTTAAGTGTTGACAAGGATGTGACACAACTGAAACACTGTGCATCAATGGCAGAAGTGTAAATTAGTTAAATTAGTACAACTGCTTCGGAAAACTGTTTGCTACTTGGTGGTGTCTTCTTAAGCTGAACATATACATGTCCTATGACCCAGCAATTCTGATCCTAAGTTTATATCCAATAGAAGCTACATTCAAGCTACCACAGTCATGGTAGCATTATTAATAGCCAAAAACTGGAAAAAAACCAAACATCTACCGACAGTGGTTTGTGGTATAGTCACAAATGGAATACTGTATGGTAATGAAAATGAATGAACCATTGCTATTGCTATATTATGGATGAATCTTACAAACATAATATTAAGCAAGAGAGGCCAGACACTATTTGATTTTACCAAGTATAGAAATAGGCAAAATTGGGGCGCCTGGGTGGCACAGCTGTTAGGCGTCTGCCTTCGGCTCAGGGCGTGATCCCGGCGTTATGGGATCGAGCCCCACATCAGGCTCCTCCGCTATGAGCCTGCTTCTTCCTCTCCCACTCCCCCTTCTTGTGTTCCCTCTCTCGCTGGCTGTCTCTGTCAAATAAATAAATAAAAAATCTTAAAAAAAAAAAAGGAAATAGGCAAAATTAATCTATGTGTTAGAAGTCAAGATATTGGCTATTTTTGAATGGTGGTGTAGTTAGTGGGCTGGGGGGGTCAGAGGGGTTTCTTGGGTGTTGGTCATGTTCTGTTTCTTTATCTGGGTGCTTATTGTATGTGTGTATTCATTTTGCGAAAATTCAGTGAGCTGTACACTTAAGCTTTCTGCATTTTCTATATGAATATTAAAAGTTGTTTTTTTTTTTAAAGATTTTATTTATTCATTTGAGAGAGAGAGACAGCCAGCGAGAAAGGGAACACAGGCAGGGAGTGGGAGAGGAAGAAGCAGGCTCCCAGCGGAGGAGCCTGATGCGGGGCTCAATCCCAGAACGCTGGGATCACGCCCTGAGCTGAAGGCAGACACTTAACGACTGAGCCACCCAGGCGCCCTGAATATTAAAAGTTTTAAAAATTAATAAATTTTTGTTTTGATTTTAGATTTGATAGCGTATAAAATGCAACTTAGGGGCCATTTTTAAAGTACTTTCTCTTAAGGCAAACTAGCCGTTGGGAATGCAGTGATGAACAATTGGGGATCTTATATTTGAAGGATTTATGGTTCTTCTGGAAGACATATACACAAGTAACATGATCTTAGAGAGACAGTGTTAAGAATGTAGTGTTTGGAGTCTTTCCTAAAGTTGATACAGTGCTTTGCTTCTGGTTTTTTGTTTAGTTTAAGCAATCTTAATCATGTCCTTTTGTTCTTTTCTTTTTATAGCACCTCACAGATACCTCCCATGGTGTAAGAAATAAGTGCCTGCAATTACTTGGCAATCTTGGCTCTTTGGAGAAAAGTGTCACAAAAGATGGAGAAGGCCTAGCTGTCAGAGATGTCCAGAAGATTATAGGAGATTACTTCAGTGACCAAGACCCACGTGTCAGAACAGCAGCTATAAAAGCCATGGTAAACATGATCATGGAAACTAAATGGTGACAGTTTTGTTAGTTTGTTTCATTTGTTTTTTAAGTTCATGGCCAATGTTGGGTGCTTTCTGAACCACCCTAGGGTGTACCTTATGCACACTTTGAGGAATGTAATGATGGCATCACAGAACTCAAAGGCACACATTCCTTGTATAGCAGGTGTGCTTTTCTCAGGCCTTTCTGGTTGCTTTCACTCATATTTCTGAAATATGGAGGGTACAACTTAGACCTGTTACAGTACCAAGTCATATCACTCCTGCAGGTCCCTGGAGAAGGATGGTGCTTTGTAGGGGGAGGTGGTGTTAACCATTTCTTCTTCAGGCTTCTTGTCATTATTGAATATTTTTCTGTTATCCCCTTGGGACACTTGGTTAGATTTATTAAGTCTCTCAGTGTTTCTGCTAAAAAGTCTTTGACCAGGTATCTTATTTATATAGCAGTGATTTTGGCTAGTGGGAACTATGTTAATCTGATATAATGGGGGAAAATAGATGAGATTGTGGGGGAGACATTGGGAATATTGATGTTTTTTCCCCAAATACTTAAACTATATTTTTATTATCTAGTTGCAGCTCCATGAAAGAGGACTGAAATTACACCAAACAATTTATAATCAGGTACCTTAAATGATTACTGTCTGGAAGAGGAGGAGGGATAATGAACCTGGGAGAGTGGAATACTAGTTGTCAGAATTTGAAAACATAGAATAGCAACTGACAACATTAATTGGGATGAATGTGAAGTTGTATCCAAAATATACATTTTAAGAGGATGGAGGATATATAATTGAATAGAATTAATACACATAAAAGGGGCGCCTGGGTGGCTCAGTCGTTAAGCGTCTGCCTTCGGCTCAGGTCGTGATCCCAGGGTTCTGGGATCGAGCCTCGCATCGGGCTCCCTGCTCAGTGGGAAGCCTGCTTCTCCCTCTCCCACTTCCCCTGCTTGTGTTCCCTCTCTCGCTGTCTCTGTCTCTGTCAAATAAATAAAATCTCTAAAAAAACAATACATGTAAAAAAGACTTCGAGGAGGATTTAGGCAGCTTAGTGTGAATACCAGAGTACACACAGAGAAGTATAGTGTTCAGAATAAGGAAAGTGGTGGTCTCACTGATCTCTGGTTGGGCCAGACAGGAAGTCAGTTCTGGGCACCATACTTGACGTACTAGAGTATTTCTGGAGAAGAATGACCAAGACCTTGGGATAGAAAGGCACAATGAAATTGTAGCATCACTAGGAGAAGCTGAGTGACTGCCTAATGAAAAAAACCTTACAAGGTGGTATTTCTCTTGTAGAATAATTGAATGAATCTGGAGACAGGCAGTCTAAATGCATGTCAGAAACCAGATTTTGCACCAAGAATGGTTTTATCTTTCAGAGGAAGATGACAGTTAGTTAAATCCCTATGACTGATGTGTAAACCAAGTTTATTCTTTTACAAAATGAAATAGAATGAGCTCAGAATGGTTATGTTGGTGTGACCAGCACCTTCTCTCCCTATAGGAAAACTCTGTGGGAAGCCAAATAATTAAAGGAAACTTAGAGAGTGGGGACTCAGAAGTTAGATGATTTAGATATTTAATGGCATGAGACCATGTCAGTTAACACGGCAAGCAATGATGAGGTCCTCAAGGGAGTGAGGATGGAATGTTGGAGTGTTTGAGATAGAAGGTTGAGGGGCGCCTGGGTGGCTCAGTCGTTAAGCGTCTGCCTTCAGCTCAGGGCATGATCCCAGCGTTCTGGGATCGAGCCCCACATCAGGCTCCTCCGCTGGGAGCCTGCTTCTTCCTCTCCCACTCCCCCTGCTTATGTTCCCTCTCTCGCTGGCTGTCTCTCTCTCTCTGTCAAAAAAATAAATAAAATCTTAAAAAAAAAAAAAAAGAGAGAGAGATAGAAGGTTGAATTAAGTACCATAATTAAGTACATAGCGGATTTGGTTATGTTAGTTTGAAGGGTTGATGGGACACCCATGGGGAAAATTCCGGGCTGTGGATAGTTGTGAAGGTCTGGAATTCAGAAGAGAGCAGAGCTAGAGGTGGATAATTGAAACTATCCTCGTCTAGGGGCATGTGGATACTGAGGGTAAGTAAGAAGATTGAGAGACCAAACATGAAAGCCATGGGTAAGGTCCAACATTTAAGAGGTAGACAGAAGAAAGGAGCTGAGGAGCAGCCAGTTGGACGAGGAGGAAAAATATATTCCAGAAAAGGCAGAAGGGGGTTCTCATAGTCAATTGTCAAATGCTGGTAAGAGGTCTGGTAGAATAGGACTGAAGTCTACCCACTGGACCTAGCAACAAGGTAGCTGTTAGTGAGTTTGAAGAGAATAATATTAGTAAGAGTGTTGGGGGTGGGAGCCAGATTAGGGTCAATTGAGGTGAGGCGGGTCAATTGAGGTGAGGCAGTTCAATAGTGATTATTGACTCTGCTTTAAAAAAATTTGGCTAGGTGCACCTGGCTGGCACAGTTGGAGGAGCATATCCCCCATGTTGGGGATAGAGATTACTTAAATAAATAAATAAATAAATAAACAAACTTAAAAAAAAAAACCTGGCTATAATAGGATGGCAGGATGGAAGATGGTAGAAGGGGAGGGCTTTTTGTATTTTATTTTATTATTTTATTATTATTATTATTATTTAAAGATTTTATTTACAAGCAGGGGGACCAGGAGAGGGAGAAGCAGGCTCCCTCAATCCCAGGACCCTGGGATTATGGCCTGAGCCAAAGGCAAATGCTTAACTGACTGAGCCACCCAGGCACCTTATTTTATTTTATTTTACTTTTTTAAAGATTTTATCCATTGTATTTTAAAGATAGCTGCTACCTATGTTTATGTGTTGAAGGGAGAGCCAGTGTTTGGGGAGAAGTTGATGATAGAAAGAGACAAAGGGGGATAAATGGTGGAGTAAGTTCCTTGAGGCAGAAAATCAGATTTGTGAGCTGAATCACCCAACAAATATTAATGAGCACCTAATCCTAGTTGTACAACACTGAGCTTGTTGGATAGGATCCATGCTCTTCACCTTCTCTTGGGTGAGACAGGCAATAACAAATAAACACAATAATTACAGCATGTGAGTAGTGCAGTAAACAAATAGGGCGCTATAATAGAGAATCACAAATAGGACCTATTTTGGAAGGACCTGTGTGAGGAGATGACGGGATCCATAGTAAAAATAGAAGAATTAGGATACTTTTTTCTCAGACGTTGAGGAAACAAGGAATGGGAGAATACAGGTATAAATGAATTTATAACTTATGGAATAGTTGGGAGAATTTGTGCTTGAGAAATTTGATTTTTCTCCGATAAACATGTAGCCTTATGGCTGGAAGTGGGATAGGGGCCCTGTGGGGGAGGTTAGGACAAGCTGCCTTGGGTAATGGAAGTGGAAAACAGGGGTGTAAAAGATTTCAGAGTAGGGCCGATAAAGTTCCAGCTCATGAGCCACCAATCCCCTAGGGAGTGCAGTCTTTGCTAGTGCTCTGCTGCCCTTGTGAGCAATAGAGAAGGTGTTGGGTTTTTGGAGCAGCTGTAGCAGAAGTCTTGAGGGGGTTGTAAACGGTGCTGTCGGAACTGAAGTAATGCAAGGCTGTGGAGCAAGGAGAAGGTGGCTCATTTGGAGAAAAAGGGTGGGATTAAACTAGTGGTTCTCAACCAGGGTGATTTTACTTTTTGGGGACATTAGGAAGTGTGGAGCTATTTTGGGCTTTTGCAACTGCTGGGGAGAGGGCGAGGGTGTGGTGCTATTACCGTCTAGTGGGTACAGGCCAGGGATCCTGCTAAATACGTTAACCACGTAGAGGACAACCCCTCACAACAAAGAATTGTACAGTTCACAATGTCAGTAGAGCCGAGTTTGAGAAACCCTGGTTAAACGGATAGGTAGGTTAAGTGGGACTGAAGAGCAAATGTGATGGATTAATTCATGGAAATGGAAGAGCTGGTGGAGTAACATGTTATGATGAGAAGATGGAATATAGGGTTTTCAAATTCTAGAAATGGAGTACTTCTGGGTGTTAGTGAAGTGTAGGGTGTTGCCATGTAGGTGGAGTAAGGATACTCCATTTCAGACCAAAGGAAAGCAGAAAAATCTGGCCTCTTTTGGAAGCTTAGCATTAAAATTATACATTTATTTAGAGTACTTGAGTTTTCAGACTGTCAGTCAGAAATTCGTGCTTTGATTTTACAGAAAGGGAAAAATACCTTATTTGGTGTTTGAGCCTGTGAGAGCAGCACTATGGGCTCCCAGCAGACTTTGCTAGGATTGATGCTGTTCTAGATGGCTTTTGTGCTGTCCATCAATCTGTGGTTCTGCCTTCTGACATGGGGTGGGAGTCAGAACACAGAATATAACTAGAGTAGCTCACAGAGGCCAAGAATTCTTTTTTGGGCAAAGGTTCAAGAAGCTGAAACTACCCACAAGTATTTTGATTGGCATCCTTATCCAGGCACCCTGTCTTCATTTTGAAAATAGTTTGAACATCACCTGGGAGGACACAGAACTGACTGACTTTTGGAATCCTTGTTTGCAGGCCTGTAAGTTGCTGTCTGATGACTACGAACAAGTGCGCAGCGCCGCAGTCCAACTTATCTGGGTTGTCAGTCAGCTCTATCCCGAAAGGTCAGTGTGGGTGTAAGCCAGCTTTTGTTCACTGCTAAGCCATTCTTCTCCCAGCATGCAAAAAGCCCTCCTCCAGAAAAGGAATGTTGGTTAGATTTTTAGAAAGCATTGTGGAATAGGGAGAAAGTACAGATCCTGATAATCAGGGTGCTTGGTCCTTGTTTTTCAGCTCTGCCATGAACTTTCTGTGTACCCTGGGAAAGATACTTCCTCTCCGGGTCCCAACCTCCTCATCTATAAATGAAGAGATTGGATTGTCTTTCTCAAGTGCTATGTAGCACCCCCCTTCACCCTTTTTTTTAATCTTTAAAATTATTTGGGGCCCATTTCAATAAATACAAATGCCAGATAAAGATACTAGGTGAGTTTGAGAATAATGATCCCTTAGGTAGTGTTTTCCTCATTAAAAATGATTTCATAGTAATGAAATCATTCTCACAATGATTCTTTGAAGTAGACAAATACTATTTTATTTTATAGAAGTGCTCTTGTATAAGAAAAAGAAGTGGTTTTTTCCTCTTCATTAAAGTGCCTGCTAAAATTGGCAAACCAGAATGAATTAATAACCTAAAAATTCTCCCCAAAAAAGAAAAAGAAAAAAGACTAACTGGAAATTGCCTCTTCTAGGATCAGATTTGCAAGTATGTTTTATATTGATTTATGCTGTGGTTTACTATATTGAAAGCAATACAGTTATAGGAGAGAATAAACTTAAAGATATAAAATATTCTGTGGTAGCTGGTTTTTGGTATCATTGTAAATCTTTGAACCTTTTGGTGGGCTAAACACTTGAATTTGCAGTGTAACTAATGTGTCGTTTCATACTCCTAGAGTGATTTCTTCACTTTGAAATGTATTCCATCGCTCTTGGATTTGAATTCCTTGGTTGTCATTTTGTGTGTGTGTGTGTGTGTGTGTCCGTGCCAGTTTTCATTGGTCAGTCTCAGTTTATTGAACTTGCAGCTTTAGGCTCATGTTTTGTCATTTGTGGTTTTTTCTTTTAGCATTGTCCCAATTCCTTCTTCTAATGAAGAAATTCGGTTAGTTGATGATGCATTTGGAAAAATTTGTCACATGGTCAGTGATGGTTCCTGGGTGGTTCGAGTTCAAGCTGCAAAGCTATTGGTAAGTTATACTTTCTTTAGTGAACATGTTGCCTGTTACGCTTGTACAAATACCTTGAGAACTACAGATAGGGACAGGTATAATCCACTTTTAGAAACCTTAGTATTTCTGAAAATAAAAAGAAATGGCCCCCTTTCCTACGGAGAAGCAGTCTTTTAGAACTAGAAAGAATTTTAAAGAGAAGCCTGTTTAACCTTGTTAGCATATGAGACAGCCAAAGGCCTAAAGAAAAAGGAAAATAATAGTAAAAATAATTGCTTTGTATTTATATGTATGTATTTTATACATATGTGTATATATTTATAAAAATGTATATAAGTGTCACAGCAAGAAAATCTAAGATTCTTTTTGGATACTTCCCTTTTGAGGGCCCCCAGCTCTGCCAGTCTTGGTAAGATTGTTGGCTAAATATTTTGAACCTAACTGTATGGACGCAGATCCAGTGATAGCCCCACTCCTAAGACCAGTATTTATAGGGTAACTGCAGAAACTTGTGTGAAGCATTTTCATGGAATAATAGGAATTTGGATGGTTTCAGTATTACCTGCTTACAGAGCATTTTGCTTGTCTGCAAGAAAATAGAGTTAAACAAGCCAGTCGTTACTGAGTTTAGTTTTGAATTCACTTTTTTGGAGGGGAAAGATTTTATTTATTTATTTGTGAGAGAGAGCATGTGTGCGCGTGCACGTGCGTGCGTGTGCACGAGCAGGGGTAGCCTCAGGCAGAGGGAGAAGCAGGCTTCTTGCTGAGCAAGGAGTCGGATGCCGGACTTGATCCTGAGCCGAAGGCAGATGTTTAACTGACTGAGCCACCCAGGCATCCCTGAATTCACATTTTATTTTTTTTTAAAGATTTTATTTATTTATTTGACAGAGAGAGAGACAGCCAGCGAGAGAGGGAACACAGGCAGGGGGAGTGAGAGAGGAAGAAGCAGGCTCCCAGCAGAGCAGGGAGCCCGATGCGGGGCTCGATCCCAGGACCCTGGAATCACGCCCTGAGCTGAAGGCAGATGCTTAACAACTGAGCCACCCAGGCGCCCCTGAATTCACATTTTAAAGCTTTGTTTTGGTTGGTGAATATTTTAAAATCCAGAACAATTCAGTTCATCAAATTCTTTCATTCAGCTTTTATTGAGCATCTGTAGTGTGCTGTATGTGTGAGGGGGTGTTTTAGAGGGATAATTCAGTGATACATCTGCATCTGAGTTGGCAGTTTAGAAGAGTAA
Organism: Ailuropoda melanoleuca; assembly: GCF_002007445.2. Classification (NCBI taxonomy): domain Eukaryota; kingdom Metazoa; phylum Chordata; class Mammalia; order Carnivora; family Ursidae; genus Ailuropoda; species Ailuropoda melanoleuca. The sequence goes on from NC_048225.1 coordinate 51,304,432, forward strand.
TCCTTAAGGCAGGGTCATTCACATTTTTCATTTTTGTACCCCACAGAATCTGAAATTTATCTATGTAAAGCTATATGAATAATGAATTACACTGGTGAATTGAAAGGGTTTCCACTTAGATGACTCTGTCTTGAGTCAGGCACTTTATGTTTTAAATTCAGTGATTTTAGATCCAAATAGCTCCAAATTACATAAGTAATTATGTTTGTACTTAAAAATAACTAACAATCTAATCTTACTGATAATAATCATTGTTACTATTGATAGAGTCCTTAGCCTACTAAGCTAGGCACTTCTGATCATATGCACATATTTATACATATATACCCTCATAAACACTCAGTTTTTGCAGATAATTTTGAATTCTTTTAAACTCTTAGAGGTAGGTGTTCTAGTATTCATTTTGTAAGTAACAAAATAAGGTTTAGAAAAGAGATATAACTTATCAGAGGCTATATAGATAGTAGATGACAATTCATGATCTAAAACCCATGTGGATTCTCTTCCTAGTGGTGGTCCAGTTACACATTGAGAACTGTGGTAGTACGGTTAACGCCCTGCTGATTTCCTAGCTCCTCTGTGTAAGCAAAGAGGTAAACTCCCCCACTCCAACACTTGAGTAGACAAAGCTGTCATCAGGTAAATTGCATATAGTTTTCAGACCATATGTTCATCAACAAACACTGAGCATATAGTCTCTGTCTTCAAAAGAGTTGATTGTCTCTGGTAAGCTGACGTAAGCAATCAGTTAATTACAATGCCTGGTACTCCTAGGAAAGAGCACCTAACATAGTGAAAGAAGGCTTCGTGGAGGAGGCAATTTCTTTTCTCTTTCTTTTCTTTTTTTTTTAAAGATTTTATTTATTTATTCAACAGAGATAGAGACAGCCAGCGAGAGAGGGAACACAAGCAGGGGGATGGGAGAGGAAGAAGCAGGCTCATAGCAGAGGAGCCTGATGTGGGGCTCGATCCCGTGATGCCGGGATCACACCCTGAGCCGAAGGCAGACGCTTAACCACTGTGCCACCAGGCGCCCCCCTTTTTTTAACCTTCTCTACTACTTTTTTTTTAATTATTAACATATAATGTATTAATTGTTTCAGGGGTAAAGGTCTGTGATTCATCAGTCTTACACAATACACAGTGCTCACCACAACACCAGTGTCCATCACCCAGCCACCGCATCCCTCCCATCGTCCTCCATTCCAGCAACCCTCAGTATATTTCCTGAGATTAAGAGTTCCTTATGGTTTGTCTCCCTCTCTGCTTTCATCTTGTGAGGAGATGATTCCTCCTAAACTGAGTTTTGAAGGATGAATATAAGTTAGCAGGTAAATAAGTAGGGAAGGAGAAAATATAAGCAGAGATGCGGAAGGAGTACAATTATCATGCATGCTAATATTATACTAAACTACAATATTGTACTGAAATACTTTTGGTTTGGGGGTGAATAATGTTAAACGTGGGGGATGTGCAACAAGATAAAGCTCAAGAGGAAAGCAGAAGCCAGGTTCGTGAAGAACTTAAATGAAATGATAAGGCTTTAAATTTAAGTCCATCTTGTGCAAAAAAATCAATAGTCTCCATTCTCCTTGACTTCTAGCAGGATGAAAAATTTCAGATGTAGGCTATTTCAGAAAATTCAAAACCATTGGAAGGTTGGTTTTCAGTTATGCCATAACTGAGGCAAAAAAAGTTGATTGCGAAGTATGCAGCGCCATGGGACAATTTAGGATACAGCATTACTGTGAAATTAATCATGGTAATTGGTGTTCTATCTAGAATATAGTCCTTAGTTCAGTGATTTCTTCTTAAGATGTTTAATTTCTCCTATTCAGTAAGGGTTAAACCTTTTTTATAAGACTCCAGAAGTGTTTGACCTTAAAAGTGATAATATTTACAGATAGATTGTAGGTGGTTATGTCTGTGGCCATAAGGGCTAGTCTTTCCCAGGGCAAATGTGGATGTCTTAGTCAGTGTCAGTTTTCTGTCTCACATGGTAGTTCCGTTTTTGGGGCAGAGGGTAGCGTTTATTTTATCACCTAATTGGGTAGAAGCTAGAGGCTGGTGCTTAGACTTAAGTTATTATTGAGCAGCAATAATTGAGCGGTTTTTGCTCTGAAAGGTTTGACACACTTGTTTGTTAAATATCATGGTTTTCTTAGCGTTACAAATACAGGTTGTTAAGTAGTAGTAGTTGGAGAGAGCTTATCGGAATGTATTTGTCTTGGTTAAAGTAGGCAAGACTGTAGATGTTTTTCTGAGTGGTGAGCTGGACTTTATAATGAATTCATCTTTTTGGTCCACATCTACTCCTCCAGCACTTTCATGAATGATACCATCATTTACCCAGTTGTAAACCCAGAGGCATTTGGGAATTCTTTCTGTGTCCCATATCCAGTGAGTCATCAGCTCTTACCAATTCTACCTTCTTGACATCTCTTGAATCTCTCCCTTCTCTGTTTCCACTAAGTGTGTACTAGTTTAGATCTCAACATTTTTCAAGTGGATTATTATGTTACAGGGCTCTTGGTAATTGTGGACTGAAATGGAAAGCTTCACATATTCTCAGATAACACAGGAAATTTGTTGCAAATAATGATATGGAATTTTTGGGGGCTGGAATTTGGATAATACCCCTTCTTTGCTACTGTGTTGGGAGAGAGCTCAGCTAAAGGCACTAGAGAGGGGCCAGTGAGATTTAGAGTAGTTCACTGTGAAGTCATTGAAACTTCATTCTTGGGGCACCTGGCTGGCTCTGTCAGTAGAGCACGTGGCTCTTATCCTCAGGGTTGTGAGTTCAGGCCCCACGCTGGGCATAGAGCTTACTTAAAAAACAAAACAAAACAGAGGCATCTGGGTGGTTCAGTCAGTTAAACATCTGCCTTCAGCTCAGGTCATGATCCCAGGGTTCTGGGATCGAGCCCCACATCAGGCTCCTTGTTCAGAAGGGAGCCTGCTTCTCCCTCTCCCTCTGCTTGCTGCTCCTCCTGCTTGTGCTCTCTCTCTCTCTCTCAAATAAATGAATAAAATCTTAAAAAAAAAAAAAAACAAAAAGAAACTTAATTCTTTATTAGAAAAATAAAAGTGCCCCCTAAAAAGCTAACTGTTAATGCTGGTGGTAAAACTAAAGAGAAAGTTGAGGAGGGCTTAAAAATTTAGAGTTCTTACTCACAAAGTTGATGTTTGAATTAAAAACGTGAATGTTAGATTTGATATTGGCTCAGATCTGTGTAACAAAGCCATCAACTGTACCACGTAGAAATAAGAAACAGTGTATTTGAAACTACTTACGTGAAGATGGTACAACAGTTGCTCTCCTGGAGTGTAGGAGAGGTGTTAACTTGGGTGAGGGTATTTCCATAGAACATGTAAGTTTCTATGGAAAATGTGATTGGAAAAGTCTGATCCTCTGTAAGTGTTTCCATATTTGCTAACTTAGGAATTAGAGAAAGTTGCCAGTATATTCTTGAAGAATGTCTAGGACCTGCTCTAATAGCCTGCCAACCTGTCTCTCTGCTTCATTTTTATTCCTTCTGGTTCATTAGTCACATTGCTGCTAAGATGATGTTTATGAGGTGTAAATCTGTGTTTCTTCCTTATTTGTAATGAGCAAGTTACCAAATCTCTCAGCCTCAATTTCTCATCTAAAAAATGAGGATAATTTGGAGTGCCTGGCTGGCTCAATTGGTAGAGCATGTGACTCTTGATCTCGGGGTTGTGAGTTTGAGCCCCACTTTGGGCGGAGAGATTACCTAAAAAAAAAAAATTAAAAAATAAGGATAATTTACATTCCTCAATGGGATTTTTTAGAAATAACTGTTTTAAATATAAGTAAAATATTTTATACACTCTTGAGCTCATTATTGAGAAAAGATTATCTGGTTATTCAGAATTATGGCAAACTCCTTCCGTAACAAACATGACAAAGAGTCATGACAAAGGCCCTTTATGATCTGATCCCTAACCATCCTGCTTCATTTTTGGCACCCCTATCCTGTGTCCCATTCCTAGAACCACTTGATGTTTCCCGCATGGCATTCTCTCTTTATGCGTTTGCACTTGTGATTACCAATTCCCCTGCTTCCACCCTACACTGCTTGTTATCTGAGTTTCCCATACTACCCTTTATATGTATATTTTAGCATTTTATACCATAACACAGTTATCTATTTACTTGTCAGTTTCCCTCACTAGTCTGTGAGGTCATTGAGTGTGGAATTGATGTCTTTTGTATTGCTGTTCCTGGTGACCATAGGTATATTATTGAGTGGTTGCTAAAGAAATATCTGTTTTGTTAAATGAGTGACCGAATGAACAAATGAATGGAAACACTGGAATGAAAAGGAATGCAGAGACTGTGGAGAGTAGAGGTTGAGGCAAAGGATTCTGGAACCTGGGTTTAAAGCCCAGCTCTGTAAATTATATTCTCTGTGACTTTGAATGAGTTACTTAACCTTTTTGTGCCTTCTTTTCTTTTTTCTTTTTTTTATTTTAACTTTCTTTTCTTTTTTCCCCCATATATAAAATGGAACTAATAATAGAATTTACTTCATAGGGGAACTAAATTAGTTAATATATGTATAAACAGTGTATGAGACATAGTAAGCTCTGTTTAGCTTGTAGCTGTTGCTGCTAATGTTTTTATTATTTTGGTGGTGATTCAGAACTCGTAAGCATCTTTACTGTCAAGAAATGATATCTTTATGCACTTAAGTTTCCTACAAACTTTGAATTTTGAGATGATGTTCAGGCCTTTAAAGTTGTTTAATTTGCTCTGGATTCTTTGTTTTTACAGGGCTCAATGGAACAAGTCAGTTGTCATTTCTTGGAGCAGACACTTGACAAGAAGCTCATGTCCGATCTTAGGGTAACTTGAATTCTTTGTTGTTTAGACGGGTTTCTGTAACCAATATCAGCTATCTGCCAAGCTGTGTTTATTTACTTTTGCAGCCCATCTATTTGTTAATTTAAATGTTGGGTGACTAGATTACACTTTAGTTTAAAATCTTAGTAACTTGAACCAAATTACAAGTTACTTCATTAAATTTTAAATTATTTTAATGAAGTACTTTGCACAGGTTGTGTTTTACAAAGAAGACGTAAGATTAACTTTCTGTTTGTTAGAAACTACAAAGATCTAATCTCATTTTGTGAGACTGTATGACGGACATGTTAGGACTTCTTTTCTTCTACAGCAGTCTCCATGGAAAGAATAACTAAATTCTTTCTCTGAACAGTAACAAAGTGCCTCTTATGGAATGCCTTTAATTTAAGCCTTGACCGTGTTCTGTGATGTAACTGTCAGGACTAAATATGAGTCAATATTGTCATTATCTTAATCTTTAAATTATAAAAGTGATAATAAACAGTTCAGCCTCTTTGATAAATAGAAGGAAAGGGAAATGATTTACCCATATTCCCACTTCTCTAAGACAATGACTCCTGTCATTTTGGTATATTTCTCCCCAGCTCTTATGCGTGTTTTAAACATTGAATCATCGTATTCAGATAATTTTGTAGTCTACTTTTTATGTTTATCAGTAAATCATATGCTTTTTTTCTTAATAGTCAACTTTATACATTGCATTTTTATGATTGTATAATATCTTAAGTAGATATGACATAATTTTTTAGCCCTATCTTATATATTTAGAGTGTCCTATTTTTTCACCATTATAAATTACGTGAGGAGTATCATCTTCATGCATATTAGATCTTTTCTTCTTTTAAGTCATTCCATAAGAGAAATTCTTAGGAGTGGTTGAGGAGTTTCTGTCTGCTTAATGAAACATTGCCATATGGATTTCCTAAAGGGTGTTGCCTTCATTTGCGGTTGGTAATTAAGTGTTCTTTGTGTATACTGGAGTAGAAATGTAAAAAAACAGCATGCTCATGGTGAATGGTGAAGGAGGGTAATGCAGGGGTTTCTAAGATACATCACAGGGTACAAACTGTACTATTGGGCCTGACCCACATCCTTCTAGGCTTAGGTGCTGTATTTCATCAGTGCCTTTGAGATACCAGCCATAAGGATGTGGACTCACACCAGGAAGGTTCATAAGAGGCTGATCTATAAAGCAGAATGGCAGTTTATTCATGATGAGAACCATAACTGTTGGTTGGACTAGATATTTACTTGGTTGAGTAGTGTATTCCCTCTAAGGCTATCACTGCAGAAACTGAATTTACCAGAAGGTTGGATGGTGACTGGAGTGTTGCTCAAATAGAGCACAGTGTTACCAAATTCAGACTTACTTCTGTTGGGACTAAACCTCTTTTCTAGGGCCAGTTTATTATCTACCCAGGATGGTGCTAGAGGGACACTGCTATTATTTACCCCTCTGGTTCTCCTTTTCCTGTGTTGCAATGGCAAACATAACCACTTGTCCGATCGGCGCACTCTTTTGCTATCTTTAATAAGATTATTATCTGCTGTGACAGACCGTGCACCTTGGTCTTTCTTTACGTTGAATTTGCGTTTCTTTGCTCTGATCAGTTGAGTGCTTTTTTTTGAAAATGTAACTGTCAGAGAGCAGTCTTATTTCCTGCTTTCCCATGTTCTCAGAATAAATCTTACCATTCCCTCATGAACCTCCTGCAAGTGGTAATTGTCATTGTCCTTTACAGAGAAAACGCACTGCACATGAACGTGCCAAGGAACTTTATAGCTCAGGGGAGTTTTCCAGTGGCAGAAAATGGGGAGATGATGCTCCCAAGGAAGAAATAGATACGGGAGCTGTGAACTTGATAGAGTCAGGAGCTTGTGGAGCCTTTGTTCATGGATTGGAAGATGAGATGTACGGTAAGTATGACTGCATCATAACAGTGCCCGTTTACTGAGTGCCTGCAATGTGTCAGGCATTGTACTAGTTATATACATGTGGTGTCTCATTTAGTCTTCACAGTCACGCCGTGAAGTACCTACTGTTACTTAATTTTAAAAACAGAAGATTGAGGCCCAGGTGGTATAATACAGTGGTTAAGAGCATGGACTTTGGGTTCAGTCAATCTACGTTCCCAGCATTTCTATAAAACAAGGTTAATAATAAGTGTTTCTGAATTGTGAGAATTAAACGAGATTATATGTACACAAAATACTTGGCATAATATATGACCCATTTATAGCAAGCACTTAATTGGTAGTAAAAATTGATATTATTGATACTATAACAATAACTTGTTATTGGTCACCCAGCTAGTAAGAGACAGAAGCACCATTTAAACCAGGTATGTGTGACCTCAAAGCCTTTATTATTATGACTAATGAAGATTTTCTTTCACCTTCATTTTTTTAAAAAAATTTATTTATTTTAGAGAGAAAGTGTGCAAGCAGGGGGAGGGACAGAAAGGGAGGGATAGGGAGGGGAGAGAATCTCAAGCAGACTGCACTGAGCATGGAGTCCAATGCAGGGCTCAGTCTCAAAGCCCTGAGATCATGATCTGAGATGGAATCAAGAGTCTGATGCTCAATCGACTGAGCCACCCAGGCACCCCTCACTTTCATTTTTGAAAGATACTTTCACTGGAAATTGAATTCCAGTTTAATAGGGTGGGTTTTTGGGTGTTTTTTTTTTTCAGTGTTACAAAGATGTTTCACAGTTTTCCTGTTTGCATTGTTTCTGTTGAGAAGTCTGCTGCCATTTTTTATATTTGTTCTTCTTTATATGATGTGTCTTTCTCTAGTTGCTTTTTTTTTTTCAAATTTAATTCAAGTTAGTTAACTATTACATTATTAGTTTCATTTTAGTGATTCATCAGTTGGGTATAACACCCAGTGCTCATTTACATCAAGTGCCCTCCTTAATGCCCATCACCCAGTTATCCCATCTCCCCTCCCATCTCCCCTCCAGCAACCCTCAGTTCCCTATAGTTAAGAGTTTCTTATGGTTTACCTCCCTCTCTGGTTTTATGTTATTTTATTTTTCCTTCCTTTCCTGTGTTCATCACTTTTATTTCTTAAAGTCCATATATGAGTGAAATCATATGGTATTTGTCTTCTCTGATTTATTTTGCTTAGCATGATACACTCTAGTTCCATCCATGTTGTTGCAAATGGCAGGATTCCATTCTTTTTTATGGCTGACTAATATTCCATCGTATGCATATACCACATCTTCTTTATCCATCTCTAGTTGCTTTTAGGATTTTTCTTTTTGTCACTGGTTTAAGCAGTTTAATTGTGGTGTGTCTTGGTGTCATTTCTTCATGTTTCTTATGCTTGAAGTTTGTTGCTTCTTAGATCTGTGGGTTTATAGTTTTCATCAAATTGGAAAATCTTTGGCTGTTATTTCTTCATGTATTTTTCTGGTCCCATGTTCTTTTGGTGACTCCAAACATACATATATTAGACTACTGAGGTTGTCCTGGAGCTCACTAGTGCTCCACCCTCCCCCTTTTTTAAGAGAAGGAATGGGGGGAGGGGCAAAGGGAGAGGGAGAATTTTAAGCAGGCTCCATGCCTAGCATGGAGCCCAATGTGGGGCTTGATCCCACAACCCTGAGATCATGATCTGAGCCGAAATCAAGAGTCAAAGACGCTTAACTGACTGAGCCATCTGGCTGCCCGTCCATCCTGATTTTTTTTTCTTGTTTCATTTTGGATAATATTTATTGCTTTGTCTTGGAGTTCACTGATGTTATCTTCTGCCATGTGTATTCTGATTTTAATCCCATCCAGTGTAATTTTCATCTCAGACACTGTAGTTTTCATTCATACAAATTCAATTAGGATTTGGGTTTGTTTAGTATCTCCTATGTGTCTGCTTAATCTGCTTGATCTTTCCTTTAACTTTATCAACAGAGAATGCATTTACAATAACTATCCTAAAGTTTTTGTCGAGTAAGTCTGTTGTTTTTGTGATATCTGTGTTGGTTTTGATTGATTTCTCCTCATTATGGATATTTTCCGACTTCTGTGCATGCCTAGCAATTTTCGATTGGGTGCCAGCCATTGTGAATTTTACTTTGTTGGGTAATAAACATTGTTATCTTCCTATATTCTTGAGCTTTGCTCTGGAATGCATTTATTTCAGGTCCTATTTTTAAGATTTGTTAAGGGGAACTGAAGCAACATTTAGTCTAGGGCTTATTTTACTCCCAATTCAAACAAACTCTTCTGAAGAAACAGTTGTAGACCATTTATGAGCTTTGGAGATTGTTCCCCCTAGCCCTGCTTAGTGGTTCTTTCTCAGACCTTAATTTCTTCACAGATCAGAACTCAGCTGATGACTTGAGGAGGACCCTCTGCAGATCTCCAAAGGCCTCTCCGTGTAGTACTCTCCTTTTTGGTACTTTGCCTTATGAACTCTATCCACATTGGCCTTTCCAGACTCCCAGCTCTATCTTCTCAATTCAAGGAGACCTGGAACCTGGAAACGCTTTCCAGATAGTAAACTGGTATAATTCTAGAGCTTACCTCATTTATTTCCTGCCTCTCAGGGATCATTACCCTTTATTGTCTGATGTCCAGTGTGTTAAATACTGTTGTTTCTGTTTTTTATTTCTGTTTTTAGTTGTTTCAGATAGAAAGATAAATCTTGCAGAAAGAAGCTCTGCAAAGCTCTTGTAATTTCCATAATATGATGCTATATGTCTCACATAAAGAATGTCATTGTTTTGAGATGATTGACTACAACCTTCTCATTTTCAGTAATTCAGATCAGGAGAAAGAATGTTGCTTGTCCAAATTTTATAGTAAATTTATATCAGAGGATTAGAACTCAGGTCTTTAAAATGCCTGTAAAAAATTACCTCAGGATAGAACTTCTTAGAAGGGCAAGAATTACTTTTGAAAGATAATTTTCTGTTAGAAGATCTAAGAATTGGGTTACCTTATCTAGTTTGCTGTAAGGTTTTTGGTATGGGTATCTTCCCCACGTTCTTAAAGTTCACTTTATGCCACTCTGCTTTTATGAAAGACCTACATTAGTACCTGTTTTTGTTAACTAAAAGAAATCCAAAGAGGAGTTTCGTTTTTATGAAAAAAGTCATTACCATACTCATGTAAGTCTTTTCTAAAAGTGAGGTGACACAGAGTGAACTTTTGGAAAGTGGGGGATACTCTGCTTTACTACCTCATTTATACTCTGCTTTACGTTGTTTCATGGGGGTAATTTGTATACAGAAATTAGTTAAAGCAACCTCTGCTTTTTTCTCTGTGAACTTGATACATGAATTACACTTTAAATGGTATTTCATAATAAATCCAGTTATTATTAATACCCATTTTATCCTAAGACAAGTAACTGGAACCTATTTTATTTAGTTTCTACTGGCATTTTTGCTTTATTTAATTTTACAGTTGAATTTCATCACTATTAATGTTTATGTGATTTAGTTCTATGTAAGTTTGTCACTAAGGTTTTTTTTTTAAGATTTTATTTATTTATTTTAGAGGGAGAGAGAAAGAACATGAATGGGGGTGGGGCAGAGGAGGAGGGAGAGGGAGAGAATCTCAAGCAGACACCACAGTGAGCATGGAGCCCGATGTGGGGCTCGATCTCCTGACCCTGAGATCATGACCTCAGCTGAAACCAAGAGTCAGATGCTTAACTGTTTGTCACTAAGGTTTAATTAAAGGAACTTAACTTTGGAAAGCAAATAGAACATAACCAGTATCTGGTATGGCACCTTTCTAATTTTATCATATTTCTAAAGTTCTGGGTGAATTAGGGACACGTTGCTGGGAATGAAACGGTGCCTTATTTCATTAGCCGTGGACTCTAGTATCACACACACTTTTAGTCCTCTAGTTGTTCCATGTCCTTCCTCTCTTTTGGGCCTTTGTGTGTGTGGTTCCTCTGTAGAAAGGCCTTTTTCCTTTCTTTCGGCTTAGCAACTCCCTTAGGTATTGTTTTAGAGGTCACTTGTTCCAGAAATCTGCCTCTGATCCTACTGAGTGGGCTACATACCTCTTCTGCATTTTCTTACACTCCCTGTGCTTTTCACTGTACCACTCATCACTTTGTAATGCAATTAACTATTCTTGTCTGTAGACTCTGGGAGGCCATCTCTTTCTGGTTTGTCTTTGTGTTTCAGTACTAAGCACAAAGCTAGTAAGTAGCAAAAGCCAGGATCTGATTGCACATGTTAAGGCACCAGAGGAATTTTTTTTTTTTTTTTTTTTGGCATAGCTGATTCCTTTTCTCTGCCCTGGACCCTTAAAGAGACTGTAATACATTTTCAACATTCCAAAGAGTCCAGTAGAAATTGTTAACTTCCAGACTACACATACAAACAGAAACACCAGGTTCCTTTGCTTCTGCTTAGAATTGCATCAGCTCAGGTCCATACTGACTGTTTCCTGCTGATCAGAAGTGTCTCTGTGATTCACTTTGCGGACTTGCAAGAGTTACGTGTAATTAACGTGGTGTAATGGGTAAAGCCCCAGGCAGAAGAGCCAGCATGTAACACATTTCGGTCCATCTCTGGCTTTCTTTGTAATTATTAGCAATTTCATGTTTAAATTACATTATTATGAAGTGTAACAAATCCTTCCCTTCTGATGAAAGGAAGAATTCATCACTACCAAGAAAAATCTGAGTCATCTCCCTTTAATGTAGTAACTCTGCTTTTAAAATGTTCATAAAACCTTTCTTATACAAAAAACAAATTATATTTGTGAGTTTTAACCACAACTTGAGTGGGTTTTTTTCCTTTCTTTTTTGAAACTGTACCTTTTGTTGCAGAACCACGTGGGAACCACTGGAACAAAACAAGCATGTTTGGAAGTCTTGTGAGCCTAGCCTGTAGCTTGCTCACCTCTCCTCTTTGTATCAAGGGTCTTAGCACAGGGCCTGGCATGTAGTGCATATTCAGGAAGCATTACTAGTGAATGAATGAAGGGCTTCTTGGACTCAGTGGCTTTACTGTTACATGTTCAGGCCGTACAAGGAGGTAGGAAACATGACTCTGTTATCAAGATGCTTGTAGGATCAGCTAACATTTACTGAGCTTTTAACATATGCCAGGCACTATGCTCTATGCTTTACCTTATTATGTCATTTAGTCCTCCTAACTACTCTGTAAGGAAATGAGTATTATCTCTGTTTAAAGTGATAAAAATTGAGGTGCTAGGAAGCTAAGTTACTTATTCAAGGTCACCCTTCAGGTTAGTGGAGGAATTATTCTTCACAGTTTACTGTGAGACCTTTATTGTTCCAAACCATGTACCCTTAACCACTGCATGATTCTAGTCTAGAATCAACAGACCTGGGCACTAGTCTTATCTCTGCTCTCACTCACTCTAAGGCATGTTAATTTGCTTTGCTAAATTTTATCTCTAAGATGAGAAAATGATATCTAGTCTGTTTTAGTCTTAATTATTTAAAATCTGCTTTTTAAAAGAAAGTACTGAGTGGAGAACTGTGGTTGGAGTACTGAGATAAATAAGAACTTTGTTTTCAAGAAGTGCAATTAATAGAGACAGATGTGTGACTTGATCACATGTCTTCGAGTCAGGATCTAAGCCTTAGTCCCTATGACTCCAAAGTCCTTGTTTTAGGTCAGTGTGAAGTTTTAGCTGAATCTGCGGGCATGGAGGAGATCTCCCAGAGAGAGTTTGTTAACAGAGAGGAGTAAAGAATGAAAGACAAACATGAATGAGAAGGAATCCTTGGATTTGTCGCATGGCTCGTAACCTAGTGTGCGGTTCCGTTTGTCCCCTTTCATCTAGAGGTCCGCATTGCTGCTGTGGAGGCTCTCTGCATGCTGGCCCAGTCTTCCCCCTCTTTTGCGGAGAAGTGCCTTGATTTCCTGGTTGACATGTTTAACGATGAAATCGAGGAAGTACGCCTGCAGTCCATACACACCATGAGAAAAATCTCTAACAACATCACACTCCGAGAGGATCAGCTTGACACAGTCCTGGCTGTGTTAGAGGTGAGTCTTCACAGTTTGTTACGCATTTCTTCATCAGTACCTACCGAGAGCCACTTTATTTTTAGACTAGGCATTATGGGGCCCCTGGGTGGCACAGTCGGTTGGACAGCTGACTCTTGGTTTCGGCTTAGGTCATGATCTCAGGGTTGTGGGATCGAGCCCCGCGTTGGGCTCCGCACTCATCAGTGAGTCTGCTTGAGACTCCATCTCCCTCTGCCCCTCCCTACCACGCGCGCTTGCTCTTTCTTTCTCTTTCTCAAATAAATAAGTAAATCTTTAAACCAGACATTATGCTAGGTACTGGTGATGCAGTCGTGTATGGGCAGCGCGGTTCGGCCTTCTCATCATACAACTCCACTAAGGTGGAGGAGACTTGCTGTTAAACAGGAAACTAAAAGAAAGAAACTCAAAGACTGCTGTGATCAGGAAAGGACAGGGTTCCCTGGGTGGGGAAGGGTGAGATGGGGAAGGGGAAGGAATGCTGTTGGGACACTTGGAGGAGGAGGAGTTGGTGAGGCCCTTTCTTAGGAAAGAATGGCACTGATGGTAGGGTGGAAGGGCACCAGAGGGAGCAGTGTCTATGGATCCAGAGTAAGAGTGAATATGATGCATTTAAGGAATTAAGAGGAATTCATTGTAATAGCAGCATAGAGCTGAAGTGATGGAGGAGGAGTGGTTATAGATAAGGCAGGGGCTAAATAATGAAGAATTCTTTTCAGGCTTTGATTTGATTTAATGCTCGTAGCGAATCATAGGATGTTACAACAGGAACAGATCTTAGGGAATCAACTCATTCAGCCCTGGAATTTTACAGAGAAGAAAGTAATTTGTTTGAGGTCACATTGCTGCTAAATGGCTGTGCCGGGATATGAACGCAGATTTGCCTCCCAGGCTATACAACTCAGTGTGGTTCTTGAATTATTTTTCTAAAGTATTTGGATTTTATTTGTGAGTCCCAACGTTTTTCAGAATATTAATAAATGAGATTTGGCCTCTGGGTTTCTTTCTTGTTTCGGTTTGGTTTTGGTTTTTCAGATATTGTGAAAGGGATAGCTATTGGGTGTTTTAGTCATTAGCACTTGTTACAGATTTCTGCTCCATACTTCAGAAAACAGATTGGGTGCTTTGATTTTGAAGTTCCCTATCAATTTTCTCAGCTGCTCAGCACTTTTTGTAAGATTTTTCCTGAATTGTAAGTCTGTATTTATAAATTTTCATTTATTTTTTTCCTAAGAAGATTAGTTTGCATTCTGTGCATTGTTCTCCATGGGTGGCCTCTCTACCCTAGCTCTGCCTGTCCTTTTTCACATTCTTTCCCACCATTCCTCATCTTCAGCTTGATACTGGAGTCACTCCCCTAATCATCATGCTTTTCCTCACCACTTTCATTCACTCTGTCTTCCCCTCTGCCTGCAAAAACTGCCGCTTTTCACCTCGTAGACTTCTGCTTATTCTCAGCTCTATATTAGGCAGCATATTCCCTAAGTAACTCCACCCCAGGTGGCTTAAGTAGCACTCCTCTGTCTTCCTGTGTCACCCTGTGTCTAGCATATATCAGGCAATTTTTGATTGTTTAATTCTTAATTTCACAAGACTTGAGAGCTTTGCAGGGTCCTGGCTTCTTTCATTTTTTTAATTTCTAGTGCCTTGTAGTGTCTGACACAGGTCCTGGCTTCTTTCATTTTTTTAATTTCTAGTGCCTTGTAGTGTCAGGAAATGTTTGCTAAATATCTGAGCTCTGTTCCAAGCTATGTTTTGATGTACAGAATTGTTCACAGGGCCAAAAGCAAGCTTATGTATCTCTTATTATAGTTTTCACATTTGATCGTTAATGGCAGGTTTTGTCTTCAAATCCCTCTCCCTGATGTGAGTATGAGCTCCCTAAGGAGAGTGACCGTGTTGTACCCTTTACCGTATTCCTTTCAGGGTTTAATGTGGCAACTTAACAGAGTGGATGCTTTGTAAACATGTCCTAAAACAAATCTGCACAGGTCAGCTATGTAACTAGGAATTTCTTAAGGAACATAGTCAAAATTGTTTTCTTAGTACTTTGAATATTGTTTTCCCAGTACATCAATACAGCTGCCTCCTGTCAGTGGTGGTGATTTGTTCATATGGGAAACATTGTATTGGTTGGTTAAGTTCATAGCATGTAGAGCCAGACAGATCTGAATCGACCTGTCAGTTCCTGTCTTTGGTCCCTGACCTTTTTACCTGGGTTTTTGTTTGTCTGTTTGTTGTTTGTTTGTTAGTATTTATTGACCACCTGTTGTGTGCCAGGCACTGTCCCAAGGAGGCTACAACAGTGAGCAGAAACCATGGCACTGCTCTCATGGACCTCATAATTTAGGTATGAGGGAGATAGACAAATACAACACAAATGAAGGTATAATAGTAAGTGAGTGAGGAGTGCATGACAGAAAGGAGTGAGGTCCCGTGGGCGTGTGTCACGGAAGCACTTAGTCTTTGGGGGCTAAGGGGGTGCAGCCAATCAGGGAACGCTTCTGGAGCTGATCTCTGAAGAAGGAATTAGACCCTAACTTGGCAGGAAGAGTTGGGAGAATGGGGTGTAAGAATATTCCAGGCAGAGGAGCAGCAAGTATAGAAACTCTGGTAGGTAGAGGGAAGCATGGCGCAGTGGAGGGACCAAAAGAGGGCCTGGCTGTAACACAGAGCTAATGTATGGTGTGAGATTAGGCTGGAGGGGTGGCTGGGACCAGCTTATGCAGAGCTTTGAAAATCCTGCTAAGGGAAGAGCACCTGGAAGTTATTCAGGGTGTCCTACCAGCTTTGCTACTTTGGACAAATTACTAATTCTCTCTGGTCCTTGGTTTTCTCCTGTATAAAGTGAGGATGATTCCACATATTCATATGTTGTATGTAAGAATTGAAAGAGAATCCATGTAAAATACTTAGCATGGTAGTAGTTCATGATATTGATAACGTCATTCAAGAAACATTTACTGATTTTTTTTTTCAGAGCCAGGTATTGTGCTAGGTTCTGAGGATGTGAAAGTAGACAGTACTAGTTATTACCTCTGAGTTGCTCATAGTTTTATAGAGAAGGCAGCAGTATGAGCCAGTAATTCCAAGATAGTATCAAAAGTAAGCTAAGGAATGACATTCTAGCCAGAGCGCTAGCGTGTGGCCACAGACGAAGGCTGGGAGGGCGGAAGTGGCGCAGCATGGACAGGGATGTTGGGAAGTTCACGTGGCTCTGACGGAGAAGTGAGCGGAGAGCTGACTGTGAAGGACCTTGGGTGCCATGCTGGGGAGCCTGAGCTTTATCCAAGCTTTGTCCTCACAGAGGCGCCTAAACAGAGCAACAACATGGTCAGATGTGTTTATTAAGGAGTTGGCGCCAGTAGCTCTACCGAGTGAAGAATTGAGAGACCTGCAGGCTGAAAGAGGGTTCCCGGAGAATAAAGAAGGCATGTCTCCAACCCAGCTTTGGAGAAGAGTCTTTGATTCTTAGATTTTACTGTGTGGGTACAGATGCATCCTTTAAAATTTTTAGTTTGATTTCTTTCATGTATCATAAAACTGAATACTACAAAACTTTTAGGAGAAAATATTTGTGACCTTGGATTAGACAAAAATTTCTTAGATGGGCCACCAAAAACTTAATCCATGAGAGAAATAACTAGATAAATTGGACTTTATCAGGGGCGCCTGGGTGGCACAGCGGTTAAGCGTCTGCCTTCGGCTCAGGGCGTGATCCCGGCGTTATGGGATCGAGCCCCACATCAGGCTCCTCTGCTATGAGCCTGCTTCTTCCTCTCCCACTCCCCCTGCTTGTGTTCCCTCTCTCACTGGCTGTCTCTATCTCTGTCAAATAAATAAATAAAAAAAAAATCTAAAAAAAAAAAAAAATTGGACTTTATCAAAATTTAAAAGTTCTTCAAAAAGATACTTTTAAATAATTATAAAGACAGCACAACAATGTAAGTGTATTTAATGCCATAGAACTGTACACTTAAAATGTACGTTGACTTAAAATGGTAAATCTTATGTTGTGTGTATTTTACCACAATAAAAAGAGATAATAGGATCAAATTGAACATATATAATGCCTTTAATGTGTACACTGTACAGAAAAGGGGGGGTGGACTTGGATACAGAAACATGCGTAGAGGAAAGGTGATGTGAAGACAGAGAGAATGCCGTCTACAAGCCAAGGAATGCCAAGGCTACCAGAAGGGAGAGGCCTGGCATCGAGTCTCCTTCACAGCCTCAGAAGGAACCAGCCCTGCTCATACCTTGATTCTGGACTCAGGCCTACAGAACTGAGATGATAAATGTCTGTTTTTCTTTCTTTCTTCCTTCTTTAGATTTTATTTATTTATTTGAGTGTGGAGGGGAGAGGGAGAGGGAAAAGGAGAAGCAGACTCCCCAGTGAGCAGGGATCCCGACTCGGGGCTCAGTCCTAGGACCTTGAGATCATGGCCTGAGCTGAAGGCAGATGCTTAACTGACTGAGCCACCCATGAGCCCTAAATTTCTGTTTTTCTAAGCCAAAGGAAAAAACATGTTTTTGAAAAGACTTACCACAGACTGGGAGAAAATATTTGCAAAGCATATATCTGATAAAGAATATATAAAGAATTCTCAAAATTCAGTAATAAGAAAACAGATCACCTGATTACAAAATCAGCAAAAGATTTGAACGGTACTTAAGGAAAGAAAATAAGCAGTGGCAAATAATAAGCATATGAAGCATCCTTAACATCATTAGGCATTAGGGAAATGCAAATTAAAAAACCACAGTGAGGTATTACAACAGCACACCTATTAGAATGGCTAACCAAGAATCAGAAGAAATGTTGACAGTATCAAGTGCTGTGAGGACAGAGAGCATTTGGCACTGTCATCCACTGCTGATGGCAGTGCAAAATGATACAGTCACTTTGGAAGTGTTTTATAAAGTTAAACTTAAATTTACCCCATTTGATATTGCAGTCCCACTCTGAAGCATTTCCTAAAGAGAATTGAAAATTTATGTTCACACCCAAGTCTGTATGCAAATACTTTTAGTGGCTTATCATATTTCCAAACTAAAAACAACACAAATCCTTGAGTTGGTAAATGGGTTAATCAACTGGGCACATCTATACAATGCAGTACTACTCAGTAATAAAAAGGAGCGAGTTGCTGATACACGTAACAACGTGGGTGAAGCTCACATGTATTACGCTAGGTGAACGTAGCCAGCCTCAAGAAGCAGCATGCTCAGTGATTCCACTTGCATGACCTTTTGGGGAAGACTGTAGCAGAAAATACATCAGTGGTTGCCAGAGACTGTGGGTGAGGGCTAGACTACACGGGGACACTCAGGAAGAGTTTGGTGATGGGAGTGTTTTATATCTTGATCGAGATGGTGGTTATGTAACTATAGGGATTTGTTAAACTCATGGAAGTGTTCCCTGAGAAGGATGAATTTTACAGAATTAAAACTCTGTGTCAGTAAATTTGACTTAAAACAATGCTTTGGAGCTCTCATTTCCACTAAAAGGTACCACAATTCCTAAGAGAAATGGCTGATTCCAGGTCTAGTGCAGGAAATGTAACAAGATGAGCTTATACCATGTTGTCATACAGAAAGCAATTATTAGCTGTCAGAGACCTCTGGGATCATATCAGAAAGATCCAGGAGACACATCATTAAGGGTTATAACACATCATTATAGATACATCATTGAAGACTATAACTGCAAATATGTTTAAATTCATGATTTTGTAAGGATACTTGAAACACTGCATTAGTCATCATTGGAAGATGCTTAGTAATCAACTTCTTATTTTGGAAACTGGTAAATTAAGGAATCAAGCATTAATCCTTCTTTTTCCTATTCAAACTGAACTTCATGATAACCAGCTGCTTGATAAGGGGAAGTTTCTCTTTATAGAAGTATTCCAGTTAATAAATTAAAGAAGAATGATAGGTTTGTACATCATTGTTTTACAACTTCAGTGAATTAGTAGATCTAGGCAGTGATCACCACTGATCACAAAAGAGAAGCAGACATCATGTAGTTCCTGAGGGAAGTACACTGGACCACCTGTGAAGTGGTCTTAAAAAAAAAATTGAATGTGAATCTGATCAAACCTCTAAATCTAAGTACCATCACAGGATATACAGGGAAGAAATTACAGGGGGAGAAATGTGAGATATACAGTGATTTTACATATTAAAAGGTGCTTAAAGAATATACTGCTGAATTGCAGAGTGTTGGATCCTGACCAGAAGAAACAAACTTTTTGAGTCAGAGAAATTTGAGTACTGACTGGATATTTGATATTAAGCAATTGTTACATTTTTAGGCAAGATACTGGTTTTGTGGTTTTTTAAAATAAGGAATCTAAACCTTAAAATATATTTATGGAAATATTTACCAATGAAATGCTATGATTTCTCTGACTGGCTTCCAAATAATCTAATTGGGAGGAGTGGGTAAAGGTATAGATGAAACATGATTGGCTGTGAGTTAATTGTGGAAACTGAGGGATTTATTATCTCTACTTTTACATATGTTTCAAAATGTCTGTATTAAAAAGTTTTGAAGAATTGACAACAAATGCTATGGGGTAGCCAAGAAGAATAGACCTGATATGCGTCCATATCTTTTAACATTGAGAAGTTGTTGGTGACCTTTTCCAGTCATTTTGGTGAGGTACACCAGGTATTGGGAAGGAAAGGGGCCATTTCTCCAACATCATCTTGTAACACTTTTTATTTACTCTGCTTTGGCCACACAGGCTTCCTTGCTATTTCTCAAACATGCTGCCTTTTCATGACCTTTATATTTGCTGTTCCTTTTCATTATTCCTATGTAAAATATTCTACCTACCCTAGTATTCTTATCTTTAACCTGCTTTATAGTTTCTTCATCTTATTTATCATTGTCTGACCTATATAAATACTTTTTTTTTTTGTTTTTTCACTAGAATGAAGCTCCTGAAAGCAGAGATTTGATTTTAATTGATGCTATGTCCCTAGCACTTGGTACATAATAGTTGCTTGATAAATGTTTGACTGTTTAATAAGTGTTCAATAAATGTTGAATTTATATGAATGAACGAGCCAATGAATGAAGTCCTCAACTCCTAGGCCCTCCCCTCAGATAATTCAGAGACTCTTCACCCTGTAATCCCATTGTAACTTGTACACTTTCCTGTAATAGCTAATTCACAGTGACTGCTTTTATTGTTATTATTTTATTATTACCTTTTTTTAAAGGATTCGTCCAGAGATATTCGAGAGGCTCTTCATGAACTTTTATGTTGTACTAATGTTTCAACCAAAGAAGGGATTCATCTTGCACTGGTGGAGCTGCTGAAAAATTTAACCAAGTACCCTACTGATAGGGACTCCATATGGAAGTAAGGACTTTTTGCTCATTTCTTCACTGAGTCCAATAATGTGGTAAATGTATATTGAATTATTCAATGGCTCATCCTAGATTGATGGTATGGCTCTCAATTTTGCCTTCAATTTAGAAACCTGATTCAACTTAACACTCGGGAGTCTGATTCCTAAATTGAATATCACATTTTAGATTGTTTATTTATTTGTCCATCCGTCCTCCTAGCAGATAATATGTGCCTGCTACTGTATTCTCACTATGTGCCACGCCCTGCGGTAAGTGCTGCAGGTACAGAGATGAGTTGATTAGATTCCTTTTGCTCCTGTATACTGTTAATCACTTCTTTGTTTTGCATTGTGTACAGGATCATAGCTATCATTGTAGAGATTAGAGGCAGGACGGCACTTTGTCTACACATGGACAATCATTATCATTTGTTTCCTTGATTACCTCTACCTTTACTGACTAGAGTCAGACTTAACATTGTTCATGAATTCCTGTTTGAAGAACTACTTGCATACATTTATTATCAAATGTAATCGTGCTCCACGTATTTAAGTGAGCTTATGGGATGAGATCACTCCAATGGTATAGTTTATTGGATTTTCAGAAAAATGTGTTATTAAAAGTAGAAAACTGTGGGTCAGATCAGGTACTTGCAAGGTCTATTAAAAACTGAAAATACCAGGGGAGTCTTCAGGGAGCACTCAGTCATTTGGGGTATGGGGGTTGTAGTGGGGAGAAACACCTGTATCCGTATCTGTAATTCTGCAGCAACACAGAAGGAATGATTAATCCCTTGATGAAAGGGATTGTTATGGAGTGTTTCACAGAATATTCTTCTTGCCTTAAAATAAGATACGTGGTTATTTGGTTCACCCAGAATATCTATTTAAGACTGTCTTTACTGAGTGATCATAGACAGAAAGCTCCTTCACATTAGAGTGCTCCAAAAGATTTTGAAGTTACCTATTCTAATTATCATTTGATTTTTCATCTCTTTCCATGAATGGTGGCTTTATTTAGGAATACCAAAAGAAGATATGACAAAAAAGGGAAGGAATCATCACAGTGGCATGTTTTTAAGACGTTTTAAAAGATAGGTACATAAATGAAAGCTTTGAAGGAGGTAGTTTGTTCTGTTTATATAGCTTTAGTTCATTCAGCAAATGCGTATGGAGCACTTGGCTCTATAGCCCAATCGCTGTGTTAAGTGCTGTGGAGAGTTAAAAATAGATTGAATTCAGGCCTTCAAATAGCAGGGAGGGAGAGAAGTAGGAAATATGTAGGTAGAGAGGTAGATCAGTAGGAAAAATATTACAAGTCAGAATTGAAGTCCAGTTTCAGAGAGGCCCAGATGCTCAGGCGACCCGAATAGAATAGGAGATAAAATAAAGGAGTGGTACCTGGAAGCCAAACTGCAAGATTTACAATGTCCCCCGAAACACAGTGAGTAAAAGGGCTGAGAGAGTTCAGAAAATTAGTGCATTAAGTTCTTCTCACATAGAAGGAAAAGCAGAACTGGGGAAAAGTATACTTTCCTAACAGTATCGGGTGTTTTAAATGGGATACCTATCAGACTCCGTATATCCATGAATTTGTTCATGGTGCTTGTTTTCTCTCTTTTGCCAGTCTGTTCTCTAGTCCCAGGGGAAGTCCCATCTCCTTTGTGAAACCTCTGATCATGGTGATCTCTTCTACCTTTGAGAGGTGGAAAGCAGAGTATCATTTGTTTGATAGTTCGTTACCTTGTAGTGTTTGACATTTTTGCCCCAGCTGGATTATAAACTCCACAAGACTAGAAATAAGGATTTATATTTCTTTTCAATTCAGCATACCTTTTCTAAACCAGAACTTACAAAAGAAAATAAAAATGCATAGTTACCAGTGCGCGTGTAGTTCTTTATAATTATAAAGGGTTTTCATGTCATCCTAATAGTCAACTAATAGCTACTTAATATAAATACCTAATTGAGTTCTTACTATGTGACAGACTCTGCTGTGTACTTTATATCCATTATCTCATTAAATCCTTATAGCAACTGTATGAGGTAATGATTTTTAATCTCATTTTGGGTGAGAAGCATAGCTGCCCAAGGCCACACAGTTACTAATTTCTTTTTTTTTTTTTTTAAGATTTTATTTATTTATTCGACAGAGATAGAGACAGCCAGCGAGAGAGGGAACACAAGCAGGGGGAGTGGGAGAGGAAGAAGCAGGCTCATAGCGGAGGAGCCTGATGTGGGGCTCGATCCCATAACGCCAGGATCACGCCCTGAGCCGAAGGCAGACGCCCAACCGCTGTGCCACCCAGGCGCCCCAGTTACTAATTTCTTGTTGCGGGTCAGGTCACTTCTGATTTCAGAACTTCACCCAGGATATCAGTTACAATGCTTTTGCCTGCAAGTAACAGAAAATCTGATTAAAAGTGGCTTAAACAATAAGGTCTAATATTTTGGCATAACAAGTCGGAAAGTTGGTTTTGGATTGGTTATTCAACAGCTTAATAGGGTTAGCACTGTGGTTTCTCTGCAGTTGCCTTGGCTTTTTTTCTCATAGTTGCAGGATGGCTGCCTCGTAAGACAGTATCTTAAGGCAAAAAGGAACAGGCATTCCCTCGCACACATTTCTCTTTTTGGCCAGGAGAACATTCCTGAGTAGCTCCCCACCACACTTCCCTTCTTGGTCCTTTGACCAGAAATGGGTTACTTTACTACCTGCAAAGGAGTCACTTTGGGAGAATTGGGAAAATGGGAGTGGGATTGTCATGATGGTTTAGACCACTTGTGATTGAGCCCTTGGGCTGAGCCTACCTTCTCCGAGCACCTACCCAATACCTGAGTAAAATCAGGGTTCTCTTGTCAAGGAAGTTGGAGAAAATGGCTGTTGGTTAAATAACCAGCAGTAATTTATGCCATACCAGCTCTTTAATTTTCATAATAGCAATTTTTTTTTTAGATGAACTGAGTTCCAGAGTAATTGAAAAACTAATTTGAGGTCATAGAGGTAGCAAAAAGGGGTGGTTGGGAATTTGCATTTCTGAATCAGGTTTTCTGATTCCAATCCCTGGTACTTGTTAAAGCATTTATTAAGTTACTGAGGTGGGCTCTCATTTTGTTTGTTTCAGATGCTTGAAGTTTCTGGGAAGTCGGCATCCAACCCTGGTGCTTCCCTTGGTGCCAGAGCTCCTGAGCACCCATCCGTTTTTTGACACAGCCGAACCGGACATGGATGACCCAGCTTGTATCCTATGTGCTTAGCGCAGACTAGGCTGATTTGGTGGGGTGTTTTGGCATCTTTTTCTGCAGTGTAACTTGGAGGGGGAGGTCCTGAGTTTAATTTTTTTCATTTCTTTTAATTAAGAGTATATCCTGAGGGAGCCTAGTAGTTACTATTCTTAGCTTTTATTCTTGTTTTCACAGTAATTCACATTTTCTATTTAATACTAATATTATTAGGTGTTTTTTTTAATATACCATTTCTTGAGCACCTGTTATATTCTACACTGTTTCATGCTTTATACATTTACCACTGATCTTCCAAACACCCCTGGGAGGAGGTATTATTCCCAGTTTACAAATGAGGAGACTTAGGCTTAGAGAGGTCAAATAACTCTCCAAGCAGCACATGTGGGTTTCAAAGCCAGACATCTTTGGTTTTAAAACCTATGAATGACTGTCTTTCTTCCTTCCTTCCTTCCTTCCTTCCTTCCTTCCTTCCTTCCTTCCTTTCCCCTCCTTTCATCCCTCTCTCCCTCCCTCCCTTCCTCTCTCTCTTTCATTCTTTTTTTAAAGGTTTATTTGAGAGAGAGAGAGAGAGAGAGAGTGCGTGTGTGAGCAAGCAGGGGGAGGGGCAGAGGGGAAGAATCTCAAGTGGACTCCGGGCTGAGCCTGGAGCCTCACATGGGGCTCCATCTCCTGACCCTGAGATCGTGACCTGAGCCAAAACCAAGAGGCGGGCGCTTAACTGACTGAGCCACCAACGGGCCCCAGCTTATGAACTTTCTTAATCTGCAGCCGGAAGAGGGGACAGGTTGAGCTAGGCTGCAGGATTAGTTTGCCTCTGATACAAGTTCAGTGGGTTTGTGATAGCCATGCAGCATGCCATGCAGTTGGATTGTTTTCCAGTAATGGGAATATGTTTACATCAGTGCATCCGCACTCTCCTATGGTTCTCTTTGCTCTATAGAAGATTCTTAGTGTGGTTTAGGGGATATTTATTGAGATGCAGAGATTAGCCAGATAACTGGCTGTCGTAGGATGACCACTGCATTCTCCGTTCATTCTGTTTGTTTATTTTCACACTGTGTTTGGAGACATTTTTAACAATTTGTTTAATTGATGTGTTTACCTGTGAGAAGGGCATATCCCAGACCTTACCTCTAAAGGTGCAATACTATAGCTGTTTGAAGTTCAGCTGATCCGGGAGGGGCTTAGGGGCTAGATGTTATTACAGACCTCACAGGATGTATTGAAATCCTTAGATATCTGAGGGCCCTTTTTATTTTATTTTATTTTTTTTTAAAGATTTTATTTTTATTTATTCGACAGAGATAGAGACAGCCAGCGAGAGAGGGAACACAAGCAGCGGGAGTTGGAGAGGAAGAAGCAGGCTCATAGCGGAGGAGCCTGATGTGGGGCTCGATCCCATAACGCCGGGATCACGCCCTGAGCTGAAGGCAGACGCTTAACCACTGTGCCACCCAGGCACCCCTGAGGGCCCTTTTTAAATTAAAAAAAACATTAAACACTTTTGGAAGCCTGTTATGTTGAGATACTTTACTGGACAGTTGGATGGCTGTGTTATTTAGGAAATATGTTTGGCTGTAAGTAAAAGAGATTGCCCTCAAATGTAGCTTAAACGAATTAAGATTTTTACTTTTCTTTTTTTTTTTTTTTTAAAGATTTTATTTATTTATTTGACAGAGATAGAGACAGCCAGCGAGAGGAGGGTACACAAGCAGGGGGAGTGGGAGAGGAAGAAGCAGGCTCCCAGCAGAGGAGCCTGATGTGGGGTTCGATCCCATAACGCCGGGACCACGCCCTGAGCCGAAGGCAGACGCTTAACTGCTGTGCCACCCAGGCGCCCCGAGATTTTTACTTTTCTTGAAGGTAAAAGAAATCTGGAGGTACCAGTCGGCTGCTGGTATAGGAGCTCTGCATTATTCTTGGTGATCCAAGTTCCTTCTGTCTTCCTGTTCGGCTATTTTCACTTGTCCAGCATTGCTGCCGGAGGTCCAGTCATCAGGCCTAGGTTCTGGGCAGAAAGTTAGAGGATATTTGTAGTCAAATCAGTATTCTGTTAGCAAGGAAAAAGGGAAGAATGGATATTGAGTAGACAACTAGCAGGCTCTTCAATAGGGATACATACAGAAGATTGGAAACTATGTTTATCTTTCAATTTCTGATTTTCCTTCTGTTATGAAATTAATATACAAGAAAGAAAGTCCAGAAAGTTGAAAGAAGAAACTTCATAATTAATGTCCAAAGTCCTACTAGTCAAAGTAATTGACCATTAGTATTTCAGTGTATGTCCTTCTTTTTTAAGGCTTGGAGTTGGGATTTTGCTCTTGTTTCATTTTTTTAACGTAGTTTATCTCATCATCAAATACCTGGTAATAGATAGTTGCTATCCTATCCTCTATATATGTTAGAGCCTGCTTTTTCAGTCATGACACAATGCTTGTTATACAATATTTTAAGCTCTTCATACATAGAATTTTTAACAATTGCATAATCATCCAGCGGTAGATGAAACACAAGGTATATGGTCATTAGGTTGTTCCTGGTTATTTGCTATTATAAATGATTCTGTACTCTATAATTATTTACTTAGAATAAAATCTGAGATGTAGAATTATTCACCATTCAAAAGACTTTTATTGTCTAGTGCCAAATTATGATCCAAAGATACATGTGCCTGAATGTACTTTAGTCAGCCATGTACCTGAAGTTTCTGTGTATTGCTATTTTCTGCAGGATAGGGGTTTATTTTAAAACACCCTTTGATGAGTGGGGTAATGTATCTCTTTGTTCAAATTTGCATTTATTTGTTAGAAAATTGTCATTTAATAAGACTTTTGAGGGTGGGAATTGGGGGCACCATATTCTGGCCAAGCTCAACCTTTTAAACTTCCAGGTTTACTTAACCCGCTCATCCCTCAGACATTGCAGTTTTGGTTCTTATTTTTAATGCTGCTAAAACCTGTCCAACAATGCCAGCACTGTTCTCAGATCATACCTTCAGGCACTATGCCTACCTCCGAGACAGTCTTTCTCATCTTGTTCCTGCCTTAAGGGTATGTTGAAAACAACTTTTGTCATTATTTTTGGTATTTTGATTTTGGGTCCTTTGTGGTTGTTGAATAGCAGAAAACAGGCTATATTTTCTCTGAAAACACATTCATTCATTCTCTTTCTCTCTTGGGCACTCTCCCACTGTTTTATACTTTTGTTTCTGTATCCGTTACTTTTTAAGAAGATTCGTATTGCTAAGTGAAATAAGTCAAGCAGAGAAAGACAATTATCATATGATTTCTCATCTATGGAAAATAAGAACTAGGAAGATCAGTAGGGGAAGAAAGGGATAAAGAAAGAGGAGGTAATCAGAAGGGGGAATGAAGCATGAGAGACTGTGGGCTCTGAGAAACAAACTGAGGGCTTCAGAGGGGAGGGGAGTGGGGGAATGGGATAGGCTGGTGTTGGGTAGTAAGGAGGGCATGTATTGCATGGTGCACTGGGTGTTATACGCAATTAATGAATCATTGAACTTTCATCAAAAACCCAGGGATGTACTGTATGGTGACTAATATAATAAAAAAAACATAAAAAAAAATAAAATCTTTAAAAAAATAAATTACTTAAAAAAAAAAAAAAGATTCGTATTCTGACTGTCCCTGAGTTACTGATTATGTTATGTTAGGGAAGAATAAGGAATCTGGAACAATATATTGTAGACCAAGGATTAGATTGTGCAACATTTTAACAATTGCATAAAGCCATAATTCTCAACAAGTTTATTTTTTAATAATAAAACCTTTGTTACTTTTAAAACCTTATAGATAAAGAAAACTTTGTAGTGAACCGTGAGAATAATGGCAAACACTGAGTAGTAACTGTGTGGGGGCACTTTTCTAAGCTCTTCATTTGTGTTAACTCATCCCTGTTTAGGTGACTCTAAATGACTTCATTTAGAGTAATATATGTACATGGTTAGAAAATCTAAACATAGAGGAGAACATAGGCAGCAACCTCTATGACATCGGCCACAGCAACCTTTTTCATGACACATCTCCAAAGGCAAGAGACAAAAGATAAAATGAACTTGTGGGACTTCATCAAGATAAAAAGCTTCTGCACAGCCAAGGAAACAGTCAAAAAAACTAAGAGGCAGCCCATGGAATGGGAGAATATATTTGCAGATGACACTACAGATAAAAGACTGGTATCCAAGATCTACAAAGAACTTCTCAAACTCAATACGTGAGAAACAAATCATAAAATGGGCAGAAGATACGAACAGACACTTTTCCAACGAAGACATACAAATGGCTAACAGACACATGAAAAAATGTTCAAAATCATTAGCCATCAGGGAAATTCAAATCAAAACCGCACTAAGATACCACCTTACACCAGTTAGAATGGCAAAAATTGACAAGGCATGAAACAACAATTGTTGGAGAGGATGTGGAGATAGGGGATCCCTCCTACTTTGTTGGTGGGAATGCAAGTTGGTACAACCACTCTGGAAAACAGTGTGGAGGTCCCTTAAAAAGTTAAAAATTGAGCTACCCTATGATCCAGCAATTGCACTACTGGGTATTTACCCCAAAGATACAGATGTAGTGAAGAGAAGGACCATATGCACCCCAATGTTTATAGCAGCTTTGTCCACAATAGCTAAATTGTGGAAGGAAGCGAGATGCCCTTCAACAGATGACTGGATTAAGAAGATGTGGTCCATATATACAATGGAATATTACTCAGCCATCAGAAAAGATGATTAACCAACACTTGCTGCAACATGGACGGGACCGGAGGAGATAATGCTAAGGGAAATAAGTCAAGCAGAGAAAGACAATTATATGGTTTCTCTCATCTATGGAAACATAAGAACTAGGAAGATCGGTAGGGGAAGAAAGGGATAAAGAAAGGGGGGGGTAATCAGAAGGGGGAATGAAGCATGAGTGGCTATGGACTCTAAGAAACAAACTGAGGGCTTCAGAGGGGAAGGGAGTGGGGTAATGGGATAGACCAGTGATGGGTAGTAAGGAGGGCATGTATTGCATGGTGCACTGGGTGTTATACGCAACTAATGAATCATCGAACTTTACATCAGAAACCCAGGGATGTACTGTATGGTGACTAACATAATAAAAAAACATTAAAAAAACAAAAAAAAAAATCGAAACTGTCTATAAACTACAAAATTTAAAGTGAAATCCACTTTGTTCTCATCCATCCCTTGAAAGGTAAACACTTTTAGCAGTCAGAGCAAGAATTATCGTTATCATCCTATAAAATAGCATGCTGTGTAAATTTATTTGGGAACAAGCCATCATTTCCCTGTGAAGTGAAAGATCAAATAAAGTTTAAAAATAAATGTGACAACAGATTGATTTTTAGTCCCATATCTGTGGTTAGCTCATTTACTTCAGTTAGCAATAGAACATAATATTACTCCATTCTCTTTTTGTTTTCTCTTTGCAGCTTGTGTAGACCATATTCATTCTCTCTCCCTCTTTCCATTTCTCCCACTGAAGCTAGAGAATGAGAGGAAGGTTATTTACAGAATCACTTCACCTGTTTTCCCTTTCCTGTGTTTGACTCACTTTTTTTCCCCCCCTGGTTTCTTCATGTTACCAGAAGCTGAGCCACAGAATTTGATGGTGTTATAACTCTACTATGTTTGCTTAGTTACCAGGTAGAAAACTAGTGTCATCGGCTGTTTCCTCCAGCATCACACCTCATGAGGACCCTTCCCATCAGTTCCTGCAGCAGAGCCTTGAAAGGGTGTACAGTCTTCAGCACCTGGACCCTCAGGGAACACAGGAGCTGCTGGAGCTCACCATCAGGTGAGGTGACCGTGGGCCACAGGCTGGTTTTTCTGAGTCTGTTGGCCTACACTCACACGTAGTTTTATGACCTGTTTATATTTGCGTGAGATTGGAGTTGAGCATATTATGAAGAAAAGCTCTTTGTGTTCATGACCAGATCGATGGTGAGTGCAAAACTGAAGAGTTACAAAGAAGCTGTTTTTAATTTTTATTTCCTTGTGTATTAGTTAGCATGGGTGACAGAAAATATAAAGTAACAGTGGTTATATAGGAGGGGACGTTAATTCTTTCTTGCAGGGAGGGCAGAGCTGAGATGGTTGTCAGGGCCCTACACGCCTTCTTCCTCCATCTTCCGCATCAAGTGGACTCTGCCTAAATATTCAAACTCTATCCCCTCTGTTTTCTAGGCTGCAGGAAAAAGGAAGGAGCAGGAGAAGGGCATCATTTCTTACCCCAACCACCTTTTAAAGACACTTCCCCAAAAATTGCATGTTCTAATTTTACTTGCATCCCATTGACTAGAACTTAAGTCACATGGCAATATCTAGCTTCTAGGAGCTAGGAAATGCTGTCTTTATTCTGGGTGACCAGTGCTTAGTCAACATTTGGTGACTCTGATACTCAGGAAGAAGGGGAAGATATTGGGGAACAACCAGCGGACTCTTCCAGACCTTATTAGGATGTCCTGAATGATATGAAACAAATTGAAATCCATTTGCCTTTAACAAAAGCAGCATCTGTCTGCTTTTTGGAATAAGGTTTGTGGCAGAGTTGAGTAGCGCCACAGACACTTTATGGCCTGCAGAGCCTATAATATTTACTGTTGGACCCTTTACAGAAAAAGTATGTTGACCCTGATGTGATGCCTCAGTCACATTTTTTTCTTCCGCTCCCTTAACAAAGCGATTAGCTTTAGAGGCCAGTGTCTGAAGTTGTTGGCCCCGAGCCCAGGAAAATAAGCTCCACTTTCTGACTCATCCCCACCTAAGTAAACATTTAGGTTTTGTTCTTGACAGTTTTTATCCTCTTGGCACTAAAGCAAGTACAAAATGCATAAAGGCAAGCCAGTTTGGTCATCAGCTGCAGTGCTGTCTAGTAGTGGGTGTTCAATAAACACCTGTTGGTCTGACTTGCCCACATGTTATGGCGATAGTCCTGCTGGGCTCAGGCCGGTGAGACCACTGTTCTAGTGCTGTGTCAGTCCTGGGTACTGTTTCTAACTTGAGTGCATTCTGATGAGGGTGGCCAGGGTGGTGAAAGGTCCAGAAAGGAAAGCAGATGGTGGGGTAGTTATTGATGACCTACTCTGTTTTACAAACATTATTGCAGTTAGATGTTGTTACCATTTCACAGAGAAGAAATGACAATTTGGGGAGGTGAAGCAATTTGCTGAGAAGTAGCAAAACCAGGCTTTGAATCTGGTTTAGTTTGACTCTACATTTGAGGCTTTGTGACATGTTGCAGTGAAGGCTATTCCTGTTAGATCACGTGACCTCTGGGGTTCTGCAGGACTTACATTTTCGATAGTTGTGGAAAAGTGAAATGTTAGAGTTTCATTCAGAAGTTTCTCTGATTAGGACTCTGATCACTTACTTGTTGGTACTAGTTGAAGACAAACTTCACCCACTGTCACATGCCACCCATCCCCTCTGTTGTAATCCAAGCAGTCATTTAATCTAACGGGATCTCACCTGTAGAAAGTGTGCTTCAGTTAGGGCTCTGGGAGATGATTTGTTTGTTTCTAGAATTTGACATAACTGCTTTGTCTTCGCCATTGTACCTTGGGTACCATATAGGAGCTCAGTACATATTGAAAACTGTCGTTGTGATGGCTTAACCAGGAATGAAGACTTTTAAGACTTTTATAGATGGTGTTTTCTTTTGACCATATCACAACTCCAGATGTATGTAGATTGTTTGTAAGGCTCTGCTGTCCTTGATTGTAATAAGAGCTGCCGTCTGTTCAAAGTGCTTACTACGTATCCACTTTTCTAAGTGCTTTATGAATTGAATTTGGAAACAATCTTATGTAAAGTACCCCATTTTAAAAATGAGTGAGGGAGCTGGGATTCATTCATTTGTTACATGGTTTTTGAGTATCCATCATATGCTAGGCAGAAGGGGCACGGCAGTAAACAAAATAGTCTTTGCTGCAAGGGATCTTACATTCTGGTTGGGGAAGTAGCTAGGTAAACAAGAGGTGTAATACTGTGCTTTCCATGCTGCAGTATGGGAAGTTCAGGGTTCTCTAGGAAGATGGAAGGGGGCCTTAGATGGCTAAGCAGCTACCTGAAGAAGGAATAGAAGTTCATCAAGTGAAGAAGGGAGAAGGCTGTCCAGGACAGAGAATAGCAACAGGACTAGTCCAGGACTAGAACACAGGTCTAACTAGGTCTTGCACCTGGTCACAGTGCTCTGTTTCTGGTTAACACTTTGTATGACACAAAATGTCGAGTATAATGAGATTTAAAATCCAAAGGAATTGGTTCAAGCCTTAATTTTTATCATTTCCTAGGTACATGATCTTGGGCCTCAATTCTCTCCTCTGTAATTTGAGGGTACTATGTAGCTGGTCATAGGACTGTTGTGAAGATCATTATCATGACACGTGGAAAGTATTTTGAGAATAGCAGTTGCATAGATAATAGTTGGTCATTTATGAAATTTTGTTTTAAAATTTAAATTGTAAAAAAAAATAAAATAAAATTTAAATTATCGCTCATTTGACACCGTAGACATGCTCTTGATATTTTGTAAGTAAATCCCGTCCAAACTTTATAAATGCTTATTGCCATCATGTGGACGAAGGATTGCTAAAGAGTGTGTTCCTGGGAGGGGCACTTTTGCCCTCCCAGATCACATTTGTAGAAATGTGGCTTAATATGCATCTGGTTTTAAATCCATTTTGGTGTCATCTGTATCTGATGTAGTTCATAAATACTGCAAAGAGTTTAATACCAAATAAATAAATGAAATATAATATGATACAGTTTTTTTTAAAAAGACTTTTGGAGTTCAGACAGACCTGAATTCAAGGCCTGTTTGCCACTTATTAATCCTGTGACCTTGGGCAGACCACTTAAACTCTGATCTTCCCTTTCATTGTCAGTGAAATAGAATTAATTGCAATTCACATTGTCAGGATTAAATGGGCGCAAGTAAGGAAACACCTAGCGTACCTAGTATAGTGCACACAGAAGGTGGTCTCTGTACCTTTCTCATTAAAGAGTTCATAGTTTCCTGAGGGGTGTTTAAACTTAGGCTTCCTGAGGATTATGGGCATGAAGAGGTACAGAGAGGAAACAGCAGGATAACCGCATTTTGTCCAGCACTAGCAAGTTTCTTTTTCTGCTCGTACAGTAGTCTGGATATGCCGTGGCTGGTTGGCTTGCATCTTGCTCTTTGCCGTTGAGAACAACTGCTTCGGTGCAGGGGCTGCAGAATAGCCTAACACCCGGCGCTGCCAGCTGCCGTGTAGTCCGCTGGTCAGTGTTGTCTGTCATTGACACAGAAGCAGAATCTTCCTGGAGAGGAAGTGGTTCAGAAATAGAGTGATTCGGGGCTGTCTTTGCAAGAGAGACATCAGAGATGTGAAAGAGAGAGACCAGCTGGCCACCTGTGTAGCATTGCACAGGTGTGGTTAGCTAGTAAGGGTCTCGCCTTTGATTGTGCTGGATTCCAACACATGAATAGGCTCTCCGGGAACCTCTCAAGCCACCAAAACTCACAGGACATGAGATATAAGCCGCAGGCCCCAGTTTCTTCAGTTATTTTGGGAGTAATTCATTCTGTGTCCCTTTCTAGGGCATCTCCTTCCTGATACCAAGGTCCGAAGGACGCAGCATTAGCTATTAGAAAGTTGCATGAGACTAGAGGGAGGGGCTTAGTCTGATGGACAGTTTTGTGTAGGCTGTTGTGAAACTTTGTTATGCCAGCCCTGCAGCTCCGCTTCCCTTGTGACCGAAATCATCAGGTTTTCCACAGCTGTCATTTTTATATGAAATTTTGATGTTGCCATTAAAAAACAAGATAGCTTTCCATGAATGCTTTCTGACATGGATTATTAGGTCACGTGCATACACGCACACACACACACATACACACATACACACATACACATATACCTCTCCCCAAAAAAGAAGAAAGAAAAACAATGTTTTATTGTAGATATGTCATGTATTTCCAGAAAAAAGAAAGAAAAGAAACTGGTAATGGTGGTTGCCTCTGGGAAGGGTGTACTAGTTAGTGGCACCCTGGGATAGGAAGGTGAACTAAATAAATTGCATATCCTGTAGTATCTTTTGAATTCTGTACCTTATTGGTTTAATTCTATAGCTAGGTATGTATTATCTACTCAAAAAAAATTTTTAAATCAGTAATTCCTGTCTCAACACAACTATTTGATCTATGTGCCACTTTCTATTTTCTTGCCCCCAGGCAGCTGGGTTTTATATTTTTTGCAATCATTTTGTCTATACCAGTATCCAGCTAGGATGCTTTGGGCTTCAGGTATCTGGAAACCCCATCTCAAACTAGCTTACAATGGCTTTTTATTTTCTCATCTGAATAGAAATTGGAGGCAGTTCTAAGTATGGTATGGTCAAGTAGTTTATTTATATCATTAAGGACCCAGTTCTCTGTCTCTTTGGATTTTTTCTTATCCTCAGCATTTGCTTTATCCCAAGGCTTTTTTTCTTTTAGAGTTACAGTATGACTTCCAGTGACAATCAGGACCGTAAGTGCTCTTGTTCAGTCTAGGGCGTGATAGAGATGGAGACAGACCACTACCAGACCTGCTCCAAGCATGAAATATAAGTCCTTCAATTAGGACTGAGAAGGCCAGCTTAGGTCACATAACCAGGGAGATGACATATACTAATTGGCTTAGTTCTGTGAGACTCTACCTGGGAATGGGTTTGAGGATACCTTACCTTGAACAAAATCAGGATTCAATTAGTGAGGAAGATGTAAAGAATGGCTAACTGGGTAGGGAGCCAACAAAGCCTACTACAATATCTTAAATTTTTTTCCTGATGATACAAAAAAATACTCATCTGTTATATAAAATACTTGGAAAATAAAGCACAGTTGGGAGAAGGCACTAAAAAGCACCCTCATACCTCTATCCAGAAAACCACATTGCTGTATTTTTCTCCTGCATACACTTTTTATGTAGTTAAGGTCATATACCTTATTATTGGAATAATAATATTAGTAGAATATTGTGGGGCATAAAGCATTTCATTTCTTTTGGATATTTCTCTTAGAATTACTTCACAAATATTTGACCATATGTATGATTTTTATAACAGTACAGTTTTACTTTGCACAAGAATTGTATCAGGTGAAACT
This sequence comes from Ailuropoda melanoleuca, assembly GCF_002007445.2. NCBI lineage: Eukaryota > Metazoa > Chordata > Mammalia > Carnivora > Ursidae > Ailuropoda > Ailuropoda melanoleuca. The sequence goes on from NC_048225.1 coordinate 51,339,086, forward strand.
GCTATCAAAGCATGAGTGAACCAGTTTCATTGTAACCACTCCAGCATTGGGTGTCGTCATTTAAAAATTTATGACCAATTTACTAGGTATAAAATGGCAAAATGCTTTTTTTTTTTAAAGAAAGATTTTATGGGGCGCCTGGGTGGCTCAGCCGTTAAGTGTCTGCCTTTGGCTCAGGTCATGATCGCAGGGTCCTGGGATCGAGCCCCGCATTGGCGGGAAGCCTGCTTCTCCCTTTCACACTCCTCTTGCTTGTGTTCCCTCTCTCGCTGTCTCTGTCTGTCAAATAAATAAAATAAAAATTAAAAAAAAATAAAGATTTTATGTATTTATTTGAGATTGAGAGGGAGAGAGCGAGAGCACGCAAGCAGGGGGAGGGACGTGGGGCTTGATCCCAAGACCTTGGGATCATGACCTGAGTTGAAGGCAGATGTTTAACCTACTGAGCCATGCAGGTGCCCCTTAAAATGGTAAATGCTTTTGATGTGATCTTTATATGGCTGTCATTATCCCTGTCCATTGTTGGACTTGGGGTTTTCTTTACTGCAGGGATCTGCAAAGACTTGGAGAACTTCAGTCTGAACTAGCAGGAGTTGCTGACTTCTCTGCTACCTATCTTCGGTGTCAGCTTCTTCTCATCAAGGTTGGTTTGGATCTGTTATGTTTGTGAGTGTGATTCTTAAGTGCATAAAGTGCAACGAAAGCACTGTAATGGGTTCAGCAGTTCTTGAGGTCATAAGTGGAAAAATGTAGTCTTATACAGCAGCTTAGCAGTGAAGAAATTATGTACTCTGCAGTGTAATTATATTAGTCTCTAATTAAAGAATTGTTAGGGGCGCCTGGGTGGTACAGTCCTTAAGCGTCTGCCTTCGGCTCAGCGCATGATCCCAGTGTTCTGGGATTGAGCCCCACATCAGGCTCCTCCACTGGGAGCCTGCTTCTTCCTCTCCCACTCCCCCTGCTTGTGTTCCCTCTCTCACTGGCTGTCTCTCTCTGTCAGATAAATAAATGGAATCTTTAAAAAAAAAAAAAAAATTGTTAACTCGTGGGAATTTAAATTTTTTTAACTTGGGAGAATTCTTTTATCATTGTATAATTAGAGCAGATTGGATAATCATTTTCACTGGAATCCTAAGGATTTTTCATTGTTTTTATAATTTGGTTAGCATAGAACTTTTTTATTATTTTCTTAAAATGTCAATTTTACTTTGCCCAAGTCTTACTAGGCAGAGTTCGATTTCACTGCCCTTCAGATGGCCACCTTGCTGACCTTTCGTATTAGGTAGTCAAATTATATAGACACACACACACACATACACAAACAAAATTGGTAGCCGAGAAGCTGTTTCAGCTAGCTGAGTTTAAAATGTGCTGGATTAGTTCAGTAGCTTTCAGCTTCTGCAGCAGAGTTCCGCTCTAAATTTAGGCTTAGGATTTAGGAGACCCCTTCTTACTTGGTAAATCTTTATCCTGGCTTTAGTTCCAAGTGTTGTTAGTGATTATGATATTTGACCAAAGTCAGAATAAATGGAGTTGTTAGAAATTATTTCTCACTGTAAGATGTGTGAGCTTAGGGTTTTGCAGGTATGTGTATCTACATGGAAGGGGGTGTGTATACTGAAATGGTTGGGATTTAAACAGCTCTTGTTTGGCTAGATAGATTCTTTCAAATATATACACCTGTTTAACCACCACCACCACAGTCAAGATATAGAAAATTTTCATTACCCCAAAAGCTCCTCCATGCCCCTTTGCAGAGTTTGGGCTTTCCAAGCTTCTATGAAACAGGGATGATAATAATTCTACTCAGTTAAGGGTTGGTTACAAGCAAGGTGTATGAGAGCCCTTTGCCTAGTGTCTGATACGTAGTGAGTGCCATGTCAGTGTTGGTGTTCGTTCATTCGTTCTTTTCTTTTCTTTTCTTTTCTTTTCTTTTCTTTTCTTTTCTTTCTTTCTTTCTTTTTCTTTTTCTTTCTTTCTTTCTTTGTTTCTTTCTTTCTTTGTTTCTTTCTTTCTTTCTTTCTTTCTTTCTTTCTTTCTTCTTTCTGATTTTATTTATTTATTTGATGGGGGTGGGGGGAGCACAAGCAGGGGGAGTGGCAGGGAGAGGGAGAAGCAGGCTCCCTAATGAGTAGGGAGCCCGATGTGGGGCTCAATCCCAGGACCCTGGGATCATGACCTGAGCCGAAAGCAGATGCTTCATCAACTGAGCCACCCAAGTGCCCCCAGTGTAATGTTATGTACCAAAAAAAAAAAAAAAAAAGCATACACAGTTCTGCTTTTAGACTACAACTGCATAGAAAGCATATATATGAGAAATGATTGGAAGTGAGTTTTCAAGAACAATAGCTCTGTTAAGGGTAGTATGATTTGGATGCTTTAAAAATTTCTGTATCTATAGTTTAGACCTGCTATTGTCTAACTGGATAGTCACCAGGCACATGCGACTATTGAGTACTACATCATTAAGAAGGACTGTGAAAATAAGGGACTACAGCAGAGGTTTAGAAGAGAGATTTGAGGGGTGCCTGAGAGATTTAAGTGTCTGCCTTCGGCTCATGGCATGATCCTGGCGTTCTGGGATCAAGCCCCGCATCAGGCTCCTCCGCTGGGAGCCTGCTTCTTCCTCTCCCACTCCCCCTGCTTGTGTTCCCTCTCTCGCTGGCTGTCTCTCTCTCTATCGAATGGATAAATAAAATCTTTTAAAAAAAAGAAAAAAAAGAGAGATTTGAGATGGGGCCATATGGCTGAGAGGAGAGAGACAGAAGGTCAAATTGTGGCTCCTTGTGATAACTTTTGACAACAGATTGAGGGAGAGGGAGGAATCTAGGAAAGCTGCTTGATTTCTGGTGTGGGTATGTCAGTAAGGTGATGGGGATCTTCAAAGGATAGTGAACCTGGGGCAAAATAAAAGAACCATAGTCAGGGAAGAAGGGTATGGGCAGCCAGAGAAGTCTAGTGGCTCTGCGAACAAGAAGGGCTGAGAGCCGTGGAAGCTGGCTTACTTGCACATTTTGGTGAGACCTGCATGTCCTGCCCTCTGCTTGCAAGCATTGGTCTGATCTGGATATAGGGCATTTGGGCCAGGAATTGGATTGCATGGGGAGGAGTTCAAACCTTTGGTTTCCTCTTTCTCTGTAATAGGCAGGGCTTACCAGCTTAAAAGAGTAAGGTTGAGAGGAAGTCCTGATCCAGGAGATTTCCAAAGCAAAACAAACACAGAAGTTTCAAATGACATGCCAGTCTTGGTGACCTCTGTGTTCTGTTCTCTCCGGATTTGTCTGTGTAGGCCTTGCAAGAAAAGCTGTGGAATGTGGCCGCCCCTTTGTATTTGAAGCAGAGTGATTTGGCCTCTGCAGCAGCAAAACAGGTAAGTATATTGGGACTGGCTTTCAGATAGATCTCTGTCAGGAATTGTCTCGTCTGAGTTGGAGCCAGAGGCTTTCACATGGCTCACGCCTCTGCTGTGCCTTCCTCAGTTCCAACCTGTGACAGATGTTAGTGTCACGAGAAGCAGCATAATTAGGGGACACAGCACTGGCTTTGGAGTCAGGGGACCTGGATTCTAGTCACAGGTTGGCCTCTGATTTGTTGGGTGATGCTGAGGTTGCTTAACTTCCCTGGATTTTTCCTTCTCTGTAAAATATGGCAGTTTAACTGGATGATTTCTAAGATGCTTTAGTGTTCTAAAATATTATCAGTTTGTATTTCAGATATACTAAAATACAGTAAATACTGTCATGAATCTTTCATCTGAAAATGTAGCTGAACTCATTTTGAAGTTGTTTGTATTTTTAAGTTGTACCATTTCTTGAATGTTAAAAGGTCCTTATATACTCCTCAGTTCATTAAGTAGCATTTAATTATATTTGCCTGGAGTTTATCTGTTTCTAGCTTTGAGCACTTTCCCTTCATTCTTAGGTTTTGGGATTTGGTGAACTCTTCTGGATCCTGTCTTCCAGATAGTGAGTCTACATATGACCCAGTGATTATGACCCAGTAGCAAGCTAATAATTGTTATTTTAGAGTTCAGTAAATGATTTCAAGTCTATTTTAATTAACACTCACAGTAATCCCATTAGGTAAGAAAACATATTAAGTCCGTTTTATAGATGAAGTAGTTGAGGCTCAGCAAGGGTAAATTTGTAGAGCTATAGGTAGTAGATTAGGGAATGGAGCCCATATCCTCTGGTACCCACTGAGTTTTCTTCCCACTGCTCTGCTTGATCTCTTCTCTGATCTCGACTTCCTCTCAGACCTGCTGTGTGGCTTATTGGAGGGGAGTAGAACCTAATGATTAGAGCCCCAGAATGGGAGGGATGGGACCAGGCAACAGTAGTCTGGAAGAAGGAGGGGAAAGGAATTACCATTGCTGTTTGCCGGATACCGGGCTAAGTGCTTTCCATGCTCCATTTTATCCTTTAAGTTTTATGACTTCGGGCCTACTTCTTCCCTATTTACAGATAGGGAAACTGAGGCAAACTATGTAATTAGTTAACTTGTCTTTCTGGCAATTGTGGGAGAGCCTGAAGTCCTATCTTTGACCCCAAAGCCCTCTAAGGAAGGGAAGCACAGAATGGGGAGAGAAGTGTCATTTGGATGGGAGTAGCTGATTTGGATAGAATGCAGCCAAGAGCTTAATGCACTGGGCTTGAGCTGAGGTCATAGACATTGTTTTCTGCACTTGTTCTCCTCTCCAAATTCCCGTCAACAGACCAGGCCCATAAAACAGTCTATCTGGATGATTAACACATGGTTAATGGTTCCTGATGCTAAATTCTTGAGGACTTTTCCTAGGGTTGGGTTTCCATACACAGTGTTTATCATTTGGTTTAGGGCAATAAGCAGTTCTTTATGATTTTATCAGTGATTAAACTGTTCATATCTTCACATCATCAACTAAGATGACTTTATTACTGGATGAAAGTCTTTTTTTTTTTAACTGACAAAATCAACTTACTCTCTTTTCATAAGACATACTATATTAATTTCTCTCAAAACATATTAATTTCTTTCAAATTATCCTAATTTCTCTCACCATAGGCACTTAAATAATCTCTTTTCAGCATTAAAGCACAGGCATTAAAAACCTCAGTTCAGAATTTTACCCAGAATTCTGTGCTGCTCTCAAGACCATTATGATATTTTTACTGATTGTTAATTACCTTTCCTTATAGATCATGGAAGAGACCTACAAAATGGAGTTCATGTACAGTGGTGTGGAGAATAAACAGGTGGTGATTATACATCACATGAGGCTGCAGGCCAAAGCCTTGCAACTTATAGTAACAGCACGGACTACTCGAGGGTAAGATGTGTGGCTGGCCAGGAGGGGTGGCACAGTCCTTTCAAAGACTCTTCAGATGTACTCAGAGATCTCACCAAGGTTAATGGGAAGTGAAAAGATATTTAGGAAAAATTTGCTAAAGGGTATGCAAACTCTTCATTTTTTTCAGATATTCCAGGTTCTATCTTTGGGTCAAACTGGATCTCTGGAAAACCCCTCCAGTGGCTCTCCGTTGCCTACAGCACAACATAGGTTAACAGGCAACAAAGACATTCTTTATGGTCCTTGATAGATTTCTTTAAGAATTTAGTGCCAGGAACTATATTTTCTTTTCTGAAGGGACTTGTAAGCTCTCCCAGGCAGTAAAGACAAAAGAAAGTAATGTACTGTGCAGTGAGACTACCTTGTTCAACCCCGGACCTCTCCACTTACTAATTGTTTGATTATGGATGGTATTTTTTTAGACTCTCTGTGCCTTATTTCCCTGTCTGTAAAACAAGAATGATGACAGCATCTGTCTCATGGGGTTTTCATGAAGAATAAATGGGATGATACATGTAGAAGCACTTAATATGGTCCATAGTACATAGTAAGAGCTCACTATTAGACTTTCTAATAGAATTGCCATATTTAATTGATTCTAAAATGCACATTTTAAATTTTAACTTCATGAAATTAGATATTTTGATGGTGTGCCATACTTTAATTGAAAGCGGGTTTTTTGGTTTCTTGGTGTTTCATAAAATAAAGGTGCATCTTCAGAATGATGGCGTCGTAGATCTGATACAGTGTAGTGGCTCGTTCCCAGGTGGGAGACACATCTGATGCTCAGTGTAGCGGTTGTGTCGGTCTAAAAGGGGCACGGGAAGATACGAGTGTTTAAGTAAGCGTTGAAAAATACCAGGTCAGAAAGAACATTCTCCGTGTTATTTTATTTCTTCACTTATTTTGATAGTGACCTGATAAAATCAGGTAGTGATTTTATCTTAGAGATAGCCATCATTTGCTTAACAAATGCTTAATCCCTACTGTTTGCCAGTCACAGCTGAGCAGACAGGTGCTTGTGTTGGCATTTACACTTCTTTTTTTTTTTTTTTTAAGATTTTTTTTTTTTTNGCAGGCTCATAGCAGAGGAGCCTGATGTGGGGCTCGATCCCATAACGCCGGGATCACGCCCTGAGCCGAAGGCAGATGCTTAACTGCTGTGCCACCCAGGTGCCCCTTTTTTTAAGATTTTATTTATTTATTTGAGACAGAGAGAGAGAGAGAGGACACAACCCGGGAGGGGAGGGTCAGGAGAGGGAGAAGCAGGTTCCCCGCTGAGCAGGGAGCCGGATGTGGGGGCTGGATCCCAGGACCCTGGAATCATGACCTGAGCTGAAGGCAGACATTCAGCCAACTGAGGCATCCAGGCGTCCCTTGCATCTATGTTTTATTAAAAAAATATATATATACACACACATACACACACACGCAAACACATACACACACATATGTATATATATATTTATATGTATTCCTTCAGTTTATGTATGACTATTGTAAAAAAAATTTAAATATTGCAGATTAAGTAAAGGTTTCCTGACAATCTACCCCTTCTGAAACAACTGTCAATAGACTCTTCCCAAGGCAGATAAATATATAGAGATTATAAATGTGTGTATTAATATAAATGGAATCATAATATACTTTGTGTTCTGCCCCCTTTTCGTTTCATCCAGTGATATTCCATTTTTCCACGTCATTATACAAAGACAAATATATTTGTTCTTCACTCATGTTGTAGTATTTTATACTTTGCGTTTGTGTGCATTCCTGCTTTTTTTTTTTTCTTTCTTGACTTTTGCTAGATTGGTTGTTTTCTTTGTTTTTTCCAAGGGTTTGAAAGTTCTAACCCTACATCTAACCTTTTCAGGTGAGAGGCAGTAGAACATAGCAGTTAAGAAGGCTATGGTTCCTTGTTGCTTAGACTGAGATCTTGAGTCCCACCATTTGCAAACTTAGTGACTGTAGGCAAGTTACGTAAGACTTCTGTGCCTCAGTTTGTTCCCCGTGAGTTAAACTGGGATAATAATAGTATTTGCTTCACCCTCACAGGGTTATTGTAAGAATTATCAAATTATTAAACATTAAGCTCTTAAAATACTGCTGAGTCAATTCAGAGTAAGCACTTGATAAATGTTGGCTCGCATTACTTTATATATAATTAGTATTTTTACTTACATTTTTAATAAACATAATCAACTTAAATTTATCAGCTTAAAAAGATAAACAGATTTTATGATTTACCTCTATCAAGAGCACCTCAGATCAAGATGAAAGTTTCAGTGTGTTTTATTTGATTTTTATTTGATTGTGTTATACTGTTAAATAATTTGGAATTTAGTTTCAGCTTATGTTTTTATAATGTGTCTCTTATTTAAAGAATCTTTTCTTAAAGTATGCATTAATCTTTATAAGTATTTTTTCAAAATTAGTTCTAAATTGCTGCCCACTTTTTTTTTTTTTTTTAATTCCTTGTTCTGATTCACACTATTTGACTGGAACACATTCTAGCATTCTAGTAATTGTTTTTCTGAATAAGTATATAAGAGACCGTGCATGTCTGAAACTGCCTTTCTTTGGCTCTTATACATAGTTGGAATTCTTTCAGAACTCTGTAAATATTGCTATGTTACTGTTTAGTGTTTAGTGTTACAGTTAGGATGTCTGATGTCTGTCTGGTTCTCTTTCCTTTGTAGGGAGCTTATATTTCTTAGTTCAGAGCTGTAATTTTTTTTTTCGTTTTAGAATTCAGAAATTCTACCAGGATATGTGTAGGTATGTGTTTTTTTCAGTGTTCTTACTGACCTTCAGTGGGACTCTGAAGTATGAACTCTGCTTTTAGCTCAGGGAATTTTTCCCTCCATTATTTCTTTTTTTTTTTTTTTTTTTAAAGATTTTATTTATTTATTCGACAGAGATAGAGACAGCCAGTGAGAGAGGGAACACAAGCCGGGGCAGTGGGAGAGGAAGAAGCAGACTCCCAGTGGAGGAGCCTGATGTGGGGCTCAATCCCATAACGCCGGGATCATGCCCTGAGCCGAAGGCAGATGCTTAACGACTGTGCCACCCAGGCGCCCCCATTTCTGGTAGTTTATCAGAGTTAAGGAAGTTTCAAGTGCTACCTGCTTTTTAGGAAAAGAATTCAAATGCATGTTGCTTATAGAGTAAGTTTCCATTTGTCATTTCTCATTTACTTGTTCATTCAACAGATATTTATTGTAATAGCTGTTTGTGTCAGGAAATATATCATGTATCAAAATGATTAATACAAAATCCCTATTTTCATGGAGCTTACATTTTAGTAGAAAGACTAATCTAGGTTATTAAGAATGTTAACACCAGTGGGGGTCCTGGGTGGCTCAGTTGGTTAAGCAGCCGACTTTTGGTTTTGGCTCAGGTTATGATCTCATGGGTCATGGCATCTAGCCCTGCACTGGGCTCCATGCTCAGCGGGGAGTCTGGTTCAGGATTATCTCTCTTGGGGCGTCTGGGTGGCTCGTTTGGTTAAACGACTGCCTTCAGCTCAGGTCATGATCCTGGAGTCCCAGGATCCAGTCCTGCATCAGACTCCCAGCTCAGCAGGGAGTCTGCTTCTTGCTCTGGCCCTCTCCCGTCTTATGCTCTCTCTCACTCTCTATCAAATAAATAAATAAAATCTTGAAAAAAAAAAAAAGATTCTCTCTCTCTGCCCCTCCCCCCACTTCCCTATTCATGCTCGCTCTCTCTCTCAAATAAATAAATCTTTTTTTTTTTTAAAAAGAAAACACCATTTTCTTCCATGTTTTTATATAAGGAAAGAGTATTTGTCTATTTTTCTTTACTGGCATTTTACTTATCTAGTGAATAATATATTAACGAAAATAAATGTAAAGTTTCATTCAGAAATTACAAGAAATAAAAAGAGCCAAGTACTGAAGAAAGAACATAGTCCATGTCTGTGGGCAAAGTAGTAACAAAACCTTTTCCCTTTCGGCATGAGAATCTGACTTGGTTAACTTTCTAGGTCTGTTCCCTAGAAACCTGGTAGCATCAGCTATATTACTAGGTAACACTGCCATAGTAAAAATGATCACTGAGAAATTTGCATGTAGACCAGAAGGAACTATCAATGAACTGTGATTGCCTGATGCAGACACTGTAGCTTTGGGCTCCATTGAGTGCAGAGATTCTTACAACTAGGCGTATCCCCTGTGGGGACCCTGGAAGGTATGCCTATGGATTTGTTTCAAGAGGTGTTAGCCCCTGTGGAGCATGAGGCTTCTAAGCCAGGATAGGCTCCAGACTTACCTGATGTAGATGTCCTGTCCTTGCGCTCGAGCTGTCCATCCTGGGCAAGATCAGAGCTCCCAGACAGCTCTACGGAGTGCCGAGTGGAGAGCTGTGAGGACGCCCACAGAGGAGGAGCGTGGTGCCGCACTGCCCACAAGCTGTGCTTCTGTCCCGTAGCCTCAGTCAGTCTGATGCCAGGCGTGGCCTAGGATAGCCCTTGATTTTGACAGTTCATTGAGTCTCAGTCACTGCAGTGTCTGAATCGGGTCTTGGGATCCTGGCAGATATCCCCCCCCGCCCCGGGTCCATTAGGAGTCTGCTCTTTCTCTTAGAGATAATTTTGATAACATACTACCCTCATTCTCCTTTCGTGTAGACTCAGGTTTCTGGGAATTTGGTCCTCATTCCTCAGTTGGAAGATAACATAAGCAAAATATGTGTGTTTGTTTTTTTCTACAGAGTTGACCCCTTATTTGGGATGTGCGAAAAGTTTTTACAGGAAGTGGACTTTTTTCAGAGGTAAGTATTTCATCACCTTCTAGCTTATTAAACCTTGGTTATGCAGAGAATAGCACGTACAGGGCAACAAGAGCCATTACAAGCCAGAACCCTTGGTGTAACCCCCACAGCCAACCTGTTTTCTGTGGCAGTGTGCCCCAATTGTGTATTTTCTTCAGTGGTACATAAACTTCTTTAAACTCCGCTAAACGTACAACGGTATAATGAAAACATCAGGAATCATTTGGATTCAGCATTCAGCTGGGCCGCAAGAAAGACAGGTACTACATGGTAAAACATAAACTTTTTTGTTGAAAAATTGTAACTTGTTTGTTCATCTCACCACTGTTCTTAAATTTCCATATTTTTCTATAATCTACAAAAAATTGTTCCATAATTCTATAAATAACTTTTATTCTGCAGTACAGCTATGTTTTCTCAGAATTCTGTAGAGTAAATTGGTTAAAACAGATGCAGTAGGTGAGTGGAAGGCTTGGTGAAGAAGTGGTAGTTGAGTGAGTGACCAGACATCTGGTGTGCTGGCAATATAATAAATACAAGGAGGAAGGCATTTATAGGATTTCATAGTCTAACATTTACTAAGTCTGATATTTCGTTCTTCCACCCCCTCTCATCCTTGCCCCCATGAACTTCACCAGACCTGAAGTTTACACGACACTACACTTGTCAGTCTTTATGTGGGTGATAGAGCTTCTGGTAGGGCTGAGTTGCAATACCACGCTTCACCAATAGGCCCTGCTCTCTGGCAAATGACACACTCCACTTGGCCCTTTAAGATCCTGGCTTCAAATCTCAACTAAGTTCATGCCTTACTTCTGGTTTTAGGTTCTTTAAGGTGGAGAGTCTGTTTTTGCACACTTGGGTTGAGGAGACTTTTGGGAAGGTGATAGCTCTGGTATGCCAAAGTTCCTTACCTGTTGTTAGAATTGGACAGTCTTTCTTCATTCGGCCGCTGTGTCCCTGTACTGATACCACCTCCTCAGTGAAATATTTTTTGACTGTCCCCTTCTACAAGGCAGAAGTACTGTGGAATCAGCACTGGGAATGAGTTACTTAACTTTTTAAAGCCTCAGTGCAACATCATTTTCTCTGAATCTCAGTGTTCTCAACAAATACAAGCCTCATTAAGATAGGCATTTTCTTCTCTTTTGCTGACTGTTATGTCCCTGGTGCCTGTGATAGTACTTGGCACCTGCTAAGTCTTAAAGACGTATTTGTTAATTAATGAATCTATAATATGAAAATAATAATTCCAACAATGCACAGGACTGCTGGGAGGACTAAAATAGATCACATGAAACACAGAGTATGCCTGGCACATACGGGTATTCAGTAAGCAAGGCTATTAGGACTATCATATCACCAGGGCATAATTATCTAGGTGCCTGGCTTCCTCAGTCAGGAACCGTGAGCTCCTTCAGTTCATCACTTCTGCCCCAGGGTTTGACATATGTTTGGGGTTCAGCCTGTATAAATGAATGCCTAGTCAGTTGTTTCTGTTTGTTCCTCCAGGTGTTTTATTGCTGATTTGCCCCACCTACAGGACAGCTTTGTGGACAAACTTCTTGACCTTATGCCCCGACTCATGACATCCAAACCTGTAGAAGTGGTCAAAATTCTACAGACCATGCTGCGGCAGAGTACCTTCTTGCACCTCCCCCTTCCGGAGCAGGTCAGGCCACGTCTGCTCAGACAGTCGAAACTGTGCACCTTGGTGATCTTCTTTGACCAGTTGGGCACCCAGGCTACCACTTTCCCCTCATTGGCTCCCACATGTCCCCCTGCTAATCAGGAGATGGAATGGGGCACAGATCATGTTTTGTTGCCCAGGGATGACCTGGCTTTAGAATCATTGTGTTTTCTTCTTGCTTACAGATCCACAAAGCTTCAGCCACCATCATCGAGCCAGCAGGCGAGTCAGACAACCCTTTGCGGTTTACATCTGGGTTGGTTGTGGCCCTGGACGTCGATGCAACCCTGGAACATGTGCAGGATCCGCAGAACACTGTGAAGGTCCAGGTCTGTCAGGTTTTGGTCCCCAGGGAGCTTCTATACTGACTGTAACTTCGGCAGCCCTGTGATTTCTACCTGAGGGACAGAAAGTGGGGGCGAGAAGAGAGTAGTCTTGATGAGAAAGAGTCTGGGTGTGAATCCCATGTCTTCTGCTCATTGTGCTTTGGAGCATTATTTATTTATTTTTAAGGATTTTATTTATTTATTTATTTGACAGAGAGAGAGAGCTAGTGAGAGAGGGAACACAGCAGGGGAGTGGGAGAGGAAGAAGCAGGCTCCCAGCAGAGCAGGGAGCCTGATGTGGGGCTCAATCCCAGGACGCTGGGATCACGCCCTGAGCCAAAGGCAGACGCTTAACGACTGAGCCACCCAGGCGCCCCTGGAGCAAAGTACTTTAAACTCCAAAGCTCAGATTCTACAACTAACAAGTAGGAACAATCGACATTGAAAGGAGATGAAGTATATAGAGGCCCTGCTACCTGGTGAGGCTTTACTGAATGACAGGGCCTTTCTAGTTTTATAACATGAAGTGAAGACTTGGTATTTTCAGGGCTACAAGCAAACTATAATAAACGAGTCCTTTTCGGGCTGTGGGTGTGTCAGCTTGGTGAGCAGAATTTAAGGGTTGAAAAACGCAAGCGCTAGGGAGTATTTTTTCCTAAGGTAGATATATTAGAGACACGTGCCGAATGCAATAGGGGTGCTAATCAGTTTAGACAGTGTGCAGTTAAGCCCCACAAAGAGTGCTGCTCACTCATCCATCCATCCATGTAGCAATGCTTACTCTTGCACGTGTTAAGCGCTGGGATTGCAGAGGTGTCAGAATTCCTGCCCTCAGGATGTGCAGCTTCAGTGAAAGACAAACGGACATGCAATTATAAAACAGAAGTTCAGTCATCATTCAGACATGCACAGGATAAGAATACTGTGGCCTCTTACTAAATACCTGATTGCTCACATACTACAGGCCTAATTTTGGGAACCCGTCTTCAACACTGCCTTCTGAAATAAGACACAGCTGTTGAGATGGCGCTGACTTATTCTCAAGAATGAGACTGACTGATTCAGTGAAATAATGGAGCTTTGTACTGACTCAGCTTCCAGAGTATGAAACTACTTGGAAGTTTCAAAGGCAGGCATGAAGGGGAGCACAGTATGCCTCCCCAGATATGTCTCTTTGGCATAAGGATTATTTGGGGATAATTATTTTTGAGAGGCTGAAAACACAGGAGAATCTCTGAAAACAGAGAAGTTGCCCTTTTCTGAGGTAAATTTACATTTACAAGGGAGATCACCGTTTGTAAAGGTGTCTGCCTCTGTACCAGGAAGAGAAGGAGCACTAAATCTCTAGAAACTCTGAACAGTGGGGTAGGCACCAATTTAAATTTGCATAACAGGGGCACCTGGCTGGCTCCTTTGGTAGAGCATGCAACTTTTGATCTCAGGGTCCTGAGTTTAAGCCCCACTTTGGGTGTAGAGATTACTTAAAAAAAAATTTTTTTTTTTTTTAAATAACAATCTTAACCCTTGTTTATTGTTCTTCTTCATTGAGGCAAAACTGGCTGCCTCCCACCTCAATGCCTTTCTTTTGTCTTTAGTGGAAGATGGTATTTAAGATGATGGCTTGAGCTGTTTCAGGGAGTTAATCAGTTTCCTGGGTATTTCCCATGTATACAGAATGTATACATGTTATTAAGCTTGTGTTTGTTATCTGTCTTTTATTATAGGAGCAGTCTTAGCCAAGAACTTAGAAGGGTAGAGGGAAAATTAATTTTCCTCCCCTACAGGTTTATTTCCAGTTTTTAGCTACCATAAAAAATTCTGTAATATACTTAAAAAAATACACATAGAGGGCGCCTGGGTGGCTCAGTCATTAAGCGTCTCCCTTTGGCCCAGGTCATGTTCACAGGGTCCTGGGATAGAGCCCCTCATCAGGCTCCCTGCTCAGCGGGAAGCCTGCTTTTCCCTCTCCCACTCCCCCTGCTGGTGTCCCCTCTCTCCCTGTGTCTCGCTCTGTCCAATAAATAAAAAAATATATAAAATAAAATACACATACACACAATGGAGGGAATTTAATTTGGAGAGTGTGGTTGGAGGCTGAGGAAGAGAAGGGCTTTGTGGAGACACCAGTGCATGGGGAGGTCTAAAAGGATGAGTAAGAGCAAAGGATAAAGGCTAGAGGAGGTATTTAGGCAGAAGGGCTATGAATAAAAGTAGGGATGCAAGCACTAATGGTTAGTACAATCTGAGGACAGATAGCCAGGAACAGGCAGGGAAGGCTTCCTGGAAGAGGTAAGAATGAGTCAGGCCCTGAAGATATGCCTATGGTGACAGTAGAGGGGAAAAAACCTCTGGCTTCCCAGTAGGAATTCCTTTTTTTTTTTTTTTTCCTTTAAGGAATTCTTTATTATAAATCCTAAGACTTAAAAAAAACTAATTCTGATTTGGCTACGAGGTTGTGCTACAGTTTGTTTTTTTTTCCACACTAGTGGTTACCTACCCTACCTGCACTTTAGAATTACTCAGAAAGCATTAAAAAGTAATGATGTGCAGGCCTCAGCTTATACCACTTAAATCAGAATCTTGAGGGTAGGGGCGCCTGGGTGGCACAGCGGTTAAGCATCTGCCTTCGGCTCAGGGCGTGATCCCGGCGTTATGGGAGCGAGCCCCACATCAGGCTCCTCTGCTGTGGGCCTGCTTCTTCCTCTCCCACTCCCCCTGCTTGTGTTCCCTCTCTCGCTGGCTGTCTCTATCTCTGTCAAATAAATAAATAAAATCTTTAAAAAAAAAAAAAAAAGAATCTTGAGGGTAGGGCCCATGAGTATTGGTGGGTTTTTCCTTTTTAAGAACTCTTAGGTGATTCTAATGTGCAGCTAAAGTTGAGAACTACTGTTTCACATTTATCCCTGAGAAAAAGTTCAGCGACCAACTGAGCAGAAATAAAATTGCAGGCAGATTATTTCAGGGTTACCTGCTAGACTTCACTGGAGAGTCTCTGAAGCCGCTCTACCACACGCATGGCCAGACTGTTCTGCCGCCTCTACAGGTGGGGAGGTGGGGGACTCACTGCCCCTTGTGGGACAGCTCTAATGGTAGGAAGCACTTCTGTTGTGGGCAGGGGAGAGGTGATTAGCGTAGCCGGGGTACAGAGGTGCCAGGGCACCTGGCCACTCGCCGCTGACCAAATCCAAAGACAGAGAAAGGAGTGGTGGTGAAACGAGACAAGAATTCCTTTCAGTGAAGCCAACCCCGGGAAGACAGTGGACTAGTGTCTTAAAGACGGTGTCCCAAGTGCTGAAAATACTTCCAGGTTTCTATGAGGAAAATGTGGGACAAAGGTCGGAGAGTACTTGCAGGTGGGCAGTGAAGGTCAAGTCGTACATTGTGTTGGAGTCAATCACGAGGGATCTTGCTGGCTCAGGGCCATGTTATTGCTTGAGGGGGTAGTTTTGGTTGCCATCAGGGGATGTTTTGCCTTCTGGGTCTTTTGCCTGAATTAAGAGATAAACTGGAAAGAAGAATGTAAGCAATTAGAAAGTGTGAGGTCAACATGGAGGCAGTTGAAGTCTTCTCTCATTATGAGGCAGATGGGCTTAGACGGGCCTCTCCAGAGTTTCAAAGTTGAAAGGCTTGTGCAGTTTCCTACTTTGTCCTTTTCGGTAAATTTCCATAGTCCAGGCCCTGGGGTTCTCGGATAAGCTGCATTTGTTGGTTTAGTTCATTTGTGTAGGGCACGAGGCTGTCCACGCAGATAGCAGTGAGGCTCCCCTGGGATGTAAGGAAAATACTCTGGCCAGAGTGTGAGATTGGAGAACTGACCAGCTGTCAAAAAAGAACTAGTCCAAATTGGAGTCATTTGCCCCCCATGACAGGAAAGCAAGACTTAATTACAGGTTCAGCCTATTCCAGGAATGTGTCCTTCCCATTTTGTACAGCTCCTCAGAGCATCTCTCTCCTTGCTAGACTCTTAATAAAGCCAATTAGATCTTCAAATTTTTTTGGTTGAATTTTTTGTTTTTTAACAGAGCAGACCCTTCATTGACAGAAAGAGCTGTAGAAAGGGCTCCTTAGCGTCTTACGATCGAGTGGAGAGAATACAATTACAAAATTATTCTTAGTACTTCGTGGTTGGTGGTGGATGCTGGCCCATGATACGATTGAGAGCCAAGGAGAGAGAAAGTCATCCTGATGGGGGTGCCTGGGAAGGCTTTTCACATCAGGATTAGTATTTTTACCTAGTCTTGTACTTAATAGAGGCACTTTATTCCTATCACTTCTTCACCATGAATTTGGGAAACATTTACCAAACGCTGCTTTGTGCTGGGGCAGGGAATACAGAGATGTCGACAGTGTTGCCCCCCGATCCGGGAATAGTTTTTAATGAAGGCTAGTGTCTTCTTTTCCTCCTCTTCTGAGGTTCACAACAGACACCGCAGTTTTGTTGAAAACTCATAGCTCTTTTGTCCCTTTTTCTCATTTCTGTCACCTCTTAGGTCTTATATCCAGATGGCCAGGCTCAGATGATTCATCCTAAGCCAGCAGACTTCCGAAATCCCGGCCCAGGGCGCCACCGGCTTATCACTCAGGTGTACCTCTCCCACACTGCCTGGACAGGTAAGGGGTCAGTGGACCAGGGTGGACAGGAAAATAGGCTCCTGGGAATTAGACTTACCTGTAGGCATTTGGTGTTTTGCACTTTGAAAAATACATGGTTCTGTCAGGCCTGCTGAGGACTGTACTTGATTTCTTAAAGGAGTTTAAAAGCCCAAACTGGCTGCATTTGGACCATTCGCTGCATTGCTTTGATCGCTTGAGGCATAAGATTTTGTCAGAAGATATATAGGAGATTATAATAGAATGGAATCTCATGGAAAGAGCCCTCGGCTGGATGCCAGCACACTATTTTCTTGCCCTAACTCTGCCACTGACTTGCTGCATAGCCTTGGACAAGCCACTCTGCCTTGTGAAACTGTTTCCTCAGCTTCAAAATGAAGATGATAGTTCTCAACCTAGGAGTTAGTTCTGAGGCTTGCTCTGTCTGAAAATGAAGCAGTTTTATGTTTCTTACCCCAATTAAAATTGTTCTGTTTTTGTACATGAACCATTCAGTTCAATCCCTTAAAACAAGTAAAATGGCAACTATTACTGCCCTGCCTTCCCACATGGGCTAGTTTAATGTGATACTTTAATAATTTGTGAAAAGATAGGGAAGTTACATAAGCATTTTTAAAAATTCTTAAGAATAAAATGGGAGAATACAAGTGTGTGAGACATTACATTTCAAGCGCGTAAGGCTGCTTTAGAAACCTGCAAAAGAGACTCAGTTTACAGAACCTAAATAATGTGGGGGAGAATTGGCCTCACTGGTATTTCCTAAATCACTAAAGATGATTCAGAAGCATGATTGTTACTGGAGAAAGATTTTCATGCCACCAAAGTTGGTTTGTTTTAAAAATAGGCAGATGCCTTCTGGAATTTTCTTTCACTGAGTTTTTAAATACATGAGTAACTAATGCCACTATTAATGGTTTCCCTCTATCAGGGGGGTTAGGTGGGTATAAATGACACAGTGAGGTTTTCACAAAGAGGAAGTAGTGCTGTCAGATATCAGGGCAGCCCCGTTGGGGGTCTCGTCACTGGCCCTGGGCCTGGCACATGGAGGGAGCACCCAGCAGTGCTCTACCCAGGGTCCTCCCCCCTGAGCATCGCCTGAAGTGTTCTGCACTATCACAGGAAGGTAGAATTTCTTATTCTAGTCTGTTCTGATAAAGGGATCCTAGACATGGACACAATATGCTGGAAAGATAGGCTGTGAGACAGCGTTGTTGTGGAAGGACCAAGGCTCAAGAGGCACATCACAGCATGTTAGGTCTCAGAAGAGCCTCAAGGTCTTGGAAGGGCCACCTGACTTGCCCTGGTCATACGGCAGGTCCTTGCCTGAGCCAGAGCTGCAGTCGAGTCTGTCATGAGCCTGAAGAATTCTGATTCATTCAGGATCACCTCCTCTGAGAGATTGCTATTATAAATCTCTCTTTTAGCTCTCAGCATAGTGCTTTTTTAGTGTCAGAAATTTTCTCATTTAATTGTTTACTGCCTTTCGCATTAGAATGGAGGCTCCACAGAGAGGGGGACTTGTTCGTCCTCTCTACCTCGGTGTCTCCAGTGCCTCTGTGCCGTGTGCCCTTAGAGCCTGAAATGTAGTAAGTACTCACCAAATAACGAAAACTGATTACAGGACTTTAAGTGTGCAGTTATAATTCATTTAATCCTTAGACCAAGCTGGAGGTGGGAATTTGTGTTCTGTTTTCCATTTTATAGATGCATAAGTGGAGGCCCACATAGCTGATCATGGGGTCACTGAGGCTGGCACTCAGATTTCCTAACAACCAAACCCCTTGTGTTTTCATTAGACCACGTTCCCTTCTGACCTGGGACACTAAAGTGAAACGTGTTCTCACTCTGAATGCCCTGTGCCTTCTTTGTTGTAATCCAGGAGACGGGGCCTGGTGCTGGGGGGTCCTCCACGCAGTCCTTCGGCAGCTCTCTAGCGGGGTCTCTCCACTGAGAGGCAGGATACTGCCATATCAGAAGCTTTGAGTCACACCGACCCGGTTCCAGATTCTGCCTCCCTTGCTATGTCATCCTGAGAATGAGATTTTACCTGTCTCATATTCTTTATCTGTAAGACGGAAGCAAGGATATCTACCTCATAGGGAGGTATTATTCTTCCAGGCATGGTGAATAGGTTGCATGATTTGTCCCACATAATCTTTTATCTTTTTCTCCCACTGTCTCTTCTCCTCATTTCCTCTCCCCTCTCCTTTCCTCTGATGGTAGTGGTTTGAATTGCCATTCTTACTACATGCAGGGAGGGCATAATAAACAGATGGGGTTGAGTCCTCTGACCTCACCAGGATTTGGCTGAAAGTGCTGAGAGTTGGGGCTGGTTTGTGGTTGGCAACAGCCATCTGGGACAAAAGAGGGGAGCATAGTGGGAGAGCTGAGACTGGAGCCTGATGCCGGAGAGCAGCATTGGTCTCATTACAGATATACCCTATGTTACACAGTTGTGTTCGTGCCAGGTGGCTGGTAAGTGGGGGTGCGGAGGCTGCTGTCGGGCTGGCTAGGTTGCTCTGGCTTCGTGGGAGCCTTTCCCTTCCTGAAGGACGGCAATTCAGTCTCTGCCGTCCTCCCTAGAGAGAAGTCTGGAAGAGACTAGGAAGAAGTCTGGGGAGGCATTGAGAAGTCCTGGGACCTCTGCCCTTGTTCATTTCGATCCATCCAGCTCTCATTCTCGTCCTCTGTACTGAGCATTGGGCTAATCTTTAACACTTGCACATTTTGCTCCAGTCACATGAAACCGAAGAGGGTATTCCAAGCTTACTCTGTTCCTGGCCCTTTGTACTTGCCCTTAGGCTCTTCTGAAATTCTCTCCCCCGCCTTTGTAGAAGCCACATGGTTAACAGAAAGATTAATTGCTTCAGTTTATGAAGTGGGTTTAAATCTTGTCTCCAGTGTGGATTTGCATAGTCACGTAGAAGCTCTCAGAGCCTTGGGACTTTAGGGGGGTTGTGACAGTCTTTCGTGGTGTGGCAGGGTAAGAACTCTTGGGTTGTGTGCTTGGCACAGAGCAGGTATTCTATTCTAAAGCCTTCCCAGGCTCCCTCCTCATTCTTCTTACAGATTTGAGGAGAGCGCTCCATCATCCATTTGTGTTTCTGTCCCCAGCAGCTGGTCGGCAACTTGAGAGAGGGCTCACTTGCTCACTAGGTCCTGCCACATGCATGAAGGAAAGGTTCGGTGACATGATTTGAGGGCCCTGAAATGTGTTCCTGTTCACTGGTGAGAAGTTTTTGTCAGAACTGTTCCCTAATCAAGGCTGCTTCTCCACTGAGGCGGTAGCGTCTGTGGTGTGTGCAGCCCTGATGCCCGAGCTCCAGCCACAGGAAGAGCCTGGTTATCTGGCCATGAGAATGGCCATACGCAGGCCCGTGTGGCCCTCTCTTGAGGCCAGGAGGCCTCTGAGGCAGAGTTTTTAGCTCATCTCTGATCCGCCGTGGATTGGAGCTGCAGGGAGCCCACAGGGACCGGCGGAGGAGGCGGCGGAGAAGCAGCGCACGCGCAGGCTCGGACACGGCCTCACGGGACTCCAGCTGGGAAAGTGTTGGGTGAGGGGGAAGGGATGAAGACAGATGAAGAAATGTTTAGGAACCCTACTCCTTCCATCTTTGATGTTGCTTTCACTTGACGTTTCATCCCAGTTCCTAGCAGTGGCCCAGTCATAGAGGATTTCTTTTGTCTTTTTTTCCAGAACCATGCCAGGTGGAAGTCAGGCTGCTGCTGGCCTACAACTCCAATTCCCGCATTCCAAAATCCCCCTGGATCGAGGGTGGCGAGGTGTCACCCCAGGTGGAAACCAGCATCGAGGGCACGATCCCCTTCAGCAAGTCTGTGAAAGTTTACATAATGCCCAAACCCGCAAGGCGCTGATCACCAGCGGTGTGTAGAGCCGAGGCCGGGAAGGCCCTTCTTAGGGAGCAGAGTGAGCCAGAAGCCTCAAGCATCTCACCTGGAGATGGCGTGTAGGCACGAGCACCATGGCCCACACAGTCTCATCCGGTATCAAACACAACTAAATTATTTTGCATTAAAAAACCAAAAACCTTCAAGTCTATACCTCCTCTCTCCCTGATCACTCTTCACCCCCTCCCCAATAAAGTCGAGAAAACACCTAGTTGTCCAGTTACTGGTCCTGAAAAAATCATGTGGCTACAGGTCAGCATGTGTATCACATGCTTACGTTCCTTGAGTGTGAAACAAAGATCCAGTTTTCTGTCTACGTCTAAAGGCCAGCTTACTGAAGCATAATCTTGTTTTTTTAATCAGCAGTCTGTTCGCCAGGGCCCACTCCTTTCACAGCTGTACTTTCTCACCAGCGATAGTTCCTGAGCGGCCTGAGACATCGCTGTCTTGCTGAGAAGCGCTTTCCCTAACGTAGGCAGTGGCTGCTCCAAGGACTGGATGAATAGCTGGAGAATGAATCATTTTCTCCCTGAGCAAGATTTTTGATCTTGCCTGTCATTATCCGTAGAACCAAAAATAATCCAGGAGGGCCATAGTTGAGGAGAGACAAGGATTATGGAAAAGAGTGACCCAGTGAGGCATTTCCCACTACCTCTTTGAGGACACCAGGGTTGGAGCTGTATGCGAGTTAAGGGTGTAGCTGGGGTGTAAAAACAGTAAATGCTCCAGAGACGCTAACTGTGTGAGGGCCTGTGTGACTTTACCTGCCATTTAATCCTTGCTATAGCCAGCTGAATCTTCCAGAGACTTCAGAGTGAGAAATCTGGGAGGAAGCCTGTACAGGAAGTCGTAAAGCCTTTCTTCATTCAAATCCAAGATGGTTCCTGAGGCCTGGGCTCTACCACCTCTGGGAAAGTGTATGGAAAAAGCCTTCAGATCTTCAGCTCTTTATGCCTGGGTTTCCTCAGCCATAAATTAGAGATAATTATACCTTAAGTGTTGTTGAATGGGTCCAATCAAATAATGCTTGGTAGAATCTGAATCTGCAGCCAATCTTGATCCTGTGTGGTACTTGGAAAGCTTATAAAAATAATAGCAGGGTTATAGAATTACTCAGGTGGTGCTGGAATTTGAATTCAAGCATGTTTGGCTTTTGGTTTAATGCACTTGATTTGTGCCCAGCAGTGAGGTAAGCCTTTTCCATGAATTAACTAATTCATCCTCACAGCTACCCTATGAAGTAGGTACTGTTATCTTTGTTTTACAAGCAAGGTAGTTGGAGTTAGAGAATTAAGTCATTTGGCCTTAATCACACAACTAGTAAATGACAGAGCTGGGGTTTGAACCCAGGGAGTCTGATTCCAGAATGTCATCCCTGCTTGAAAGATCTTCAAGGAGCTAGCTTACTTTTCTTTTCCTTTCCTTTTTTCTCGTTTTTAAGATTTTATTTATTTATTCGACAGAGAGCGCGTGCGTGCACAAGCACAAGCAGGGGGAGTGGCAGGCAGAGGGAGAAGCAGGCTCGAGCCTGATGACGATGGTGCGGGGCTCCGTCCCTGGACTTCAGGATCGTAACCTGAACCAAAGGCAGATGCTTAACCCACTGAGCCACGCAGGCGCCCCAAGCTAGCTTGCTTTTCTAGTGTGCTTGCTTGTTCTGTGTATCTCAGGAATGTGACATCAGTGGGCTCTCATCTGTCAACAAGATAGCCTGACAAAAGCGCCTGCCCTGATGATAAAGTGAGGCTGGGAGCTAGGCTGAATCCAACCACAGTTCTTACCCAGGCACCGTATGATGATGGCTGGGTCGGAGCATGAAGACGTTGAGCCCCTCAGCTGCCCACTGAGCCCCTCGTGCTATAGCTATAGAAAGCTGCCTAGGTGAAGGCTTTGCTGCATCCTTTTCAGATATAGTACCCCTGCTATAAAAATCCTTCTAGGTCATCCCCCATTTCATAGGTGGGGAAACTGAGGTTTTGAGGTAATGTTTTTCTCCTAAGGGGCAACACCAGGAATTTATCCTAGGTCTTACCACCCAATATAGAGTATTTTTTTTCCAGCAAAGGTAGAGATGCACTAAGGGGCAGATTTTGGTTATCAAGATGAATTTTTAAAAGCTGTGTAAGAATTGAATGGGTTGCATTAGAGGATAAATTTTCCATGTTGGATGTGTTTAAGCAGAGGTTGAAAAAGCTCCTGACAAAGTTTCTTGCAAAGGAATTCAAATATCATAAAAGTGATTGGACTCAACCTTTTAAATTCCTTTGACCCTGAATTACCAGATTCTATGAAATATGAGACTGAATTCATGGTAAAGCCAAGGCTGGAACCCAGGCCTCCTGATTCTTAGTCCAACATGGTTTCCATAACGGGTCTATTGTTTCTGTAAGTAGTCTCCCGTGTACCCAGCAGTCAAAGCCAGAAACCTGTATGTCACGCTGGAGTCCTTCTGCACCCCTCAGATAAACATAGCTATCAGGTCCTTTAGATTCTGCTTCCTTAAGTGTTTCTTGACTCAATCCTCTTCTCATACCCAGTTTCTATCCTAGTGCAGACCACCATCATATCTCCTAAAATGTGGCATTAGCTTCCTAAAGATCTTGCCTCAAACCTTGCTCCCTTCAGTCCATTCTTCACACAGCAGAGTGATCTTTCTAAAACCCAGACCTGCTAATGCCATTCCCCTGCTTAAGTCCCTTTGAAATAGCCCACTGCTTGTCCCAGGATGAAGTCTAAAGTCCTGTTCTTGAAAGTTCTTCATGCCTCCGTCATTTCCAGCCTCCTACTGCCTGTGCCACACGTTCGGTGTACTCTGGCAATAGAGAATTCCTGTAGTTGTGCCCCACGCTTACGGTGCTGTCTTGTTTCAGACCTTTAGGCCTGCTGAGCCCTGGACTGTGTTCCTCAGAGTGTCTCCTACAGCTCCTTCTCATTCTCTAGGCCGGAGCTCCATTCCAGAATATATCTTGTGTCTCCTGTGGGCTTGGCACATTGCCTCTGTGTTCCAACAGCCCTCTGTGTTCTTGAAGCATATTTATTTATTTGTTGTAGGTTCACAAATGGAAACCTTTTTTAAAGAAAGGTAGGCAGGGAAAAAGGGAGGCGGCCTGCAGGAAGGTAATAGACTTCCATTCTCTTCAGTCAAGGTCAGAAGGTAGTTGCTATTCAGCTCTGCTCAGCGGGTTCTAAGTGTGGGCCTGGTGGTATCAGATCTTCCGGTTCTTCCAGAAGAGCCAGAAATCTGCATTTTCATGTAAAAAAAAACACCCAACTAAAAAATAAATGATAAATGTTAAAATTACTCTGAGACACACAAAACAGGTCTCTAGGTAGATTTGTGGCAGTTTGCAACGTCAGTACCATCACCATATGTTACATGTCTTTTTCTTCCAACTAATCTGAGTCCCTGCACAGTAAGGTCGTGTGTGGTATCCTCAGCACAGCTACAGGCACGTACCAGGTGGGGAAAGAGTGAATGAGTCTACAAATCCAGAGCGAACTTAGCAGTACCATGGCATGCCTGCAAAAGCTAGCCCTGGGATTCGGTTTCCAAAAGGACTTTATCTTTGGCTTTGACATGATTGACTTCGGCAAACAGAATTGTAGAGTGCACAGAAAGTACTTGGTAGAATTCTTGTCTTAGGAACTGCTCAAGCTAGAAGAATTTAAGTGTGGGCAGAGTGAGGGCTGTGCTACCTACAAATCAAATCAAAGGGCTTAATGATTAAGACATGGGACTGAGTATAGTGTCATGTGGAAAAATAGCTTCTGTCCAGGTTCTGTACATTTCCAGCAATGACCATGTAGAATATATTCAGAAATAGGAGCTGTTTATTAGCAGGTTCTATACAAAGTTTAATGACCTCACTGCCAGGTACTTCCGTCTCTAAGAACTTTGTACTAAGTTCTCTCTAATGTGGCGACAACTCGCTTAGGAACACTGATTACACCCACACCTAGTTCAACACCCACTGGAGATGTCTCACTTTACATTTCACTTAAAAAAAAAAAGGTCCATTGCATCAATAGAGAAACAGTCCGAATTTTATCAAATACCCTCCTAGCTACATAGGTGCCTGACTTTTTGAGCTGAGATCTAGAAAGATCCTTTATCTGTCAATTGGCTGGTTGCAGAAAGGGAACTAAACAGGACTTCCCCAGAACTCCAACCTGGAAGTCAGGTCTGTGAGGATCTTACTCCCATGGGCTTTTTCTTTTTTCCCTTGAAGTGAACTCTAAGCCCAGTGTGGAGCTTGAACTCAACAACCCTGGGATCAAAAGTCATATGCTCTACTGACTGAGCCAGTGAGGTCCCCAACTCCCATGGGCCTTTTAAGGAGGTGTATAGTAGAAAAATATCAAGACACAACATCAGGTTCTAATCTTGGCTCTACCACTTCCTTGCTGGGTGAACTTGGAAAGATCCCTTCACTTTCCATTCCAGTGGTCTTAGCTCACCTTTTCTTGCCAAGCCACATCTTAAGCTGCTGTTCAGTCTGTGGATTGGCTGCCTAGTCAGATCCCCAACTGGGCCAAGCAGGTGACAGGATCACGTGGAGTAAAGCCAACTTTCTAGGGCTGTGGCTTCAACAAGGGCTGGGGTATTAATTATGGCTGTGATAAATACTTGACCTAGTAAATGTTTACTTAAAAGTTGCCAAATGTTTGGTGAGTAAACAAACACCTTATTCTTTAAGATTCAGCTTGTGTCATGGTCTTAGCAATGTCTTCCTTACTTTCCCTTCCATCCTGATAGGATTAGGCCATCATTTAGGGCATCATTCAACCTTGTAACTATTGTAGTGTTAACACACTGTTATCATTGTTGATTTTTCTCTCCCATGTAACTCCTGAGGGCAAGAATTATAATTTACTAATTCCCGTACTCCCAGGGCCCAGCAATAACTAGTCATAAAAAATCAGTGAGAGAGTAAATGGGCACGAAAGAGAATAAATGAGAGAATAGAGTCAAGAGTTCCTTGGGCTTCTACAAATCTATGAAATAGGCTGCTGTTACGAACCATAAAATGAAACTAGTTGACACACAGCAGACCCATTAATCAAAATATAATGACAACAATGGCTTCAATTTATTGAGTCCTCACTATATGCCAAGAAGTGTGCTAAGACATTGTATGAATCACCCCCATTTACTACCTACAAAATAACTCCAGGTACTAATTATCATCCCTATCTGGCAGATGAGAACAGTGCAACTCTAAGAGATTAAATAAATGCCCAACCAGCGAGTGGCAGAAAGCCACAGTTCAAAGTCAAGGCTATTTGACACCAAAGCCCATACTCATAACTCTTTAAAGAGGGGGAGGAATGAAAACTAAGGTGATGCTGATAATTTATTATAGTTCTATCAGTCTATTCTAAGGCTTCACAAAAGACACCTAGTATTTAACAGAACAAAGACTACCCACAGCGGTTACAGAGCATCTCACCCAGCCCCATCATTTTATAGCAAGAGACTGAGGCCCAGAGAGAACTGTCCAGCTAGGCTCAGGCCAAGCTCGTAGAACAGCTTGCCTAGAACCCTAGTGAGCTCCTCCGGCTGTCGTAACTGAAGTGCTCCGTCACTTCATTGGGGGTTCTGCTCATATGTCATCTGCACAGAGACTTTTCCTGACCATGTATCTGAAAGAGCCTTCTTTCCTCTCCTCCTCCTCCTCCTGCTTTATCTTCATAACAGGTTCTACCTCATTATGGATTTATTGTTTCACTAGAATATCAGCTTTGTGAGGATAAGACTTTAATCGCTGTTTCCCTGGAGCCTGTAGCAGTGTCTGACATACAAGGTACTCCATAAAAATTGGTTGAATTAATGGTTAAACATTCCAAAGCATCAGTTGCAATGTAATTTTAATGCACCGACACTTTTCCTTGGGCTTCAAAGCAGAAGGCTTTATTTTTGCCTTTATTTCCTCATGTTTCTGGCCTAACAGTTAGTATATTATGTACATCTGTCTTCTCCCCTGATTTTCAGTTCCTCTCAGACAGGGACCTGGTCTTAGTCATCCATGCATCCCAAAGCCTAGCACAGAACCTGGCATGAACAGCTGTTGAAAAATGCTTGGGGAGGCCGGTGTGGAGAGTGCTAAGAGTGACAGTCACAGGCATTGTTGCTCAGTGATTTATTCTCCTTAAGGCTCTATCAGCACGTGGAATGGAAGACCCCTCCCACTCTGATGCCTCGCGCAGCCAAGGCATTATACTCCTTCACTGCCTGCTCCGTCTGGAGGACCCGCACATCAATGCCTTGTTTCTCGAGGTACTCCACAGTTGACGGAGGCACCTGGGAAGAGGCAAAAAGATGAGTAAGTCAGGGGAAAAGCCCTCCTGGGTTTCCTTTCCAGCCATGAGGCAAGGGTTCTTTACAAAACTGGATATTGACAATGGTCACTACTTGATCGCCCAGCGTGTCACCAGTCCAAAATCTGACAGGGAGCCCCAAGGAGTCAACAAGGCTTCTAAGAAGTTGACAGAAGCATCATGCATACACAAAGCTCAGGTGAAATGGAAAGGGGAAGAGGATGGATTCTGGAGTCAGACAGTTTTGGATTTAAGTCTTAGCAGTGTGACCCTTAGCAGTGAATTCAATTCTCTGACCCTTTGTTTCCAGTCTGTAAATATGGGTAATAATACCTAGCTCCCAGGGCCGGTATGAAAACTAATTCAGCTAAGGTATAGAAAATGTCTAGCATGTAAATGTTGAATATCTGAGTCAGTCCAACCGGAGTCTAAAGTCTAACTTTGCCATGTAGGCCAGCTATCTAAAGTTTCTCAACCCCGGTTTCCTCCTCTGTAGAATGGGGATAAAAATACACACAGGGTGGTGTGAGGATGAAGTTAACTAATAGTCTGTATGGATACTGCAGCTCAAATGTCTCCTCAGTAAGGCCTTTCCTGACTACTCCATTTAGAGCAGCCCCTCATAGGTCACCATTGTCTTCACAGCATTTGTTAAACAATCTGAAATTGTCTAGTTTTATTTTTCAAGAGGGCCATGAACCTTGTTTGTCTTATTTATCTTGTCTCCAGTGTCTGGAAGAGTGACCCATAAAAGGCACTGAATAAATGTTTGTAAATTAATTTATATAAAAGATTCTCAATAGTGGCAGCTATTATTGGATTTTTTAAAAACTCTGGCTTGTGCTGAATATTATTTTAATAAGATTATGCCTCCTCAGAAAGAGCTCTGAAATATTTTTTAAATGCCCTATATTTTTATATGTTTGAACAATTTTATAATAACAATAGCCTTTATAGAAAGGAATTATTTTAATGGGAAAGATAGGTTAAACAAAAAAATATATAGATAAAGAGCACCGTTATCGGAAGGGAAGAAGATTTTAGGACATCTATATAAAGGAGAGAATGAGGCAGATCTCCGTATACTTACGCGAAAGGCCGTCCACAATGTAATAATGTAAGAAGTTACAGAACAATATGTACAATGTGATCCTATTTATGTAAAAATGAATGTAAGTGTATACATGTGTATCTGTATGCATAAGAGTATATATTTGCAGCTGCACAGAGAACTGGAACAGTAGACATCAAATGTGGAGATGGGGGTGGGGATCTTTCACTTTTCTGCTTCAACATTTCTACATCAACTGTTTAGCAATAAGCATATATTATTTCTGTAAGTACAATAAAAATAAGCATTTTCTCCTAAAGGGGAAAAACGCATAACTTGATTGACTGTGTTTAAGGAAAGAATAAAAAATACTATAAAAATGCAAGGTACTAAAAAAAAAAAGTAAGTACTGTGAAAATCTAAAGAACCAAATATCGATAGCTATAGAGCTTGAGAATTCCAGGAGTGAAGAGTTTCTGAAAAATAGTTGAAACAACACAGGGTTAGGTAGGGACTGCAGAGTCCAGCCCTGACGAGGAAGAGTCCTAACATCCATTATTTTATCTTGCGCCATCCACTGGCTCAGCGAAATGAGGGTGCGTGATATGTTGAGATGAGCTCCCAAGAAGGACATATTTCTAAGGTAAAGGTCCAAGAGGTCACCAACTGTCCTCAGGAATGTTGTGCTCACCAATACCTACCTTCAAGGCCTCACTCATCCCACGGCCAATGACAAGGGTCTGTACACCCTTCTTGACAACTTCCTCCACATCTGCAGGCTGCACACCAGGAGAATGCTGGAGGTGGAAAGAGAAAGTATACCAGCTACCTGTTCTTCTAAGCTTTCTTTGCAATTGGCATTCTTGTGGGATTCATTCGTTCACCCATTAATTCACTGAGAATATGTTTACTGAGGTTTATTTTGTGCCAAAGATCATTCAGGGCCCTGGAATAAGAAGATTCAATGCCTTAAGGAATGCTAAGTCTAGTGAAAAATATAGGAGACTAAAAAGAAATGTCAATAGTTTTACAAGTGCTACAAGGACATTAGTTCAGGGTTATGAGAACACAGAGAAAGAGAACCTAATTCAGACCTGGAGGGTCAGGGCAAATGGTCAGGGAAGGCATCCCAGAGGAGGTAAGCCGAGATGTAAGCTGAGACCTAAAGGACAAACAGGAATTAGCCAGGTTAAAGGAAATCAGGGAATAAAGCATTCCAAGTACAGGGAATAGCATGTACAAAGGCTCAGAGGAAAGAAAAACCTGGAGAACTAAAGGTAGTTTAGTATGACTGGAGTGTAATAGGTGAGAGTGGAAAGAGAGAGGGTGGGAGAAGAAAGCACTTGCACACCAAGCCAAAATCTGGACTGTGGAGAGATTTCATAAGAATCTGCCTTTTTGTGGGGCTCCTGGGTAGCGCAGTTGTTAGGCGTTTGCCTTCGGCTCAGGGCGTGATCCCGAGGTTCCAGGATCGAGTCCCACTTCGGGCTTCTCGGCTGGGAGCCTGCTTCTTCCTCTCCCATCCCCCCTGCTGTGTTCCCTGTCTCACTGGCTATCTCTGTCAAATAAATAAATAAATAAATCTAAAAAAAAAAAAAAAGAATCTGCCTTTTTGTGAGCTCCTTTCCCACTTAACTCAAAAAAGCTTCTGTTGATGCTTTTATCACTCCATAAAGTCTTATCAGATTCTCCAAGGGATATTAAAGATAAGGCGTTTAATGACATTAATCCAACATTAAAGGATGGTGGCTTCTGAATTGTTTCCACTCCAGCAAATGGGAAAGTGGGAGTTTGGTAAATACCAGCCCAGCTACTAGGCTCCACCTATTATCTATCTGTACAGGGAAGACACTGTCAGCACTGAAGCTCAGAGACAAAAGCCCTCCTTCCCTAATTTGTTTACCTCTATCCTTTCATTCAGTCAAGAGGTATTTACTGAACACTTACTCTGTACCAGGCTCTATACTCAACATTGGAAATACTGAGATGAACCAAATAGTCCCTGGAGTTTTAGTCAGGTAAGGTTAGTGAATGTGTGAAAATAGTTACAGTAGGATGAGACAAAATAGAGTTGAGGATCTATGTGAATAAACATGAGTGGGAAGTTGTGAATGACATGCTATTTTAATTGGGTCTTGAAGTATGAGCAGAAAGAACAATGCCTTGGTGCAGTGGTTGTGGAAGGGGTACATTCTAATCACAGAGATGGTATAAGGAAAGAACTGAAAATATCATGAAGACAATAGATGTGCCAAAGAAAAGAGTTTTTCAGTTTTGAAAGATGAGATAGGAATGAAATTTATATATTTATTAAAGGTATAAGGAAAGTAGTCTTTTCATTAAATCCTGAAATATCGTACATGTTTATAGTTTTCATAATACATCTATAGAAATTACTCCATATGATCTCTATGGTGATCCTCTAAAGTAGCACTAAAACATCCATTCTCATTTTATAGATAAGGAAACTAAAGCTCATAAAATATATACACATTGGCCAAGATGACACAACTGTTAAGCAGTGGAAGCTGGGCTTTGAATTGAAACATGTTTAACTTTCAGTTTAATGAACTTCACTAGAATACTATAACCCAGGGAGCAACTTTTTTGTAACGTGAAAGAAATAAACCTACTGACCACGTAGAATTGTGCTTAGCCCAGCGCCTGGCCCATTGCAGGTAGAATAATTGTTAGTTTAAGTGTGAACCTGAATCTTCCCTAGAACAATCTCTCTCTTTCTGTTAAGGTCTGTCTCTCTCTCACACACACATAAGCTAAAAAAAACCCATAGAGGATAGAGAATGGAATATTTGAAAAATAGTTGATTAACCCCCCAAAAAGGAAGGAATGAAAAACATGAGGTCAAACGGAAAACAAACAGCAAGATGAAACTCTTAAACATAGCTATATAAATAATAACATTAGACTAAAGAGTTTAAGGCAAAGATTGTCTAGATTAAAAAGCAAGATCCAACTAAACACTACTTATAAGGTAGGCACTTTAAATATAAAGACACCAGTTGAAAGTAAAAGGATGAAAAAAGACACAAAATGAAATACTAATAAGAAAGATGGTGTGTGTGTGTGTGTGTGTGTGTGTTTTAAGAGAGAGGGGTGAGTGGGGCAGAGGGAGAGGGAGAAACTTTGCAGGCTCCACACCCAGTGCAGAGCTCCATGTGGGCTCAATCTCATGGCCACAAGATCATGACCTGAGCCAAAATCAAAAGCTGGATGCCCAACTAACTTGGCCACCCAGGAGCCCCTGGTATGGTCATATTAATATCAGATTAAGTAGACCTTAAGTATCACTACAGATAAAGAGTGTCATATCATGATGCTTAAAGGGCCAATTCATCAACAAAAGTATAACAACTCCAAATCTGTATACTGTTAGTAAAAGAGCTACAAAATATAAAGACAAAAATAACGGAACTAAGGGGAAAGATAGACACCACCACCATAGCTGGAAATCTTAACAACTCTTTCTCAATAATTGATAGAACAAATAGAAAAAGTCCTTAAGGAAATGGAAGATTTGAGCAACACTATCAATTTGTCCTAAAAGACATTTCTGGGTTACTACACCCAACAACTGCAGAATGCATATATTTTCATGTGTATATGGAACATTCACTAAGACAGACTAAAAGGCTAGAATTTAAATCTCGGTAAATTTCAAAGAAATGAAATAATCGTAACGTTACCTGACAAAATAGACTTAATTATTTACAATAAGATGTTTAGAAAAGCTACAAAGTAATTGGAAATTGAACAAAGTATTTTTAATCAAAGGACAAAGGAAAAAATATATCAGAATTTGTGGAATACAGCTAAATAATGCTTAGAGGGAAATCTATCAATTTAAATACTTATAGAAAAAAATGGTCTAAAATCAATGGTCTAAGCCTCCACTTTAAAAAGCTAGAAGAAAAAAGCAAATCATATCCAAAGTAAGTAGAAGACAGAAAATAATGAATATATGTGTATAGATTAATGAAATGGGAAACAATTCAGAAAATCAACAGGTCAAAACTTGATTCTTTGAAAAGATGAATAAAATTGATAAAACCTTTGTTTTTTTGTTTTGTTTTTAAAGATTTTATTTATTTATTTGAGAGAGAGAGAGACAGAGAGGGAACACAAGCAGGGGGGGTGGGAGAGGAAGAAGCAGGCTCATAGCAGAGGAGCCTGATGTGGGGCTTGATCCCAGAACACTGGGATCACGCCCTGAGCCGAAGGCAGACGCTTAACCACTGTGCCACCCAGGCGCCCCTCAATTTATAATTTTAAAACGTTTCCACAGGAAAAATTCTAGGCACAGATGACTTCTTTGGTGAATTTTCTTTTAAATATTTAATGAAGATCCTCAAGAAAACATTAACAGGGGCGCCTGAGTGGCACAGCGGTTAAGCGTCTGCCTTCGGCTCAGGGCGTGATCCCAGCGTTATGGGTTCGAACCCCACATCGGGCTCCTCTGCTATGAGCCTGCTTCTTCCTCTCCCACTCCCCCTGCTTGTGTTCCCTCTCTCGCTAGCTGTCAATCTCTCTGTCAAATAAATAAATAAAATCTTAAAAAAAAAAAAAAGAAAACATTAACAAATCCAAGGTTCAACAATGAAAAATTAATGCAGTTCACCATAAAGAAGAAAAAAACATGTAAATTATCTCAATTGATGCATAAAAAGCATTTAACCAAGTTAATGTATTTATGATTAAAAAAAAACTCAGCAGGGGTGCCTGAGTGGCTCAGTCAATTAAGTGTCTGTTATCGGTTCAGGTCATGATCCCAAGGGCCCTGGGATCGAGTCCCGCATCAGGCTCCCAGCTCAATGGAGAGCCTGCTTCTTCCTCTTCCTCTGCTGCTCCCCCTGCTTGTGCTCTCTCACCCTCTCTCTGTCTCTCTTTCAAATAAATAAAATCTTAAACAAACAACTCTGCAAATGAAACTAGAAGGGAATCTTTTTTTTCCAGTTTATTTTAATTGTGGTAAAATACACATAACATAAAATTTACTATCTTAACTATTTTTAAGTGCACAATTCAGTGGCATTAAGCATATTCACACTGTTGTGCAACCATCAGCACCATCCAACTTTTTCATTAGAAGGGAATCTTCTTTAGATAAAAGACAACTAAGAAAAATCTACAGCTAAACATCAAATATAATTTTCCTCAAAGACTGGATATAATGGGCATCAGCTAGACATTTATTTCCTTATTTTCTCTTGGATCTCCATTCCTCTCCATCTCCACTGCCACTCCCCTGGTTTATGCTGCCATTACTTCTTGTGTGGACTATTGCAGTAACTTTTAAAACCACTGTAGCTTTCCAATTATCCATTCTTCAAACTGTGGCCAGAGCAATCTTTTTAAAATACAAATCCATTCATGTCACCCCTCCACTTAAGAGCATTCAGTGACTTCTCAATGCCCTTAACAATAAATGCCAAACTCCTTAACATGGTCTGTAAGTACCCAGCTTCCTCTCTAGTCTCACTGCATAGTTCTATATCATGCATGGCCTTCTATCCATTCTTCAACCATGGCATGTTTTCTCTCACCGTTGTTAAGATAAAACAAAAATCTACAGATTGGGAGAAGATATTTGCAGATCACATATCCAACAAAGGACTTTATCTAGAATATACAAAGAACTCTTGAAACACAATACAAAAACAATCCAATTTTTAAAAAACAAGTGAAGTATTTGAACACACACTTTACCAAAGAAGATGCATGGACGGCTATGAAGAATATGAAAAGGCACTTGATATTACAAATCACCATGGAAACACATATTAAAACCAAGATGAGATATCAAATGCTGGTGAGGATATGAATTGGATCTATCCTACATAGCTAATAAAGTGTAAAGTGTAAAGTTAACTCTGGAAAACAGCTGGACTCTTTCTCAGTTAGACATACATTTATCACAAAATCCCTAAAAAACATACATTTATCATACGAGTTAGCACATTCACACAAAAACATGCATAGGATGTATACAGCAACTTTTTTGAAAAAAGGAGAGGTTAACTTTTTTATTTCCTAGACTTTGAAGTAGCCTATCCCACTGTGTATTTCCCCTCAGTTTTACTGAGATATAAATGATGTAAAGCATCGTGTAAGTTTAAGGTATGCAGCATAATGATCTAACTTAATATATATCATGATTACTACAGTAAGTTTAGTTAACATCCATCATCTCATATAGATACCAAAAAAAAAGAGAGAAAGAAAAAAAATACTTTTTTTCCTTGTGATGAAACTCTTGGGATTTACTCTCCTGACAACTTTCATACATATCATACAGCACTGTTAACTACAGCCATTCAAAGCAGTCTTATTTGCAGTAGTCCCATGGAAACAACCCAAAAGTTCACCAACTGGTGAATGGATAAACAGATTGTGTTATAATCCAATGATGGAATACTACTCAGCAATAAAAAGGACCAAATTATTGATACAATAACATGAGAGAATCTAAAATGTATTATACTATGTGAAAAAAAGCAAGTCTCGAAGGACTACATACTGTATGATCTCATTAATACAAGTAAATGTAACGTGTATTATCAGGTCAATTGGCAAAATATTAATAGCATCTGTACATTAAATTGTATCAATACTAATTTCCTGATTTTGATCATTGTATTGTGATTACGTAGAAGAAGGCCCTTGTTTTTTGAGAACTACATACAGGTATATAGGATTAAAGGGGTATAAGACCTACAACAGTTCAGAAAAAATATCTATTGATGGATAGAATGATAAAATATGATAAAATGTTAACATTTGGATCTGGGTAAAATGAGAACTCTTTTCACTATTCTTTTTAAGATTTTATTTATTTATTTAACAGAGAGATCGTCAGCAAGAGAGGGAACACAAGCAGTGAGAGTGGGAGAGGGAGAAGAAGGCTTCCAGCCAAGCAGGAAGGCTGACACGGGGCTCGATCCCAGCATCCTGGGATCATGGCCCGAGCTAAAGACAGATGCTTAATGACTGAGCCACCCAGGTGCCCCTCTCATTTCATTATTCTTACAACTTTTCTGTAAGTCTGAAATTATTTCAAAATAAATAATTTTTTTAAGTATATTGTATAGGCAGGTTATAGACTAGCAGGAAGAGACCACATACAGGCATGTGTACATACTCCCTGCTTCCTCATTTAGTTAGCCGAGGAAACAAAACTGAAAAGAAGCCAGGTGGCTACACCAAGCGGGGGCAGAGGCAGCATATCTTTGCTGGCTTTCTCCATGGCTCTTGGTTCCTTATGGAGTGCGCAGTGCTGCTGACATTCTTCACCTAGTCAGTGAATGTTCCAGAGCTGAGAACAAAGCCAGTCTCTCTCACTAATACACTTTTACACTCAGACTTAATGTCATTAGCATCTTGCTAGGGAACTGACACTTAAGGCTTAGGAGCCTATGTTTAAGGGACTCTCAAAGAGTGTTCTAAGTTGGAACACCTGCCTGTCACAGAGTGACCCAAACCCATCAGCAGTTAAGCGTATACTCCTCCTTCTGGGAGAAGATGCAGAGCTAGTGCCCAGGTGGCTCTGAACAGTACCCCTGCTCCAGCTTTACTGTTCTCCTCAAAGATCAGAGGAGACTGGGGGAGGAGAGATTCTTTTTCTGTAAAGTTATTTCGATTCATAAATGTTTAAAAGGCAAAATAAAAAAGGGGAGATTTTTTCACGTGATTATAATAATTGGTTCTCAAAGAAACGTAAGAGGTTTAGATTAGATGCCTTTTTAGTTCCATGGGTCTGTGGTCCATCCTAGAACCACCCTGAGCTGCAGTTACGCTATACAGAACTTAAAATATTTTTCTGGGGCTATGACCAAGGTAGATATTTAACAGACTTACAAATCAGGGTTGGAGAGCTTCACCTTCCTTAAATAAATGCACTTCACTGAAATGTTGAAAGATTGCTTCATCTAACAAAGAATTGCATCTACTTGGAGGAGCATCAGGATTCCCAGACTCGAAGAGCTCTCATTCTAGTACACGGAAACAAGACCACTGCTCAAAATCAAGTGAAAGGTCAGTAAGAGCACAAAACCATAATCCTTGGGAGATTCAGAGACTGAAGACACCCGCAGCCCATCAGCGTCGCTGGATCAATGGAACTCAAGTGACAAATGTGGCTGCTGCGTGCTATACTGCAGGGCCGGGGTGTCACAGCGAGAGCAATGAAAGATCACTCTGGAACAGCCTGTGGATCCAGGCGCTGGTGGGCGATTACTCACAGCCTTGTGCAGAAGCCTGTGACTGGAGCGGCAGCCTGTTATTGCAGTGTCCTCAACCTGTCACCAGCTCGTCCTCTGCTTCTTCCAATTCCTTGGGGCAAAGCGCTAAGGCTCTCTTCCCCGCGTGAGTGTCTGATTCTGTTCCTCTCCTTTAAGAGGCCTTCCGTCACACCATATGAGGTTACAAAAGCTTATTGTTTTTTCCTGGGGGAAAACTATTAATTGTGGGAAAATGTCCAGCTACTAATAATGTCCATTAAACCAGCTACACAACAGAGTAGCATCTTAGATGGCTGGGACATCTCCTCCTATTTTATGTTAAATTTGAAAAGAAAACATTCCTGAATTACACTTTCAAGGAAGCATTTCCTTCTGCTGAAATAAATGGTCAGTGGCAACGCTGTTATCTGCTGTGTTGCTGATAAAAGCAGATTCTGTGAGTGAAGGTTAAAGGATCTCTGGTATCTGTCCCCTGTGGACACTGCCTGAGTCACATTCTCATTATCGTTTGCCTGAATGAAGAGCCTCTTAAATGATCTTCCTGTCTCTGCCAGGGCAGAAGAATATTTGTGTTTTGTTTTTGATGACATAGGCTGCAAAGGCAATCTGGCAAAGCCTACGGCCCCCTTCTCAAAATAAAATTTTAAAATACATAATATAAAATATATAGAACTGGAAAGATAACAGATTTTACACAACTAAAATGATTGAAATATTAAAAACAGATATGTGATCTAGTAATATACTTCTTTATTAGAAGAGTGGAAATAATTTTCCAAAAGCTCATTAGCAGACTTGCCCTCACATCTCATAGTGGCAAGTGGCAGACTCCTATTTGTTCTTTTAAAATCCATTCTGCCTCTACTCTGGGTCATATGGCCGCCCAGCTAGAGACTCCATTTTCTGTTCTCCTTTGCAACTAGCTATGGCAATGTGACTATGCTATCACCAGTACAAACTTCAATGGAATATGAGCAGAAGAGAATGATACAACATCTAGGTTTGGGCCTTAAAACACTGGGTGTGAGCTTTTCTTCTCTTTCACCTTCCTTTCATGTTAGAATTCCAGCAATGGCTACAACTAGTTACCACCATTCAAATGCTCTAGAAGATGGTAGAGCAACAGAGAAAAAAAAAAAAAAAAGACAAAAAACCAAAAACATGGGCCCCTAGCAGTAATCCCCAGAGCTGTCCTCCCTGCCCCCAGCTTAGGTGGGCCACACTAATATGAGAGAGAGAAATATATTTCTATCTTCTTTAAGTCATTAGATTTTGGGATTTCTATTACAACAGCTTAGCCTTTAACCTAACTAATCCACAGACCCATGCCTAAACTAAACCATGACTGGTTAGATGAATCATTTGGGATAGAATAGATGTTAGGGAGTTAACTACACTAGACCCCAAGAGACTATGTCTTACATGCAGAATATACACAAGGGAGCCATAGGGACAGTCACCTTGTGGGAATTCAACTATACGTTCTTAGAAAAAGAGAGCAAGAACCATTTAAATAGTGAGGGTAATTCAGCCATTCTACTCAAAGAGCATATGCCATGGATTGAACAGGAGATAGCAGCCTTGCATCTGTTATTCCTTCTATCTCAAGTTCATAGTTGCTGCTTCCAGCGTGAACCTTTTGTCTCACCAAGTGTGTTTCTAGTGTTTAAACCTACAATATACATTTTTCATATAACATGGACCCTAAATGCAAGGGAACTACTTTATTTGGTCCTGTATAGAAGATGACATGTACCTTCTAAAATTAAGGGAATCTTCTGGAAGGATTTGACTATAAGCAATTTTCATCTTAAGTGCTAACTTTAAAATTCAATCCCCGAATAAGATTCAAGTCTACCATATTAGTCTCAAAGTGATAGGATCTAAGGCTTGGAGGGGCCTTATATGTCCATCTAGCCCCAACTACCTATAGGATAGAATCTCCTGTAAAAATAAATGTTGGGAGATATTGGTGACCAATGGAGGTGCTCTTCCCATGACTCTACTCTAGCATTTCCCCCACATTTCTATGTCTATGTACATATTTTTCCTGCTCATTCCCTTGTTTGCCTGGGAGATATCCCCTTCAAGAATCAGGTCACACCTTCAGTGAATACTCCCCTAAATCACTCAGGCAGTCTTACGTGCTCCTTCCTTTCTGTTCCTCTTTTGGTTCATATACTTTATATGCCTAATTCCCCCATACAGCTCCTTGAAGGCAGAGACAGGTGATTTATCTGTAAATTAGGCTTTGAGATAATGCTTGGCACCCCATAAGCAATTTCTATGTATTTTAAAATGTTAAATTATGACATGCATGCTAAATTCATTTTTGGATGTCCGATTAATTTGTTTGAGCTCCAAAAGAAGATTCTGAAAGACTGAAAAATCACCAAAGTCTGTCCTTTCATTTTCAGTAGCTTACATCTTCAATTCTGTTTTTCAACTTTGACTTGAATAAAGAAAGCAATAGGAAATGCTGTTCATTTTTACTAACAATTTTAATCAATTCCATATTTGAAAATTGGCCTTCTATAAATTGTTGGTAATTCCAAAACATAGTACAAATTCTACAAAGGGAAATTCGGCAATATCTAACCAGTCTACATTTACATTTATACTTTAGGCAGCAATCCTAGATCTAAGAATTTACCCTGAAGATACACCTCCAAGAAAACAAAAAACCATATACATATACAAGGTTATTCATTGTAGTACTATATATAATAGCAAAATATTGAAAGCAATCTAAGTGCCCATCTATAGGATGAACTGAATAAACAATATCACATTCACATAGTGCATTACTCTGCAGCTGTATAAAAGAGAAAAGAATATCTCTATGAACTGATGCCCTGATTTTCATTATATATTGTTAAGTGACAGAAAAAAAAAAGAGCAAGGTATGTTACTTTTGTGTAAGAAGGGAGTTATTAGGGAAAATAAAGTATATGTATGTGGGTGTGTATTTGCTTATTTTTTCAAAAAAATACAGAACAAACCATAAACTAATAAAAATAGTTACTGACCTACTGGAGTGAAGTAGATATGGGATGGGAGAGACAGGGAAAGGAGTAAGACTTTTCTAAGTGTACCTTGTTAAACTGTTTTGACTTCTGAAACATGCACATGTTTTAGATATTCAAAAAAATTGAATCAACAAAGACAGGAAGTAGGGGGACACTTACAACCTATGCCAACAGAGACAAATGAATTCAATTGTATCAAATTGATGATACAACAAAAAGAAAAGATAAATGAAGTTAACTTTTTAAGTGTTCTGACTGTACACCTAAATGGGATGTGTTCCAAGTACAAAAATACCTACAAAGATCTTGAATTTTATTTTGTGATCTTGATGTTGGTAGTGGTATTGGTGTAGTGATTTCAAAACTGTTTTGTGTGTTAATAGAACACAGCAAATAAGTAATTATATTGATGGATTTTGGAATTAGGGTTCTCTGTGGGAGAAGAAAGGCACAGATATGGAATGAGGGAATAAAAGAATCTTGAGGTGCTAGATTAAACTGGAGGCATCATTATGAACTCATCTCACACATACACACACACACACGCTTTATGGCTCTGTATACTGAAAGGGTATATAGATGGAGTGACATCACAGTAACAATGAGCACACCTAAGAGCCAGCTTTTGATTTCTAGATACCATTCTTCACTAAAAGGAACTAGAGCTTCTTGAAGAAATGGCTGAATCCAGGGATAATATATCTTGCTGTGCCACAAAACAAGGCAGTGGTAAAAAACTGATGGGAACATGTCAAAAGAACACTGGCCAAATTTGGGACAATTTAAACCTCAAAAATATTACTAATGGCAATGAATTAAAACATTATCTTATTCTGTTTAAGCGGCTGTAATGAAAGGCCACAAACTGGGCAGCTTATAAACAATAGGAATTTATTTCTCACAGTTCTGTAGGCTAGAAATCCATGATCATGGATTGAGTTTTGATGAAGTCCTTCTTCCTGGTTCAGAGCCGGTGCCTCCTCTATTCTCATGTGTGGAAGGGATCTTTCTGTTGCCTCTTTTCTGAGGCACTAATCTCATTCACGAGGGCTACACCCTCATGACCTAAGCATCCAAAGACCTCACCTCCTGATACCATCATCTTTAGGTGTTAGGATTTCAATACATGAATTCTGGGGAGATACACAGATTCAGAACATAGCATACCTTAAATTAAAAAAGATAAGATGAGCCCATAGTGATATGGTGGGAGTGGCTGAAGGAAAGTCCCTCTTTACAGAAAAATCCAGCTAATGAACGTAGAAGGAATGAGAGAAACATTATCATTTTGCAACCACTAATATAGTAAAGTCAGGCAAGGATCAGTGGTCAGTGCTAAAACCACTGGCTGAAAAGGTTGCTGGGGAACAAGATATTACAACGTTTCAAATTATTTCTCTACAGAGTACTTACTGATTACAAATGGAAAAATGTACCTTTACCACCATCTTAACCACACGATCAAACATAACCTCATCAGTAACTGGGCAAACTGACTTTACATTGCCTCCAGATATGATACACTGAAGACATAACCACCTGTGAAGCATTCATGCCAAAAATGATTAACTTGAATCTAATCATAATAGAAAAAAATCGGATAAATCTACAAATTGTAGACTGTTCTACAAAACAAATGGCCTGGACACTT
The DNA here is from genome assembly GCF_002007445.2 of Ailuropoda melanoleuca. NCBI lineage: Eukaryota > Metazoa > Chordata > Mammalia > Carnivora > Ursidae > Ailuropoda > Ailuropoda melanoleuca. Next base: position 51,380,046 of record NC_048225.1, read on the forward strand.
CAAAAATACCCATGCCATAAAAGAAAAAAAATAGGGAGCAACTGGTTTTTGATGAACAGACTAAAGAAACATGACAACAGCGACAACAACAACAAAGTAACATCACAACAAAATGCAATCCATGACCCTTGACTGGATCTCGCATTGACAAGTCATAAAACGTATTATTTTATCGGAACAATTATAATTTGACTATGGAGTTGATTTAATACTACATCAATGCTGAATTTCTTGAACATAATTTTATGATTATGTCTGGCAGAATGGCTTTGTTTTAGTAGACACATGCTGCAGTATTTAGGATTCATATAAAGTTTCAAGTGTCACAATGTCAGTAACTTACTTTCAAATGATTCAGCAAAAATAATTACCAAAAAAGGGAGAGGGAGAGGGGTATTGTGTATGCCAGAGAAATAAAATAAAGTAAATGTTGCAAAATGTTAACAATTGGTGAGTATGGGTTGATGGTATACAAGTGCTTATTCTTTTTTTTTTTTCCAATTTGTTATATAGGTTTGAAAATTTTCAAAATTTAAAAAAAGGAGAAGAGGTTCAACATTGAAGAAACTCAACATTGGCCTACTGTTGTCAACCAGGTTTACAAGGTGAATGGGAAAACACAAGCAAAAGCAAACAAACTCAAGAGCTGAAAGGGTTAGGAAAACCTCAGCTCATCCACCTTTCCTTAGGTAGCACTATCCTGAGCACCAGACCCTCTGGTCTGGTCAATTCTACAACCTTCTGATAACTGGGTTCTACTTTATACCTACTGCCTGTATTATATATAAATATAAAGCCACAAAACCAACAAAAGTTATAGAGGACATTTTTGGGACTTCAGGGAAATTTGAAGATAGACTATATATTAGATAATATTCTTGTACCAAAGATAATCTTATTTATGATAATGATATCGTAGCTATGTAGGAGAATGTTCATGTTCTTAGGAAAGAAATGCTGAATTATGACATCTGACATTTACTCTCAAATGATTCGGGGGGAAATGTGTGTGTATGTGTGTGTGTGTGTGTGTGTGTTTGAAGAAAAAAATACGGTAATTGTTATACTTGAAATTATTAGATTAAAGGTGTAGGGGAGGGGCACCTGGGTGGGTCGGTTGTTAAGCATCTGCCTTTGGCTCAGGGGTGATCCCAGAGTCCTGGGATCGAGCCCTGCATTGGGCTCCTCTGCTAGGAGCCTGCTTCTTCCTCTCCCACTCCCTCTGCTTGTGTTCCCTCTCACTGGCTGTCTCTCTGTCAAATAAATAAATAAAATCTTTTAAAAATAAAAATAAAAAATAAAGGTGTAGGGGAGGGATGCCTGGGTGGCTCAGTCAGTTAAGCATCTGCCTTTGGCTTGGGTCGTGATCCTGGGGTCCTGGGATGGAGTCCCGTGTCAGGCTCCCTGCTCAGCTGGGAGCCTGCTTCTCCCTCTGTCCCTCCCCCTGCTTGTGCTTGCTCTCTACTTCTCTCTCTCACAAATAAATAAATAAAATCTTTTTTTAAAAAAGGGTGTAGGGGAACTTATTGTGCTATCCATACAGGTGTTGTGTAGGTTAAACATTTTTCAAAATTAAAAGTTGGAGTAAAGTTTCCACATTTCCTTAGCTGTCCTTGGGTAATTGGTTTGGCTTTCTTTAACTTTTTAAAAGATTTATTTATTTATTTATTTATTTATTTATTTATTTAAAGAGGGGGAAGGGGCAGAGGGACAGGGAGAGAGACAAGCAGACTCCACACTGACCGCGGAGCCTGATGTGAGGTTCAATCTCACAACCCTGAGATCATGGAGCTGAAGCCAAGAATGGAATGCTTAACCGACTGAGCCACCCAGGCTCCCCAGTTTGGCTTTCTTTTAATATTAAACTTGTGTTATATCTTCCGTCTTGACTCCTTTCACCCTAACAAAAGAATATGTAAGTGAATGACCTATGTATGTTTCCACATAGAAAAGTCTTCTCCCATAAGACAATTATTGCTTAAGGACAGAAATGAGCGAGGACAGTATGAGACAGTAGTAAAGTATGGGCTTTAGAGTAGGACTCAGGCTCAAATCTTAGTTCCAAAAATGATTAGTTGCATGATCCTGGAAAAGCTGTATTTGACCACACCCATAGTAGTTGTTTAATGATTGGTAGAGATTTGGGAGGAGGTAGTTGTATTTAGTATTATTTAACAATAGTATTTAGTATTGTTATCACTAGACGAGGACAATAGATTTTCTTGGTATTTCCATTATGTAATCATGATAAAATCTGCCATTTATTTATTTATTTATTTATTTATTTATTTTTCATTTGTTTGTTTCTTTATTTATTTTAAAGAGAGACAGAGAGCACAAGCGGGAAGGACAGGGAGCGGGAGAAAGAATCCCAAGCAGACTCTGCGCCAAGCCTGGAGCCCGAAGTACGGCTCTGTTCCACAACCCCAAGATCATGACGTGAGCCAAAACCAAGAGTCAGACACTCCACTGATTGCACCACCTAGGTACCCCCAAATCTTCCCCTTCTAAACTAAAAAGGAATCACAATGTGGGGAACCTGGGAGGCTCACTCGGTTAAGCATCCAACTCTTGGTTTCAGCTCAGGTGGTGATCTCAGGGCTGCGGGACTGAGCCCCATGTGGGGCTCCTCGCTCAGCGCTGGGTCTGTTTGTCCCTCTCCCTCCCATTCTCCCTCCCCCATCCCTTTTCCTCCCTCTGCTTGGGCTCTCTCTCTCTCAAATAAATAAATAAATTAATGAAAATCTTTTAAAAAAAGTAATCACAATGTGATTCCTCAGAGGCATGTCACAAAGAATAAAAAAGAAATGTTTAATAATATCTATAATGACAAATTAAATGCAGCAAACATTTATTGAGATCCCAGTTTATAGGCACTGTGCTAAAATGCATAGCTCTTGCCATTAGGGAGTTCACTTAATGAGGGAAACAGATAACTACACACTCATTATAATACAGACGGACCGCACAAAATGCTATGATAGAGGCACGAAGTATTACAGAAACACTGAGAAGAGAGTTCACAGCTTATTCTCACAAGGATTATCAGGAGGTGCTTCATAGAGGAGATGATACAAAGGCTAAAAATTGAAGGAGATGTAAGATTTCATCAGGTATAAAGGGATGCAGGTAATTCCAGGTAAAGGAAATGGTTTTAGTAAAGGTACAAAGGAATTAAAGATCATGGTAAGTTTGTAAGGGAATAAGTATTTGGTATAGAATAACTAGGCCTTCAGGTGTGTTATAAAATATAAGAGATGTGATTGAAAGGAAATTTTGGAACCGTATCACTAAAAAAAAATCAAGTCTCTACTATAGGCACTGTGGTAGAAGCTTTACAAAGATGAACATATTTAGTATTCAAAGCAACCCCATGAAATATATTATTTTCCAGGTCCCACCCCCAAGAGATCTTGATCGAGTAGGTGGGGAGAATGGGGGAGATAAAGAACATGCATTTTAAATAAGCACTCTAGGTGATTGTGATGCGAGAGATTCATGAATGACACTGAGAAATACTAAGAGAAAAGAATGAATTTGCATGAAGGCAAGTTGCATACATTAAAAAGATTTATTCTTCCCAACCCATGTCATACTCTTACATCAACCTATGACAAACAGACATTATTATTCTCCTTTTCTAGATGATTAAATTGAGGCACAGAAAGGCTAAATAACTTGTTTAAGGTTACCCAGCTAAAATGTGACAGTGCCTGGACTTATGAATCTAAATGTCTATTACATATCTCTATCTAGAAGCCCTAATATAAATTCAGGCTCAACATACTCCATTTTCTCTACTCAACCTTTGCCCCAAACACAAACACATTTATTTCTCTTCTGATATACCCAATCTCAATGAACAGCACCACCATGTACCCATTTATCCATGCTAGAATTCTCCCTTGCCTGCTAAATCTAATAAATCGCCTTATCCTGTCAATTTCACCTTCTTAATAGTTTTCAACAGTCTCATTTCCACCCACACTACTACTGACTTAACAATAACAGCTTCATTTATTAAGTGCCTACATCACATCTAGCACAGAATGTTAATCCTTAGATCAACTCTGGGAAGCAGGCAATGTTATTGTCTCCATATCAGTGAGGACTCCAGGGCTTTGATTCCATGTACTTTTGTCTCTATACAGGTGAGTTCTAGATTAACACATCGGCTTTTCCTCTATCTTTCCCAGCTCTTATCCCTCCAACTAGAACCTCTAGGCTTCTAGAGTACCTCCTCTTGCTTATCCTACTGACAAAACTTTAAAGGTAAAAACTAAACTTATGGCAACCCTTTCCCATTTTCCTATTATCATCAATGGTACCTCCTCAGTTTTTATAGGGTTTTTTATTTTCAGTTTTGTAATGTTTAATCTTAAAGTTTATAAGAGGAATCATAATGTAGTAGGAAGGAATGGGAAATAGAGTTAGAATGTGACCTGGGTTTACTATTTGATTTCATGGGTTTTTTTTAGCTCTGTGTCTATGCAAGTTATATAACTTCTCTGCCCTTAATTTTCCTTAAATAAAGGATGAGGTTAATAGTAATATTAATTCATACAGTCCTATGTGGAAAAAGTACACTATATAGTGTTAAATCCATTTTTGAGGAGGAAAAAAAATCTCTTCAATATGGCCCACTCATAAATTAGTACTCCGATATATCTTATGGCTATAATCTGGATAATCTCTGTCAGACACATCAGTCTCCTGCATAATAGCAAGTGGCTACGCCCTGTCCATTGAATAAGATGTAAACTCAACTCTGCAGACATTCTGTCAACCATACTACTGCCTACTCTTACACCTCTCTAGCTTCAGTCTATGAAATAATCCAGTGGAGTCACTTGGTTCACAAGCATTGTGTCTTTGATTCGTCAGCCTTCTCTCATTCTGCCCCTTCTATATCTCAATGCCCTCCCATTCCTTTAACCCATCCGGTATATTCCTTTCTTTAAGATCAATGTTGGTAGCTAACAAGCAACTAGATGTCTGGACCAAAATGATGAGTGCATGTGGTTCAAAACCAAGGCATGCACAGAGAGCATGTGCTGGAATTCTCTTTTTCTGTGGAGCCCAATTATGTAGGTATGACTTTTTACTATGCAGTTTATGTAGGTGTGATTGTTTATAATGTGATAAAGTATAAAACTTGAAAAGTTTCCTTAAACAAAATGCCTACAGGGCACCTGGGTGGCTCAGTCCGTTAAGCGTCTCCCTTCAGCTCTGAGTCCCACATGGGGCTCCCTGCTAAGCTCCCTCTCCTCCCCGCTCTTGCTCTCTGTCGCTATCTCTGTCTCTCTCAAATAAATAAAGAAAATCTTTTTAAAAAATGTCTACAAATGCTGGATAAAAATAAACATCCCTTGAAATGCTTAGCTGAGCTTGCAAAGAAAAGGGAAATACCCAGAGGCCAAAATTGAAGAGATAGTTGAAAATCAGAATGGTCAACTGGTACTGAAGTAGCACTGGGGCATTTGCCATTCTTACGGTCTTTTTTTTTTTTTTTTTAATTTTTAACGAGAAATTTTATCATTGGAAGTATATGTCACATAGAATGTGATACTCTAGAGAAAAGAGAAGTATAAAATCAATTTGTTTACAAATTATATACATTTGGAGTTATACTAATCTAGTCATATGCTAAGATTTTCAATACTCAACTATTTTTTCATTTATGTCATTCATATAATTTCTTTTCTTTTTTTAACATATAATGTATTATTTGTTTCAGGGGTACAGGTCTGTGATTCATCAGTCTTACACAACACCCAGAGCTCACCACAACACATACCCTCCCCAATGTCCATCACCCAACCACCCCATCCTCTACACCCCCCTCCCCTCCAGCAACCCTCTGTTTCCTAAGATTAAGAGTCTCTTATGGTTTGTCTCCCTCTCTGGTTTCATCTTGTTTCATTTTGTCCTCTCTTCCCCTATGATCCTCTGCCTTGTTTCTTAAATTCTGCATATCAGTGAGAGCATATGATAATTGTCTTTCTCTGATTGACTTATTTTGCTTAGCGTAATACATTCTAGTTCCATCCACGTCATTGCAAATGACAAGATTGCATTTTTTATGGCTGTGTAATATTCCATTACATACACATCACATCTTCTTTACCCATTTATCTGTTGATGGACATCTGGGCTCTTTCCATAGTTTGGCTATTATGGACATTGCCGCTATAAACCTGGGGGTGCAGGTGTCCCTTAAGATCACTACATTTGTATCTTTGGGGTAAATACCCAGTAGTGCAATTGCTGGGTCGTAGGGTAGCTCTATTTTCAACTTTTTGAGGAACCTCTATACTGTTATCCAGAGTGGCTGCACCAGCTTGCATTCCCACCAAAAGTGTAGGAGGGTTCCCCTTTCTCCGCATCCTTGCCAACATCTGTCGTTTCCTGACTGGTTAATTTAAGAGACACTCTGAGACTAGGAGGTTAAGACTTGAGCAAGGTGGGACACTGGAACTGTGACAGCCCTCCCAAATGTGCAGAGTGCCCTTCTTAAATCCATCTTCAATGAAAGAATTGACCAAAAAAATCCAGGAAAAGGACAAGGAAACCGGTCTGCCTCAGCCAGCTGGGGCCCTGTGTTGGGGAAAAAATGCATCTCCTGAGAATTTATAATCACAAACTTGCCTACACATCACTTTGGGGTTCAAATGTACACTATCAGCCTGATCTGGGAAGCCCCCAGTCAGGAAATTAACTAAAAGTTGTCCCAGACTGAGAGTAATGTAGGATGCCTAGAAGAAACAAATGTAACTCTTTGACAGGTCAAATGTCAAAAAGGACATAGTCAGACCATTCAGGATGCCCACAGATAAAAAAAAAATTACTGTCAACCTAGAACACCCAGAAAAATTAGAATTAATAAATGAGAAACTTTTTGGACAAAAATGGACAGAGTTTGTCAACAGATCCTCACTAAAGGAATTTGCAAAGATGTCAATTAAAAAAGAAAAGAAAAGAAAAGAAAGAATGAAATTGATCCACAACTGACCCAAATTGCAAGAAGTGATAAGCAAGGAAACTGGTATACATGTGGGTAAATAAAAGCAAACACTGATTGTAATGATTAAAAAACAAAGTATCTTAATTAAATGATACAATAAGAAAATACTTTTAAAGGAACTAAATTATTAGATAACAGTAACATGTAAGATGGATGGGAAGTGATGAGAGGAAAGTGTCCTGAAGATAAAAATTCATTTTAGACGATAAGATTTTGTTAGGATGAACTACATGAAATTCCTAAATTCAACTCTTTATGCAATATTGTCAGTCTCATGTGGTTCAACCTAATAACTACAATTTTAAAGATAACCACTAAGCAAATAGACATAAAACACACAGCTTCCAAAAGAAGAGACAAAGGTGGAATAAAACCCCAATACAAAAAAAAGTGGACAATAGATGATACCATTCACATAAAAATTTGAATATGAAGAACAATACAAAATATGGGTGTGGATACAGATAGATATTTGAAAAATATAAAGGAAATTCAGGAAACTGCTAAGGGTAGAGAGAAAGAGCAAACTTCTAAGATTTTATTTTTAAAACTGGAATATAAGTACAGAGGTATATTATTATTTACAATTTATAATGAATTAAACTTACTATGTTTAATAATACAATTTTTAAAGNAAAAAAATTTTTAAACCCAAAAAAAATTTTTTAAAGCCAAAAAGTTAAAAAAAAAAAAAAAAAAAAAAAAAAGAAAACAACAACAACCACCAAAAAACCCAGTATGTAGTGTTTTCCAATTTCTGTGGTATAAACACTCACGTCATGTTTAAGATACCAATGGACATCACTTGAATGCAGAGTTAATAAGAGATGTACAGTGGCACATATGTAGTGTTTTCACCATACAGATAACAATGGATGTAAATAATTTCAAAAGCATAAAATGTAGAAAAATAATTAGGAATAATGAATTTTAAATATATTACCTATGTCTTAAATGATTTAAGTAAATTTATATAATTTAATTTTTAATAATGGCTATCTAAAAACTGGCTTACAAAATTCCTGAAAATTTAACAATTCTCACAAGGCAGTGAAAGCCATGTCCTGCATAACACTGCATAAGTATGAATCCAAAACAGTTTTTTCTTTTTTCTTTCCTTTCCTTTTCTTTCTTTCTTTCTTAGATTTTACTTTTTTTTTTTTTGAGAAAAAGAGAGCACAAGCAGGGGGAGTGGCAGGCGGAGGGAAAGGGAGAAGCAGGCTCCCTGCTGAGCAAGGAGCCCAATGTGAGGCTCAACCCAGGACCCTGGGATCATGACCTGAGCCGAAGACAGATGCTTAACCAACTGAACTATCCAGGCGCCCCCGAAACAGTTATTTCTGAGTGATATCAGAGAAAATGTTGTGAAGAACCTCTGAAAAATCCTCTTCTTCATAAAAGCAATGAGAATAATGGAAGAAGTGTAAAAATAAACTTACTCTATTCTCTGAAACAAAGGTTTCCAGCAATTCAGGGTGTGTTGATTACAAAAAAAAAAAAAAAAAAAGATCGCTGAAAAGTGAGCTTTGTGCAGTTTTAACTTGCCCTTTTCCAAGCTACTCTCTATCCCCAGTTCTGTGGTAGCCTTGAAAAGCAACAACCCACAATCACAGTGAAAACCTACCAGCCTAGAAGTCATGCAAGATGGAATAATGGATCAAAACTCCCTCAAACCTCCACTCCCAGAAAACTGTCATTATTTGACCTGTCTGATGGTTCTCTGGACAATCCAACTCATAGGCTGTCTTTATTTGATCTGACTTGGAGTTTGCCAGTGTAAACGTCTTCCCCCACCGCCACCCCCAAAGAAATTTGTCCAAAACTATCAGAGACAAATGTTTAACAATGCAGTTGCCTGATGCATTAGACAATACGGCAAACAAGAGGTCAACCAAAAGACTCAAAAGGGAAAACTGGGAAATAAGATGTACATAGAGGGCTTTGAAAAGCTCTGATATGAATCTTGGTATTGAAATAGCAATACACATGTCCAGGGTTGTGCACATGCTCAAGAATGACATGAGAAGGTCCTAAGCTCACCGCTCTGGCTCACCTTGAGACTCAACACAAGCAAGAAATAGGCAGAATTTTAAACAGCCTGGCTGAGTATTGACTATATACCCCAAATTGCATATACAGCCCTTTGGCAAACACTGGAACACCTACTGGTTGCAGGCATATAAAGGAACTTCTGTCTAATCATTATTTCAGGAAACCATATTCAAAGAACTAAAGGAAAGTATGAGGACAATACCTTAAAAAGTACAGAATATCAATAAAGAGATAATTATTTTTTGAAGGACAAAATAGAAATGCTGGAGTTGAAAAGTACAATAACCAAGTGAAAATTTCACTAAAAAGGCTCAATAGCAGGTAAGAATCAGCAAAACTGAAAAATACGTCAATTGAGATTATCTAATTTGAGAAAAAGGGAAAAAGAATGAAGAAAATGAACAAAGCCTCAGATATCTGAGAGACTATCATTTAGCATAGCAATATGCTCATAATGGGTATCACAGGAGAGGAGAGACAGAAGGGGCAGAAAGGATATTTGAAGAATGGCTGAAAATTCCCCAAATTTGATGAAAAACAACAATGTACCTATCCACAAGGTTCAATATATTCCAAGTAGGATAAATTCAAAGTGATTCACGCATAGACACATCACAGTGAAACTGTCAAAAGCAAAAGACAAAGAATTCTGAAAGCAACAAGAGAGAAATGACTTGTCAAGTCCAAGGACTTTTAACAGTTGGTTTCTCATTAGTAACCAATGAAGCCAAAAAAGTGGGATGACATATTCAAAGTACTAAAAGAAAAAGACTTTTAATCAAGAATTATGTATCAAGCAAAATTATCTTTCAAAACTGAAGGATCAACTTCCACCATTACAGTATGAAGAGCTCCATGATCTGCTCCAAAATGAAAATTATTAAAGGAAACAAAGAAAAACTATAAAACCCCACAAAAAACAAATTTTATACCCCCTCCAATAAAAAAAATTGGAAAAAAGAAACCATTCAAAGCCTTTGGAAATTATCCTAAGAACAAACAACAAATGAAGAAACATCTCTTCAGGAAAATCTATAAATATTTGGTAGGAAAGGTGAGTATCTGTGGTTTTTCAGGAAGACTGCTGCCTGACACCCCCCCTCCCCCAACACACACACTCTGCTCCCAGCTAAGTGAGGTGGAGACTCCACTCCAGACTCCTGCAGCCAAGAACACAAAATCGTTTCCCCTCTCAGCTACCAGCTGGAAGGCTTTGTTCCTAAGAGAAACAGGACTTAAGTGTTTCTCATCCTGCCCCCAGCTGTCCGTTGCTGAGACTCAGTCGTAAGTGAATGGTCAAGAGGTAGGGGCTCTCTTCTTTCACCCAACCTCTACCTTGACCATAGCACAATGAGAAACCTGGAGGAAGTATAATACAAGGAAAATGAAGTTCAAACCACAGTGAGATAACATTTCACATCCACCAAGATGATATATAATAAAAACAAAACAAAACAAACAATACTAAGTGTCAGTGAGGAGAGATTTAGAAAAATTGGAACCTTCATAATTCCTAAAATCTAAAATGTAAAAACAGTGCATTTGCTTTGGAAAACAATTTGGCAGTTCCTCATAAGATTAAATCTAGAGTTGTCATATGACCAGCATTTCCAAACCTAGGTATATACCTAAGAGAACTAAATGATTCTATTCATAAGAAAAGTCTAGAATAAGCACATCTATAGCTACAGAAAGTAGATTAGGGGAGCCTGGCTGGCTCAGTTGGAAGAGCATGCAACTCTTGATCTCAGGTTGAGTTCGAGCCGCGCATCGGGTATAGAGATTACTTAAAAAAATAAAATCTTAAAAAAAGAAAAGTAGATTAGTAGTTGCACGAGTTGGGGGGAAGAGAAGAAATGGAAGAAAGGGGAGTGACTGCAAATGGTTATGAGGTTTCCTTTTGAGGTGATAATTCTAGAATTCTAATTCTAGAATTAGCACTGATAACTATTGCACAAGTTTATGCCAACAAAAAGTCCACTGAGTTGCATACTTTAAAAGGGTGAGGTGGGGGCACCTAAGTGGCTCAGTCTGTTAAGCTGCTGCCTTTGGCTCAGGTCATGATCCTGGAGTCCCAGGACAGAGCCCGCATGGGGCTCCCTGCTCAGTGGGGAGTCTGCTTCTCCCTCCCTCTCCCTCCGCCCCTCCCCCTGATTGTGCTTGCTCTCTGTCTGGCTCACTCGCTCTCAAAGAAATAAATAAATAAATAAAATCTCTGGGGAAAAAAGGGTGAGTTAATGATATGTGCATTATATTGGGGGGGGGAATAAAAGGAATAGTTACTTTTCACTTGGTAATTATGGCTTAGGAGGTTGGAAATCACTTGGTCAGCCTTATGCAGTGTCAACCAAACACTGATAGCTTACCTCAGTTCCTGTTTCTCTCCAATCCCAAGCCCGACTTCCCCCTGGCCACACTTTGCAGTCCTTATAGGTTTTAGCAGAGCCTTGTACTTTCATTTGCCCCCATGACAGGAAAGCAATTTCAGGGGAGGACATAAGGAACTTAACTGAACTCTGAAATTAGAAGAAAAATATATAAAATAAGTTATGAAGTAAGGTTGAAACAACTCCAAAATACAGGAGCTATACTATACACAAAACTGTATTTAAAAATATAATACTATATGCAAAATGCCATAAACCCTGGTCCCCTATGAATTAAGCATCTTTGTCCTTTATGTGGTTGTGACTTCTTCTCTAGAGGTCTAAAAAGTAAAATGTTAACTTTTGGGATCCTGAGTCATTTAACCATGGAAACTAGATACTACATTACTTCTCAGACTCCAGTTGGAATTCTTGATATTTTTTGAGAGATAAAATTAAAAGATTTACTTCAGCATGATGGATTGAGGAGGTTGACACATCCTTTCTCCAGAAAGCAAGTATAAAGTTGGATAAACCTTTCAAAATAATAACTTGATACTCTAGAAATAATAATAAAGGCATACTACAAGCTGAGAAGCACTTATTTGTGAAAACCACTGAATTTCGGAGGACAGTAACATGGCTTGTTGTTCCTGCCCGGGATTACTGTCATGCCCCTAATCAGTTCAGTTGGCACAGAGATTCAACTTGGTTGAGGCAGGATATGAAAATCAACAACAGTCCTGTTGCTTTGGCCAAAGGAGGCTTGATTGATTTAGAGTATTATAAATTAAACTGGTGATCTTGGTGGCAAGCAAACACGGATGGCAGGTGGCTCTGCTTCCCTGCTATTGTGGGCCTGTTTGGGGCAAGCAATGGATTTGCAGAGTAGGCAGGGCTTTAACAGGAATTTCTCAGAGCTGACATAGCCATAGCGGGCTTGATGAGCTCTCCACATATCCGGAGTGGACCAAATCCTGTGAGTGTATTATCAAAGACAAAAACCGAGGAAGCCTAAATCACACAAACATTCTGGGCCCCTAGAGCCAACAGCACATGCAAAATCGAGAAGCAAGATGGCTCAAGAGGACTTAGAACAATGTAAAAGCAAGGCAAGAAATGAAAACATTCTAAACATTGCATGTACTCCTCAGTGGACACACTGACCCACCAGTAGAGAGTGAAAGTCTTACTGGCTTCAGGTATTTGAACAGTCTTTCTTTGACTGAACACTGAGCTATACAGACACAGAGGAGACCCCTAGGAAGCCAAGCTTGAAAAAGAGCAAGAATAAAAAATAAAGGGGCGCCTGGCTGGCTCAATTGGGAGAGCATGTGACTCTTGATCTCAGGGTCACAAGTTCAAGCCCATGTTAGGTGCAGAGATCACAAAAATAAATAAATAAATAAAATATAAATATAATAATAATAATAAACTTCTAGAAAATGAATAAAAATTAAAAACAGATCCTAATGGCCACACATTGCATGGGAGATAGAACTGACAGATTTAGTCTAGGCAAGTGACTAAGTACAAACAAAGAATAACACGCAGGGGGGGATATCAGAATCCAGACTTTCTGCAATATACTATCTAAAATATTCAGTTTTGAACAAAAAATTATAAGACATGCAAAGGAACAGGGGCACTTGGGTGGCTTAATCAGTTAAACGTCTGCCTTCAGCTCAGGTCATGATCCCAGGGTCCTGGGATCAAGTCAGGCTCCCTGCTCAGCAGGTAGTCCGCTTCTCCCTCTGCCCCTTGCCCTGCTCGTGCTCTGTCACTCTGTCAGATAAATAAAATCTTTAAACAAAGAAACAAAAAATATGAACCATACTCATCAACTGAAACTGTATCTAAGTGTTCCCATATGTTTGATTTAGCAAAGATTTCAAAGAGATTATTATAAATACATTCAAAGAATAAAGAGATCATTATAAAGAATTAAAGAAAATTATGAAGACAATAATTTAATTCATATAAAATTGCAATAAAGAGAAAGACATTAAAAAAAAGAATCATAGAAGTTCAAGTATTTATAAGTAAAATAACTAAAAGGTTAATTGTAATAGTTTCTCTACAGAGAAACAGAACCAGTAGATTATGCGTACTATGAGATTTATTTCAAGGAAGTGTCTCATGCACTTGTGAGTGGCCAGTCCAAAATGTCTAGGCAGTTTGGCAGGCTGCTAACTCTTGGGGAGAAGTTGTCATTCCAGTAACAATTACAATTGTTTCAATTTTACAGGACAATTGTACAAACAATAATTACTATTATTTATTCTCCCTCAAGGAAACCTCAGCTTTGCTTTTAAGGCCTTTCAAGTGATTAGATGAGACTTACCTAGAATATCGAGGACAATCTCCTTTATTTAAAAGTCAACTGATTGTAGATGTTAACATCCACAAAACACCATCACAGCAACACTTAGATTAGCATTTGACTGAATAACTGGGTACTGTAGTCTAGCCAAGCTGACATATAAAACTAACCATCACAGTCCACCCCTTGTCAATTCGGCACCATATATATATATATGTCCTTAAACCATACTTAATCTCCAAATAAACACATTAGCAAAGTGATATTTCTGCCTAACATTAATAACTACTAATTCAGCTTTAAATGCTGAATATCTATTTTTTTTTTAAAGATTTTATTTATTTATTTGACAGAGAGACAGCCAACGAGAGAGGGAACACAAGCAGGGGAAGTGGGAGAGGAAGAAGCAGGCTCACAGCAGAGAAGCCTGTGATGTGGGGCTCGATCCCATAACGCCGGGATCACGCCCTGAGTCGAAGGCAGATGCTCAACCGCTGTGCCACCCAGGTGCCCCTGAATATCTATTTTTAAATTAAAAAAATTTTTTTCAAGATTTTATTTATTTGACAGAAAGAGAGAGTGAGAAAGGGAACACAAGCAGGGGGAGTGGAAGAGGGAGAAGCAGGCTTCTTGCTGAGCAGGGAGCCCGGTGCGGGGCTTGATCCCAGGACCCTGGGATCATAAACTGAGCCGAAGGCAGATGCTTAAAGACTGAGCCACCCAGGCACCCCTGAATATCCATTTTTAAAATACATAGCAAAGTACATAAACACAATGTTTTAGGTGCTATGGGAGGAAGATAAAAATTTATAAGACATGATTCCTGTTCTTAGGAACTAATATTACCCTAGAGGAGAGAAGACATATACATATAACTGTAATTTTTTAAGGTAGTTTTTAAAAATATGAAGTAACTTTTGAAAAGTGGTGTAAGAGAAGTATAATGAGTTGTTATGAAAGTTGAGAACGATTTCTGTGTTAGTCTTCTAAAGCTTCCATAACAAAATATGGCAGACTGAGTGGCTTAAAAAAATCCCAGATATGTTCTCACAGTCTCGTGGCTGGAAGTCCAAGATCAAGGTGCCAGCAGGATGTCTGGTGAGACCTCTCTTCCTGGCTTGCAGATGGATTACTTCTTCCTTGTTTTGTTTTTCCTTTTTTTTTTTCCCCCACATGGCCTTTATTCTGTGTATTAGCACTCTTGGTGCCTTTCTTGGTCTTTTGCTGGGGGGTGGACAAGGGGGGCTCATATTCCTAATTCAATCTTTTTACTAGTTATAATTCCACTCAGATTTTCTTGAGTTTCATTAGTTTTTGTTGTTTTAGGAATTTGTTCATTTCCTTTAGATTATCTAATTTGTAGGCATACAGTTATTTATGCTGTTCCTTTTTAATCCTTTTAAAAATTACTATAGGTAGTGATGTCCCCTTGTTCATTTCAGATTTTAGTTACTTGACTTTTCTATTTTCATTTTGGCCAGTCAAGCTAAAGATGTGCCAATTTTGTGGTTATTTTCAAAGAATCAATTTTTTGATTTGTTGCTTTTCTCTATTTTTCTGTTCTCTATTTCATTAATATCTACACTAATCTTTATTATTTTCTTCCTTCTATTTATTGTGTGTTTAGTTTTTATTTTTTCTCCAGTTTTTAAAAAAAGATTTTATTTATTTGAGAGAGAGACAGTGGGAGAGAACACGAGCAGAGTGGAGAGGGAGAGGCAGGCTTTCCACTGAGCAGGAAGCCCAATGTGGGGCTTGATCCCAGGACCCTGAGATCACAACCCGAGCTGAAGGCAGATACTCAACCGACTGAGCTACCCAGGTGCCACACTTTTTTTCAGTTTTTTAAAGATGGAAAGTTAGATAATTGATTTGAAATCATCTTTTTTAATACAAGTATTTACATACAGCTGCATATTTCTCTTTAAGGAGTGCTTTAGGTGCATCCCTTAAGTTTCGATATTTTATGTTTTCATTTTTATCTATCTAAAAGTATTTTCTCATTTTCCTTGAGATTTCTTCTTTGAACCATTGATTATTTGGGTGTGTGTCACTTACAATAGCCACATATAAATGAATTTTCCAAATTTTCTTGTTTTTGAATCTGGTCTAACTCCATGTTTGGAGAACATATTTGGCATAATTTCAACACTTTAAAATTTGTTGAGACTTCTTTTTTTATGCCCTAGCACATGGTTTATCTTGGAGAATTTTCCATGTGCTCTTGAGAAAAATGTGTATTTACTATTGTCATGCAGTGTCCATAGATGTTTGTTAGGTCTAGTTATTTTATAGCATTGTTCAAGCCTATCTTTTTCCTAGTTTTCCTTGATGACCATTACTGAAAGCAGAGTATTGAATTCTCCAAGCAGTATTGTTGAATTCTCTATTTCTCTTTTCAATTCTGTTAGGTTTTGCTTCATGTATATTAGGCCTCTTGATGCACTGACTCCTTGTGTTTTTTTTTAAGATTTTATTTATTTATTTGAGAAAGAGAGAGAGTGAGAGAGAGTACAAGTGGGGAGAAGAGGGAGAAGCAGTCTCCCTGCTGTGGGGCTCAATTCCAGGACCCTGAGATCATGATCAGAGCTGAAGGCAGCCACTTAACAGACTGAGCCACCCAGGCACACTCTCCTTGTGGCTTTGATAAACCTCTAGCTTTAAGAATGAAGCACTCATCTATGGAACATAAGAAGTAGGAAGATCAGTAGGAGAAGAAAGGGATAAAGAAAGGGGGGGTAATCAGAAAGGGGAATGAAGCATGAGAGACTATGGACTCTGAGAAACAAACTGAGGGCTTCAGAGGGGAGGGGGTGGGGGAATGGGATAGGCTGGTGATGGGTAGTAAGGAGGGCACGTATTGCATGGTACACTGGATGTTATACCCAACTAATGAATCACTGAACTTTACATCAGAAACCAGGGATGTACTGTATGGTGACTAACAATAAAAAAAAATTAAAAAAAAAAAAAGAATGAAGGGGGTAAACAGAAGGGGGAATGAACCATGAAAAACTATGGACTCTGGAAAACAAACTGAGAGCTTCAGAGGGGAGGGGAGTGGGGGCATGGGATAGGCTGGTGATGGGTAGTAAGGAGGGCACGTATTGCATGGTGCACTGGGTGTTATATGCAACTAATGAATCATCGAACTTTACATCAGAAACCAGGGATGTACTGTATGGTGACTAACATAATAAAAAAATATTATTCTTAAAAAAAAAAAAGAATGAAGCACTGACCTTTGTATCTCTACTTGTAGGAGTAAAGCATTGACCTAGGCTAATGCATTGAGTACATTCTACTTTCACTTTCTACACTGGTTACACTGGCTGAATGATTGACCATGTGAGCTGAGATGTACCAATCAGCATCAGTTTGGGGACTTTTTTGGGGAAATTCTGAGATACTGAGGCTGGGATGGATAGAATATAGAAGGGTACCTTAAAACTACCAGTACCAGAAGGGAAATCCGTCTGAAAATTCAGCCCATGCATAGGAAAACAACACAGAGAGACATATTAGGAGAGTTATCACCTGATCAGACCATACCTCAAGCATGAGCTAACACTGGTCTTTTCAATTACGTAAGGTAATAAATTTCCTTTATTGTTTAAGCCCGTTTGTCTTTTACTTGCAACTTAAAGATTTTGACACAACTTATCTTAATGATTTACCAGCTATCCTATCCAAATGTCATCTTTTTTTTTGAGATTTTATTGATTTATTTGAGAGAGAGAGAGCAAGCAAGAGGGCGAGCACGAGGGGAAGGTATGGGAAGGGCAGAGGGAGAGGGAGAAGCAGCTCTCCGCCAGCAGGCAGGCTGACGTACGGCTCATACCAGGACTCTAGGATCATGACCTGAACCTAAGGCAGACGCTTAACCGACTGAGCCACCCAGGCGCCCCCCCCCCCGCATGTCATCTCGATAGTATTGAAGAAATACTTTAGCAACCTAGTTCTGCTTGGCACTTGGAGACTTGATGTGTCTGACATATCATAAAATTTTACTAAATGAAAAATATACAATAACTACTGTAGTCATGCTTAGATGTCATCTAGGAGTATGGAGTTAAAACAGAAATTTTACCCAATAATATCTGTTTCCTTTATCATAATGAAGTGATAAAGATCTCATTTGTTCATTCATCCAGATATTCATTCATTCATTTTCCTCCACACGTAAAGCTAAGGGAATGTGTTTCAAACTCTGTCTAAACCACAGCAACAAATACATTTTATATCATAACACACACACACATGCAAACACACTTATTTCGTATGTGTTTCTTACAAAATACTTATCATACTTATCCTTATTTTACGTGATACACTATTTTCTGTTTTGTTTTTTTAGCACCCCCTTTTTTTAGTACTGTTCTATTTTTATTTTTTCATTTTTAATATGATTTTGGTCTTGATCAACTAAATTGATGTTCAAATCAACTAATGGGTCTTGACTGATAGTTTTAAAAAATGACTGTAGGCTGGGGTGCCTGGGTAGCGCAGTCGTTAGGCGTCTGCCTTCGGCTCAGGGAGTGATCCCGGCGTTATGGGATCGAGCCCCACATCAGGCTCCTCCGCTGGAAGCCTTCTTCTTCCTCTCCCACTCCCCCTGCCTGTGTTCCCTATCTGGCTGGCTGGCTCTCTATCAAATAAATAAATAAAATCTTTAAAAAAAAATTACTGTAGGCTGAGGCTATATTCAAAATAAATAATGAGGGCAGCATGTGTACTGGCCACATCAAAATGGGAGTGGAATGCTGGAATAGGGTCTGCTGTGTCTGTATTGAATGTTCAGTTGCTGGGAGTTGTTAGAAAGAGTGGGGTAGCCAGTGTGCCAGGGATTACTTAGGAGGCTCACTCAGGGCCAGGGTTCTTCAGCAATTAGCATGTGAGTACAGTATCTTAATATCTTAACAGCCACTATAACCTTTTTAGTCTACATTAGTGAATATTAGTCTTTGCTTACAAGATACCAAACTGCATAATGCAATCCCTGCCCTCAATTCTCTAATGGTGAAGTTAAAACATGTAAACACATAGCAACAATATGAGGTGTAATACATTTTAATATCAGCAGTTTCCTAAATTTTTTAAGTAAAAAATCTTTATTCCATCAGAGAAATTAGTCTCAGCCATTCTTTTAAGAGAATAGACTAATGCATAACTCTTAAAAAAAAAAGATGGTAAGACACTTCTAAAAGTGCTTTCTTCAATGAGTAGAATTCTGCTACAACACAGAATTTGATTATCATTAGGAAAAGAAAAAAAGGCTGGTTTAAATCTTGTTTTTATTACAACTTCTCTTTCTTTTTGTATATTTTCTTATTAAACTATCTCGAACACAGATTCCTATTTCTGTTGACACTTAATAACTTTTTCTCTACATATAACATATATACACACACACATCTAGATGTATTAACTGTTTAAAAAGTGAACTCTAGGGGCGCCTGGGTGGCTCAGTTGGTTGAGTGTCTTGACTTTGGATTTCGGCTCAGGTCAAGATCTCAGGGTCCTGACATGGATCCCCACATTGTGGGCTCTCTGCTCAGCAGGGAGTCTGCTTCTCTCCTTTTCTCTCTCCCTCTGCCCCTCCCCCTGTGCACATATGTGCTCTTTCTCTCTCAAATAAAAATCTGAAAAAAAAAGTGAACTTTAAACAAACCGATGTAAATTCGCTCATAACTGATTAGGAATTCCCCAAATTGGCTCCACAACTAAATCTAATTCACCTCAATATACATTTACCAGGCTTACAGTATCTGTTAAAAAATATGTGTAACAAATGCAAAGATTGTATGTTGTGGAGACAAATACATATTAGTTATTCTGTTGCAAGGCAAACTTATCAATGCAATTTGGGATAATTGAGGGATAAGCCATTAAATTTTAAAATTGAAGCACAGTTACATTCTGCTAATTGCACAGATATTGTTTAGAATTTAACGAGTTTTGATATATGGGGGCACCTGGGTGGCTCAGTCGATTAAGCGTCTGCCCTCAGCTCAGGTGGTGATCCTGGGGTCCTGGGACAGAGCCCCATATCAGGCTCTCTGCTATGTGGGGTGCCTGCTTCTCCCTCTCCCTCTGCCTGCCCCCCCACTTGTACTGTTTCTCTCTGTCAAATAAATAAAATCTTAAAAAAAAAAAAGATTTTGACAAATATATAGACTTGCCAATCAAGATACGGAAAGTATCCAGAAACTTGCCTTGTGTACGTTTCAAGTCACTCTCTTTCAAAGCTCAAAAGAAATCGCTAATTTGATTTCTATTCCCCCAGATTAGACAATCATATTGCTGGAATTGTATAGTACCTGTTTTTTGTGACTGTCTTCTTTCACTCAGCAGGTTTTGAGATTCACTCATGTTGTAGTATCAAGTGTATATTAGTATGAATAGTAGTCTGTTACAAGAATCAATCACAAGTTATTCATCCATTCTTCTGTTGATGAACATTTGGGTTGTTTCAGATTTTTTGGTAAATAAACTAACCATTAATTTTCAATGAACAAGTTTTCTCTTTTCCCTAATAGGGTGCAAAATATGAACCATCTTAATAAATCTCTTAATCATAAACAAAGTTAGACTGAGTGTAGGTAATTTAATGCTTGTTCGAAGGCTTCTTTATGGTAGTAGCAATAAATTAATTACAGATTTGTTTAAAGGCTACTCTATCTTTATATTCTGGTCTGATGTATATAACTCAGTCAATTAACTACCTAAACTGGGATTAGACTCTTGTAACCCACAACTTCTCTGGGTCCAGAAAGGCAAAAAGAGATGGTGTCGTTAAGAATGTTTATTTTCTTTTCAAAAACAGACTTAGTGAAGGTATGAGCTAAATCTTGCAGTAAAACACTTCCTATCTTTTGGGTGGATATAACTTTCTGATGCCCAAGGACTTTGTTCCCATGCCAATCTGGATTAGAAAAGGAAGAAACTTTAACCTTATTTATCAGTTTCTCTTTGAGTAACAGTGTGAGGATTGAGAAAAGAAAACTATAGTATAAGGCTTTCTTTTAGTATGTTATTTTACAAGCTATGGATGAGTAGGAGGCGAGGAGCTGGAATAGCTAAAGTGAAGACCTAGAAAGGAATGGGTGGAGGTAAGGGTTACAAAATGATGTAATTAAAACTTCATTTGGTTGAAAGGTCTTTCTATAAAAGTTCCTTCACAAGTTCCTTTCTCTGCTTCATAAAGATGTAATTTTATTTAATACTGTGTATCTGCTCTTTATTTAAGTTCAATTAAATAACGATTTTATCAAGATTTTTTGTATCTTTCTGCAAAACTGTGGATAATGTGTTCTAGGTCAGATTTTTCTTAAACCGGGGTCTTCGGGTCCCCAGGTCTACAGATACATACTTGGCAGTCTGATAGTTCTACCAATGTTTTAATTTAGACTTGTGTTTAAGCAGTATTGCTTAAAACAGTATTTTAGTACACATTAAATGAAAACTTCTCTTTTGCTATGATAAGTCACAACCATAGACATTTTCCTAATGTAAGACTTTACTTTTTTTGTTTTTTTTACTTTTTTTTATTGTGGTAAAATATATATAAAATAGAATTTACTTTTTTTTTTTTAAAGACTTTATTTAATTATGTTAGAGAGAGAGAGACAGAGGGCACAAGAAGGGGGAGAGGCAGGCAGAGGGAGAAGCAGGCTCCCCGCTGAGCAAGGAGCCTGATGTGGGACTCAATCCCAGGACCCTGGGATCATGACCTGAGCTGAAGGCAGACGCTTAACCAACTGAGCCACCCAGGCTTCCCTAAAACTTACTCTTTTAACCATTTCTAAGTGTATAGTTCAGTGGCATGAAGTACATTCACATTGTTATGTTGACTTTAATTTCTCACAGCAGTATTTCTTAAAATGAAATTTTCAAGAGTATTTGAGAAATTTCAAAAAAAACCATTTTTTCCCTTTAAAAAGAGTTTGTGGGGCACCTGCATGGCTCAGTTAGTTAAGCGCCTGCCTTTGGCTCAGGTCATGATATCTGGGTCCGGGGATCCAGCCCCTTGTCTGACTCCCTGCTCAGGAGGGAATCTGCTTCTCCCTGTCCCTCTGCCACTCGCCCTGCTTGCGCTCTGTCAAATAAAATCTTTAAAAAAATTAAAAAAATAAAAAGAGTTTGTATATTACTCAGGATTAGGAGTCAGTACTCTAGGTTATAAATTCTACTTACAATATGGATTTTTTTTCTCTTTTTTAAAATTTCTATTTTTGAGAGAGAGAGGGAGAGCACACCTGAGCAGGGAGGGGGCAGAGGGAGAATGAGCAAGAGAATCTTAAGCAGGTTCTAGACTCACTGCAGAGCCCAAAGCGGGGTTCAATTCCAACGACCCTGAAATCAAGAGTTGGAGACTTAACTGACTGAGCCACTTAGGCACCCCTAGATTTTTTTCTCTCTTGATAAAAAAGAATATTTTCTCTTTAGCTAATGAGAATGATATAGACCATTACGTTTTTTTCATAGAAATACAGAACAAAATTCAATTAATTGTAAGCATTTTGCTGTTCCCAATATATTTGCCTATACTGTATATTTTACTTTCCTTTAATCATAAATTTTCCAATTTTACATGGGTTATATTATACCTTGTTTCAAATTCTTTTTTAGTAGGTGCTATGTAAGTTTTAACATTTTTAAAAAAGATTTTATTTATTTGACAGAGAAAGAGGAAGAGAGAGAGCACACAAGTAGGGGGGAGGAGGAGAAGGAGAGGGAAAAGCAGACTCCCCTCAGAGCAGGGAGCCAGATGAGGGGGCTCTATTCCAGGACCCCGAGATCATGATCTGAGCCCAAGGCAGGGACTTATCCAACTGAGCCACTCAGGCATCCCCTAACATTTTTTTTTAATTTTTTTTTTTTTTTTGAAGTAGGCTTCAAGACCAGCATGGAGCCCAACGCCAGGCTTGAACTCAGGACCCTGACATCAAGACTTGAGCTGATAATCAAGAGTGAGATGCTTAACTGACTGAACCACCCAGACACCTCAGTACTATGTAAGTTTAAAATGCATGCTGAAAATTCTGGCTCAAAGTAGTAGACTATATCAATTACAGCTGAATTCATCTAGATTTTACAAATTCCTTTGTTAAGTAATAGCAACTAACATTTTAAAAATCATTACAATGAACGTGCCTGGGCATATTGCTGATCGATTTACTGTGACTAGCTAGTAAAACCCTATTATGTTAAGTACTGTTATCACCACCCTTTCACAGAGATTCAAAGAAATGAAGAATCTTCTACAATGACCTTAAGCACTTTTGTTAGGACCCAAGTATGGCTGACTTCCAAAGTTCAGGGTTCTAACCATAATGCACCTTGCATCCCAAGTTGCAAATTATACTTTGCATGATTGAGGTTTTCTGAGATTCTTTGTGGGAAAATGTTCACTGCTGTCCTGTCAGTCCTCTTAGTGGAGTCCTAGCCCACCTTCTGACCCTGGTCCCCTTGTAAAGTCTCGTCCCATCAGATCCTCGTGCCTCAAAAGTCCATTCCCCTCACATCCTGTCAACCACAGCAGGGCCTTGTCCCCTTATACCTTGGTCTGCCTGAAGAGCTGGTCCCTTCAGACCTTGACCTTCTACCAGGCCCCAATCTCTCAGACAGGTGTTAGGAGCATAGCCGTTCCCTCAGTCTCTCGCCCCCCCCCCCGAGCCCTCAGACCCTGTTTTCCAGCACAGCTGCGATTCTTGTACCCCAGCAGACAGCAATATCCCTCAGCAAAGCTTCGTAGGCACTTACCCTTACGAAGGTCCCATCCCAACCTCTAATTAAGGGCACTCCTCTACATTTCTCCTTCCCAAACTTCTCCCACAATCGTGCTTTTTTTTTCTATTCTCCCCTTTTTCTGCTTCTTAACACGCTCCCCAATCCCCCACCATCTGGTGGCCGGTTTCAGTTCCCGGAATCCCCCCAAAACTCACCCAACGTCCTCTCAGTAGCGCTGCGATCCCAAACGGCTCCGCACTTTACCTCTCACCTCGGTTCTTTCGGGCCGTCTCTGCTGGGCGCTCCCCCCACTCGCCCCGCCCCGAAAGCCCCTTTCAGCCAGTCGTCGCCCGAAGCTCCGCCCCCTCCGAGGCTATTGGCCACTGCTCCTGAAAAGTCCCGCCTCTTCAGCGTTCAAGTCCTCCTCCCTGCCCCGCTTCCCTTGTTTTCATTCCCCCTGTCACACGAGGCTGTGGCAAACCCAAGGTGGGAGGGGCGACGTAGACGGAGGGAAGGGGGGACGGAGGGAAGGAGGGGCGGAAAGAGGGCGGAAAGTGAAAGGCATAGAGCGCCTCTCTTTCCCCCGTCTGACTCAGTTCTCGACTGCTCCGAGCAGCCGTTGTATTGTGGGATCGCGGCGCGGTGCCTGAGACGCTCGGATCCACAGGGGCGCCCACTCATTAGCGCCTCCTGTTGTCCGTAAGGCTGCCCTGCCATTCCTCGGCACCCAACTCCCTCCACTCCCCCCCATCGCCTCCTCCTCCATCCTCCAGTTCAAAATGGCGGCGGCGGCAGCAGCAGCGGCCGCGATGGCTCCTCCGGGCTGCCCGGGTTCGTGCCCCAACTTCGCCGTAGTGTGCTCTTTTTTGGAGCGCTACGGGCCGCTGCTCGACCTGCCTGAGTTGCCGTTTCCCGAGCTGGAGCGGGTGCTGCAGGCGCCGCCGCCGGACGTCGGCAGTGGAGAAGGTAAGAGAGGGGCCCGAACGCCCGGCGGGAAGCGGCCCTGGCACACTCCTTCTCTCCGCTCTTTATGGACATCCCGGGCCTCCGCGGCTCTGCCCTTCCCCTGGGGCGCAGCTCCGCCCGGCCCGGCTTCTCCGCCCAGCCCCCAGGGTCTTGGGCAGTGGGGAGGCGGGGCAGAGACCCCCTAGGGCCACCGGGCCTGGCGCGGAGCAGAGGTTGGGGGGCGTCGCGGGCTAGGTGTGGGCTGGGGACGTGGAGTGGTCATTGTGCTGGTCCGCGGCCCCTGGGACTGTTCCCCGGCGGCAGGGGCCGGTCCTCCACCCCTTCTCCCCCTGGGTGGCGGGGGAAGGGGAGCGCAGGTTCCGGCCAGCTTTGCGCTTTTCTCCTCCTCCCCTCCCTTGCTTCTTCCCCTCCTCCCACCATCCTCCCCACCATCTCGGGGGAGGCTGGGCTCATCTTCTCGGGGCGCCCTTTTCTCTCCTTCCACCTGGGTGGGCGGGGGCCAGCGGACACTTCAGCTCTCCCTCCCTCTAGTGGGAACTCCCCCGAGAGAGTCGCTAGCGTCTCTCTTCCCTTCCCCTCGAGGGCAGATTTAACCCCCAAAACTCCTTTCTCAGAGTAGGGAGGTTTGCTCCTCCCCCATGGGAGGGGGTCCTCCTCCATTCTCGCTTTGGGGGTCGAAGTCGGTTCAGCTTCTCCACTTTGGAGGGTAGAGGGTTAATTTTTCCTCCCCCCATAGTTTTCCTCCCTCCTCCCCCCACCTCCCCCCAAATAATAGAAAAGCATCTCCCCACTTTTCTAATCCCTTCCCCCTTCATCTTGGCAGCAGAGCATAGGGGAAGAAGTCGCCCTCCCATTTGCAGGGTGGGGTGGGGTGGTTAGTATGTAGGCTGGAGGAGGGGCTCAGACGGAGGGGGAAACAGTTGAAGAAGGTGCTTGTTGCTCATGTTTCTCTCTCTGGTGCTGCTGGTCTATTATTGGTGTTCGCAAGTGGTGCTCCTTCCACATAAGGCCACCGCGCGGGTGCAGGGCGCATGCTCTGCCCGGCCCCATTGAAACTTCCTGCTGCTGCCGCTGCTGCCGCTGCTGCTGCTGCTGCTGCTGGTTCTTTCGCTGGAGCATCTCAGCGCTCTGCCTGCTGCCTCCAGCCCTTACACTGATCGCGTACACTCACCCCATGTTTGTTCCGGATCCATGTCTCTCCTTGCCTGGCATATTTCTTCCCTTTGAGGAGGTTTTTTTGGTTTTTTTTGTTTTGTTTTTTCTGTGTTCTGAGCCTTGCCTTTATCTGGGAACAGCTCTTGGCTGGAGAAGAGACGTTTTTCCAAATAGATTTTTTTTTTTTTTTTGGTCCGTATTAGGTTGCTAAAGTGGACTGGGTATTGTATAAGACAGATAGCTGTTTCCTTTCTAATAAAACAAGGTTGCTCTTCAGTTCTCCATGGAAATGAAAAAGTTTGTTAACAGAATGTATTTACATTGCTAGGAAGGGTCCAGGTACGAAGTTTTTCAAAATATTAGCTGTTCAGAAAATGATGTGGCTACCAAAAACTCAGGTTAATATAGCAGTTATGTACAGGCCTTATCTCTTATCAGTAGTCCAAATCTCTACCCTTAAACTGTGGCATATGATAGGGTAGGTTTTTAAAAAATTATTTATTTATTTATTTGAGAGAGAGTGAGAGCATACAAGCAAGGGGGAATGGCAGAGGGAGAGGGAGAAGCAGGCTCCCTGCTGAGCAGGAAGCTTGACAAGGGGCTGCATGCCAGGACCCTGGGATCATGACACGGGCAAAGGCAGACCCTTAACTGAGCCAACCGGGTGCCCCTAAAAGGGTAGTTTTTTTAATGTAGTATAAAATAGGAGTGATAAGTTTACATTATATAAAGACTTCATGCAGAATTTCTTTAAAAGTTAAGCTTCCCAGTATAGTTATTTTATTAGCAAATTGGATTTACATTCAAGTTTTAGAGAAGTAGTCACTATGAAGTAGAATGCCTTAGTAACTTGCTTTTAGGATACTTTTGGAAGTGATAGTAATAAACGTATCTGAGAGAAATTTGGGAATGTGGGGAAAAGGATTGCTGGCAAATTGTTTTTGGAATTTGCTTGGACCAAATTGAAAGGCAGTCATAGACCTGTGATGGCATTGTATTGTGGGTGGTATACAAGTGTTCTTGCCTTCCATTCCTTTTAAGTATTTTGACTACTGCATTTGGCTTGTTACAGAAGAAAAAATAGTAGAGACAGCTTAATAGTTCATGTTACCTTTCCATCTAGAGTTGAACAATGGGCCACCAGCTAAGTGAAAAATGAGAAATACTCTGGGCTGAGAGATTATACCAGTGGGCTCAACCACTGTATTACCATTGGTATAGTTGAATCTATAATAATAGATCTTGTCATGTGATCTAAGAATAATTATTAATTAATGTTATACAGTTCAAGATACTTGGCAAATGAAAAGTCTCTGCAGGTGAAATGCCATTATGGTGCAGGGAAAAGATTTTCAGTCCTTTGATGATGGTTAACCTACTTGTAACAGTTGGATTAAACAACACTGATTCAACTAACAAGATTTGTACTGAGTCTTTTTGGAAAGGAGTTGTGTACTAGAAAGAGTTAAAAGATACAGCTTTTAGCACAGAACAGTAATATATAAGTTGTAGGGCAAATTACTTAATTTCCATAGAACTCATCTCCTGAGTAAGTAGAGATAATATCTGGAGATCAGATATTTCAAAAATCCTTTCATAAACCGAGCACTTGCAGTATTCTTGTATTATAAATTTTATTAAAGATGTTTGTAAGATAGAAGATACACAAGTGCATTTGGAATTAAAATATTAAATTTTTAGCATGTTGTGAGACTAGGGGTATGAGCATAGATATAATATTGAGCTATTATGCTCTTTGGGAGAAGTATTTGTTATAATCAGTTGAGTTTTGCTCTATGTAAGCTTGTATTTTTAAAAGGCATTCTTAGTGCTGCTTTAAGAATCCTAGTTTATAAAACTTTTGGTTTTTCCTAGTGTGATTGTCCATTAAAAGGTGCTTTTGCAAGTGTATTCTTCTGAGTTACCAGTTTAAAACCTTTTACCTAGTCGGTTTTTGTCATAGATATATCAACATCATGGGATCCTTTGGAGGAGACTGTTGGTCTCTATATTGTCATTGTTTAAGCACTTTATGATCTTTTCCCTAAAAATTTGTTCATAAGTGTTTATTTGATGTTGTGGCGTTAGCTTAGAATGCTTATTTGGTTTAAGTGTGAATGATATAATAATAACTAGCATTTATTGAGCATTTACTGTGTACAGACATCTCATTCCTCATAACTGTTCTTTGAGGTTTGGCAGGCATAGAAACTAAGGTTTAAGAGGTTGATTCAGGTGCCCAGCACCCAAGATTATATAGTTATTAGTAGAATCTGATTTTTTTTAAAAGATTTATTCATTTATTTTAGAGGGAGGAGGGGAGAGAGTGCTTGTGCTTACTTGTGTGTGGTGGGGAGGGATAGAGGGACAGGGAGAAAGAGATCCTCAAGCAGACTTCCTGGTGAGCTTGGAGCCTAACTCGGACCTTCATCCCAGGACCCTGAGATCATGACCTGAGCCAAAATCAAGAGTCAGACGCTTAACCAACTGAGCCACCCAACAGCCTTAGAATATGATTTCTAACCTAGGTCTGTCTGAAAAATTATTTCTAGGAGCCATGTTTCCTACACTAACTACACTAAGATACCCCATTGTATTGTCACTAACTTACAGAGGTGCTGTGTGGTTGTTTAAATTTTCAGTACTTGACAACTGTTGGTTGCCAGGTAAACTACTAGCTTCACATAGTTCCTGATTTGAACATTAGATTGTGCTACATTCCTTTGGATGAAGTGTCTTTGTGAAGTTGGGTTTTTGGGGGTTGCTGTGACAAAATGCAAATACTGCATGAAAATCAGTGAGAAATAGGAAATAAGAATAGCAGTATCCAATTTGATTCCAAGGTTTGAGAAGTTGTGGAGTGCCTAATAATATGCATTCTCTAAGTAAGTGTGATTATTTAAGAATGAAGTAAAAACTTTTTCTTTTCAGCTAAGGTAGATTAATTTTTCAAATTGCTGCTAACAACTTGATAAGTGGAACTGTTAGTATTTCTTTGTCTTGTGCTATTATGAAAAAATTACTGGAATACTGAGGATGTTAGGAACTTAGAAAGCTTGGGAACTTTTGCTCTAGAGATTATCATTGAGTTTTGTTGCTGGAAAGAAAGGAGTACTGTGTCCATTCTGACTTTAGTTTGCAGGGAAGAAAACCAAGGTGCAGAGATTGATTTCAAGTGTATGTAGCTAACCATTGGTGCTATTCGGACCATTCTTTTCAGAGTCCACCTGTGTGCTGAAACTATCAGGAAAAAAATTTAAATTTCTTGAAATAAGTTAGAATAGGAAAAGGGTGTGCCAACTGAAGGTGCTTTTTAAAAAAAATTTTTATTTATTTATTTGTCGGAGAAAGAGAGAGAGAACACAGGCAGGGGGAGGGCAAAGGGAAAAGCAGGCTCCCTGCTGAGCAAGGAGCCTGATGTGGGACTTGATCCCAGGATCTTGGGATGATGACCTGAGCTGAAGGCAGACACTTAACCGGCTGAGCCACCCAGGCGTCCCTGAGGTGTTTTGTTTTGTTTTGTTTTGTTTTTAATATTTATTTTATTGTATTGTATTGTATTGTATTGTATTGTATATTGTATTGTATTGTATTGTATTGTATTTTAAGTAATCTCTACACCCAAGGTGGAGCTGGAGCTCACAACCCAAGACCAAGAGTTGCATGTTCCACTGACTGAGCCAACCAGGTGCCCCTGAAGGTGTTGTTAGATCCCTAGTCCCTCATGGTCTACTTTTGCCCTCCTCATTCTGTGCTCTGTATGGACTTCTCCAGCTTCCTCCTGACTAAAAGTGGATGATTGGGACGTATGGATACAAGTAAAAATGGACATTGACACTTTGGAATTACTAACAGCCAAGGCTCCCAAGGGTCTTTGCTCTCCTTCAGAGGACATTCTTTTTCAAGAGTTGAAAATGCACTTTTTCATTCTTGAAACGTAGCCCTTGTATAGGTAGGGGTTGAAAAGTTACTTATATCTAATAACGGTCTATTAAGGTATGTGTGGATAATGTGTTATGATTCCTCTAGTTGGTACTATGGTTGACTGAGTTATTTGTATGGTATTAAATAAGTCGAATCATTCGTTTTTGGTGTGATTTTTTTTTTTAAAGATTTTATTTTACTAGTGCACTTTTAGTTTCTGTTTGTATTTTGCACTTTTAAATGATTAAACATACAGCTCTTACAGTCAAATGTCAAGTACAAAAGAACGTACCTTTATGTATAACTGGAGTTATGACTGGGACTCCTACTAGTGCTAATTGAATGGTGTTAGAATTGTTTTTAGGTGAATTCTGCAAAGTGAAAAGATGACTTTACTGTAACTGGAGCCACTATCTGTTGCTTTAAGCAAAGAATCTTACCAGATGCACATGCCAAGAGTTTCATGGATCTACGGTGATAGACCATTGCTGGAACCAGAGCCTGTTTTGGTTGAAAATGCCCAGTTTTGGTTCTTCCACTTTTGAATTAAGAAATATTCTTTAGGGACGCCTGGGTAGCGCAGTCGTTAAGCATCTGCCTTCGGCTCAGGGCGTGATCCCGGCGTTTAGGGATCGAGTCCCACATGGGGCTCCTCTGCTGGGAGCCTGCTTCTTCCTCTCCCACTCCCCCTGCTTGTGTTCCCTCTCTTGCTGGCTGTCTATCTCTGTCAAATAAATAAATAAATAATCTTTTAAAAAAAAAAAAAGAAATATTCTTTAGACATTTTTTAGAAGGAAAGAGAGATGTATTCTCCATCGTTTTTGGCGTATCACAGAGCTGAGGTATCCGAAAGTTGTGGAGGTTTGGTGGCATTGTCCCAGGACAGGATTTTTCTGGCTAAATTGGGCTTGAAACTGATTTGCTTACTTTTTAATTGCTAAGAAGTTTCCCTTGAAATTTATCTGTGTTTCAAAATCTCTGCTTGAAAGGTAAACATTTATTAGCTACTTCATTTTCTTAATATGTGTAGTGATTATCTGCTGTATACTAAGTACAGTAAACATTGTGGGGATTATTTTTTAAAAACACATTACACATTAAACGTGGACTTTCTTTTAAGGATTTTCTGATCTAATAAGTAGTAGGTAAGTTGACCTTAACTTAAAATCACGATTCAAAGGCTAATTATTTTCCTCTGAGATTTTATCAAGTGCAGTAATAGTCTGTGAATTGTAGTCTGTAAATGAATAGACTAAAAATATCTCTATGACAATTTTATGGTGAGATGTACAAGTACATGCAGTGTGGAAAAGTAAGAACAGTTCAGACCCAAAGTACATTTTAACCTGACTCATATATTCAAGGACGATATTTATGTGTGTTCCTGGATTTAAGAAAATTTCTTTGGTTCTTCCTGATGAATATAATCTTAATACATTATGCCTTGGTGTTTTTTGTTTTGTTTTAGTTCTTTTTATGGTAATCCCGTTATAAAGAGTATCAGGTATGTTTTCTATTTTTGTGTGTGTGTGTTAGAATTTTTATAGTATCAGATACTGTTGAGAGAGTAATCTGGGGCTTCATTTAAAATTTATTCTTTCAACAAATGGTAATTGATTACTACCTACTATGTGCCAGGGGATACATTAATGAAAAAGATAAGATCTTCCGTCTAAACTTGCCATAGTTGACTGGCAAAGATAGATAATGAAGCAATAAGTTGAGTTTTAAAAAAAAATTATGTGGACAAGTAAAATGTGCACTTGGTAATGATGTATATTTTAGTGAACTTTGTTTTATAATTTGTTTAGCTTTGTGTTTATTCTGTCTATGCCCTTTCCCCTGCATTTGTACATGTTTATCTTAATCATATTCTGAATGGTAGGATTATAAGTTTTTTTTCTTTTTCACGTTTCATTTCTTGTACTAATTATGTACTTATTTGGTAATAACCATATATAGATATGTATTTTTAAAGTAGTCTTCTATCAAAAAGTGAAATGGGTGAAGCTGGTCAAAAGGTACAGATTTCCCGTTATAAAGTAAGTCATGGAGATATAATGTACAGTATGATGCCTACATTTAATAATACTGTTTTGTATATTAGCAAGTTGCTAAGAGAGTATATCATAAAAGTTCTCATCAAAAGAAAAAAATTTGTAACTGTGGGGTGATGAATGTTTGCTAGGCTTGTTGTAATGATCATTTTGCAGTATATACAAATATTGAATCATGTTGTACAGCTGAAACTAATATTTTATGTCAACTATATCTTTTTGAAAAAGTTCAAAAAAAGTTTTCCGAGGCTTTTTATAAAAGGAAAATTGAGTTGCTTCTTTTATATACTTTTAATTCTGAATTACCTCTTACATTGACTATTAACTGTTATTCACTCAAGTTACCTGGATCAGAAACTGAGGAACCATCTTACACTTTAACCTCTGGCATACTTCTACTTTGTTCCAAGTTTTGAATCTATTTCTTCTTTCTTTCTTTCTTTCTTGCCCTTTTTTTTTTTTTTTAATTTATTTATCTGACAGAGCGCATGCACACAAGCAGGGGGAGCAGCAGAGGGAGAGGGAAAAGCAGGGATCCCGATGCGGGGCTTGATCCCAAGACCCTGGGATCATGTCCTGAGCCGAAGGCAGGCACTTAACCAACAGCCACCCAGGCGCCCCTTGAGTCTATTTCTGTATCCTCTTTTATATTCAGCCTCAGTTTTCTATCATCGTTGCTGTTGTTTTAGTCATGCTGAACTGGTTGCAGATCTCTGAAGATATGAAGGATTATTTCATACTTTATGCCTTTTCCTCATCCTCATACTTGAGTTGAATATTGCGTCCCCATCTTCCCTTGCCTGCTCACTGTACTCCTGCCCATCATTAATTTGGTCTTTAAGCATCGGGTGCTGTGTGAACTTTTTCCTGCTTCCTTTCTAAGTTAAATTAACCGCTTTGCATCCTTACCCAACATGAGCCACCCAGATGCCCCAGACAGTAAACTCCTTGAGGGGAGGAATAAATGTTTATGAAATGAATAGTTATTTCCCAGTTCATTATAGGACTGTTCTAAACCTTTTTTTTTTTTTTAAGAATTAAATCTTATATAAACTCTTAAATAGACATTTGGTCAACATATGATAATGAGATTCTTTCCATTACTATTTGGAAGTAATTGTCATATTGGTTAGTGCTAGCACTTGAAGTGACCAGATTTCATGTCCCATTTCATTAGATGTAATATTGTATTTAAAATGAATGTGTGAGGGCACCTGGGTGTCTCAGTCAGTTAAGCGTCTGCCTTCAGCTCCGGTTATGATCCCAGAGTTTTGGGATTGAGCCCTGCATTGGGCTCCCAGCTCAGCTCATGCTCTTTCTCGCTATCTCTCTCAATCTCTCAAATAAAATATTTTTAAAAAAATTTAAAAAAATGAATGCATGTTCCTCCCACTTGCACATTCCTGCATGGGTGTGTGTGTAAGTCTTCTCTTTCTCTCTCTCAGATAAATCTTTAAAAAAAATAAAATGAATGTGTGTAATTGGAAGTTAAAACCTAGTCTGTGATAGGCTAATGCAGGGGTGGGCAAACTACCTTGTAGGCCAGATCTGACCCATTGATTGTTTTTGTAAATAAAGTTTTATTGGTGCACACCCATACTAATTTGTTTATGTGTTATCTATGGCTGCTTTCACACAGAAGTGGCAGAGGCAAGTGATAGTGGCAGAGAACATATAGCCTGCGTGACCTACAGTATTACCTGGCAGGAAAATTGCTGATCCCTGTTCTAGTGAAGGGATCAGATTATTGTCTCTGGATTTGAGAACTGTTTTAGAACCAGAATAATACAGATTTGGTGCCTAGAGTGTCTTGTGAATTATTTTTTTGAAAATAATTGAGCAGTAGCTTCCTCAGTATTTCTCTAATTTAACGCACAAGTCTTTTACTATTACTCTTCTTAGGTTAGGTGAACGTAAAATCTTTTCTGTTAACAGGGTGATGACGTTACATTGAACTAATTTCTTTCAAAGATAGCCATGGCTTCCTTTTCCTAATTGTCATACAGCAAGGCTGGGATGGGGACCAAGTGATATAGTAATTGGCAGTAATGGTAAGAAAAATGTAATATCGCTGTTATACTGGCTTCAAAGTCTCATCCAGGTGGGCTGGTTTTAAGATCTCATTTGGAGGTAGAGCCCCCAGGCCTTGGTCAGGATAAGATTGGGTAAATGGTGATGCCATCAATTTAGATGGGAAACGATATATTTATTGAAGATAGAACTTAAAATAGTTATTTAGGTTACTCAGGGACGGAGGGTTGGGGAGAACATACTAGAGAATACCCTGCTTACTAGTGGGTAGAATTATGTGTTTTAAGCATTAGTTTCACAGCGAAAGTACAGAGTGTTGGTTTATAGAGCTTTGGCACTTAGAATGCTGGATATGTCAGGGGATTTTATTTATTTTATTTTTTATTTTATTTTATTTATATTTAAATAAGTATTTTATATATATATATAAAATATAAAATTAGCAGGCTTCACCACCAATGTGGGGCTTGAACTCAGGACCCTGAGATCAAGAGTAGCATGTTCTGCTGACAGCCACCCAGGCACCCCTCAGGGAATTTATTTTGATATTTCTATTCTTTTTCTCCTGAGCATCCTCACAGTTGACTATGCAGATAAATATAATTGTCATTTCCTTCAGTGTTTAAATGTTAAAAAATCTTTTAGGTGAAAAATTAGAATAAGTTATTCCAAATTGTAGCTTGCTTTTGGTGTTTGGAATTTTGGAATATAGCAAGATTGTAACACACTGGAGAACTTTGTCTAATAAGAAATACTTATTAGAGTTTAATTTATATTCCCATTAATGTCCTGCCAAGCTTTTCTTTATTAGAACCACAAAAGAAGCCATCTCCAGTAGTGCTAACTTGGGCCTGGCATCTGAACCTAGACATTCCATAACATTCCTTATTTTAGAGGGTTTTTTTGTTTTTTTTGTTTTTGCTTTTTTTGGTCCTATAAATTTTGATTGTGATCTACTGGTTTATCCTTTTCTTTCTTTTCGTCTCCATGGCCTTACTATTTTATAGCCCTTTATCTTTTCTTCTGTGCTTATCTGGTTTGATTCATCATGAAAACTATGTCTTATCCTTTTTCCTTCCTATTTTCCCATATTTTGGAGCTCACTTTTCAACCTTAATTATCTTCTCCATTTCCATCTTTTTTAGAAAAAAATAAATTATAGAAATGCAAAAACGAAGGGCTTTGGAGTATACAGGCTCTAACATAATTTCCTAGGTTAATTAAGTGCCTTCAGTAATAATTTTACAGTTATTAGAGCTTACTGTTGAGCCAGGCTCTATAGTAAAGTCTTCTACGAAGATTAATTATTCCTCACAACCGCTCTGTTGTACAGTTAGTATTTTCTCTTTATGGATAAAGCAGCTGAGTCTTACAGAAGTAAAGTTAGTTGCCTGAAGCCACACAGCATCAAAGTGTTGGAAGAACATTTGATACAAAGATAGTTCGTAGTGTTTAGGAATTTAAAACTGGGTAAATCTAACTTCAGAGCCCTAATTCTTAACCATTAACTGTACATGTCTGTCCCCTCAGTTATGATCTTAGGATTGTAATGTGATCCTCCGTACCATGGTCTTGGTCTGAACACTGAGCAATGATTTGAACAGTTAGGCTTCTGAGGCAGATTAGAGCATGTTTTTCTACTCGTTTGTGCTTTTTTACTTGTAAAAGTACCAATTTTATTAGCATAAGCATTTTTATAAAAGGTATACTATTTTAATGGGATACTGAAATATATTAAAAGTAAAGAAATACAAATCCATAGATATAGTTGAATGCCTTGAACACAATTCTTTACCTGTTTGTCATTGCTTAGGACAACCCTAGTCTTTCTCAGACTTGGAAATAATTCTCTTCTTGAATCTTTTGAATTAAGACTCCATCTTCTGCAGCTGTCAAGTTTTGTTCAGTGTGTTATCAAAAGCCTCCAGGGTTCATTCCCCTACTGTTATGACTTCCATTTACCCTAATTGAAAAAGTGATCTTATTTTTTCCTTCTAGCTCAGTTGTTTTCAACCTTTATTATAATCAGGTGATTTAATTAACTACCTCTGGCTGCACATTAGAATCACCTGGGGAATCCTTTTGAAAAATACTGATGCCTGGGCCTTAACCACACTCCAGTAAATTTAGAGTCCTTGGGGATTGGGGCGCTGGCATCAGTGATTCTAACTTGTAGCCAGGAATGTCTGTTTTAATTAATCTGTTCTGTTACCTTTCTTCAAAATCTGTCTGTAAGTCTGTTTTGCCTGATACTAGTATGGCCACTCCAGCTGTCTTTTGGTTACTGCTTGGCATCGATACATCTTTTTCATCCTTGTAACCTCATTGTCTCTTTGATTTTAAAGTATGTGTCTTGTAAGCAGCGTATGTTTGTATGAATCTAATTATGCAAGCAATGACATAGAAGTGTAACTGCTGTAATAGAGGAGGTACTTTGGGAGTATAAAAGAGCAAGTACCTACCTTTGCCCAGGTGATATCGTAGCATCACTGTAGTCATTACGGAAATTTGAACAGTTGAATAGGAAATGCCTAGCATTCCGGATAGGGAAGAGCCTGGGAAAAGCCATAGAATTGTGAAATAATATGGTGTGTAAAGGAAGTTGCAACCTAACTTCAGGCATTATGTTTCTAAAAGATTTGTGACGAACTTCAAACCATGTGAAAAAATTGGATTATGACACACGAATTATCAATGCCTTAGCAGTATTTTTCTTTAGTTTGATGGAAAATACACATTAAATAAAGGCAACATGTCAGTGACTGACTCTGAATTCTATAAAGAATTTTGCCTTATTCCCTTTGTTTCTATCAGAACTTAGCATATAGTAGATGCTCAAATGTCAAATGAATAAAATGTCACCAATTTCAAATTAGAAATAATGGGTATTTTGATGTAGTTTTTAGTTTTTCTTTCTATCCTTTGCTTGCTAGACATTTGTCAGGGTGCAACTCCCATTTCCTTTTGGGTATTTCTTATAAAGATAAATACTGAATTCCCCTTCCTCCATTCTTCTTCCTTCCTTTTTTCCTTCGTTCTTTTCCTCCCTTCCTTCCTCTGATATTTCCTCCCAGGTCCTCATCATCTTGGTTTATAATAATAGTACCTGAAGTGGAAAATCTTTGTGTAATCTCTCAATTTCTTTCTTGGATCATAGGGTTATACCATGTCTTCATTGCATGCCAACACGTATGTGTTAACCTCTGTCTTCTAAGCTTGCTACTTTTTATAGGAACCTCAGAATATAATTTTAAAATCGTGTTTTTCTTTTTATCTTTTCCAAGATAGCTCAGGAAAAAGTCATTTATTTTTATGCTATTTACCTTTTTTAATGAAAAAAAAAATTCCCAGACCATTTTTTTCTGAATTGCTTCGTATCTTCTCCACCAGGAGTGACTTGAAATTCTTATTTCTAAAAGTAAAATTTTTTGAGTTGTTGGAAAGGCAGTGGGTAGCTCGAGGGTGGGGAATTCATCCTCAGGTCATTATTATAGAACTGGTGAGATATGAATTGGGGCAGTGGCTGTGGAGGGCTAGAGGGGTTCCCAGGTTTCTGACATAGAGAGTAGATAGTTAATAGTTCCATTTATTGAAGAAAGAAATAGCCAGTCAGGCCTAGAGTTTATGGGGGAAAGGTGTGATTTCCTGTTGTAAAAAATTCAGAATTCTAATAAGGCATATGAGCACTATTTGAAAAACTAGCCATGTTAATTTTATAGCTTACTAAAAGGTTACTCTGAGTGAACAGATTATAGCAGTCTATCTTATTTTACAGCTTTTTTGATTTTTTGTGAATTATTTAAGTTGCTGTACATGTATATATTACATATGTTAAATATATACTTAATATTTTGTTAAGGATGGTTTTTTAGAGTGCCTTATTTATGTACTTAAGATAATTAAAATTAGTTTTATTAAAATATCTTGCCATTGGTGTCCAGTTATATTCTCTTATAGGTAAAGCTTTCTGTAACTGAGTAACTGTCATTTTCATTTCTAAAAAAAACCCACAAAAGTATTTGTTGTAATTATAGAGATTGCTGTGTTCTGCTGGATAAAAAATTGAGAGTTGTTGGACATCTTTTCTGTTCCCCCTTACCTGTGAAGAAACAAATGGAAGTTCATATAAATTGAAATCCCACTCTAAATAGAGAAAAAGGAATGTCAAATAGATAGTGTGGATTAAATCTATTATGTAGAGGAGAAATACATAAGTAAACGTGTGTCATTTGTGTGGGTTGATAGTTGATGAGTAATTCTTCATTAATCTTGAAAGATTCTCTAGCAGAAATGTTTGAGCTGTATTCTGTTTCCAGAGTGATTCTTCCACCGTTACACTTGCTGTTAGACACCGTGTGGTAACTCAAACTTAAAATGTTTCTTCAGTTATAATTAAACTCTGGTCTTATGCCATTTAATTAGCGAGAGATATCTCCACCATCTTGAAAGACAAAATGTTTTCACTTAAAGAAATTACATGTACTTCTTAAGCTAGATAATCAATAATGTAAACAGTCTATCTATAAGGAAGCTAATAGTGGGAGATTATCTCCCATTTCCTCTAAGGTTGATACTAGAGCACAGTAAGTTGCTTTAATAATTATAGTATTGTCAAGCAATATAAGAATCTTAACAGGCTCCCTCCCTGACCCCCTGCCTCTCAGTCCCACACCCAACCTGCCATGTTTTAATTACCTGGCATTTTAGTTCCATATTGTCAATTATTTATTTTCATGTTTCTCAGCAACTATTTAAATCAAGCTATATGTTTTAGTAATTTATGTGCTCACCACGGTTTTTGGTTCCCACTTTTTTCTTTTTAGATTTATTTTTCTGTAGTACATTCTTTTTCAAACAGGGTTTCTGAGTTGTGAACTTTGAGTTCTTGCATGTCTGAAAATATACTTAATTTGCACTCTGATCTGACTCCCCATTTAAAGTACAGTATTCCAGTGTTCAAATAATTTCCCCCTCCAGAACTTTGACAATATTGCTCTTTTAT
This sequence comes from Ailuropoda melanoleuca, assembly GCF_002007445.2. Taxonomy (NCBI): domain Eukaryota; kingdom Metazoa; phylum Chordata; class Mammalia; order Carnivora; family Ursidae; genus Ailuropoda; species Ailuropoda melanoleuca. The sequence continues at coordinate 51,418,678 of NC_048225.1, forward strand.
CTTCTCGTACCCACTGTTGCTGATGAGAAATCTGTCAGTCTGATTCTTGTTCCTTTGTAAGTGAGCTTCTTTTCCTTCCTGAAAGATTTTATAATTTTATTTTTAAATCCCGGGAGTTCTGACATTTTCTAGGATGTGCCTTTTTCATTCAGTTGCTTTGCTTTTGTTTTTACTTTTACTTTTTAAAACATTAAAATTACAGATTTATTTGAAGCTCTCTGTGTATTACTCCTGTTCTGGTTCTCTTTCCTCCATTCCCACAGGCAACCACAGTCCTGAAATTTGGAGTTTATTATTCCCATGAACACTTTTATAGTAAGAATATATATTTATGTGCCCATAAACAATACATGGTATGGATTTACATGCTTTAACTTTACACATGAACAGTATAATACTGTACATATTCCTCTGCAGTTTCCTTCACTCCCCCCTCAACACTGTTTTCGAAATATATGCGTGTTGAGGCATGTTGTTTTTATTTACTTAACTGTTGTATCCTATTACATAAAAGTACTGTAATTTTTTTAAATTGGTGGATATTTAGGTTTGTTTTATGCTGTTAAAAGTAATGCTGTAATGAATATTCTAGCAGCTTTGCCTAGAGTTGGAATTGCTGGGCTGAAAGTATATAAATTTTTGTTTTAGCTTTGGTATAGCCTGTTTTTTTTCCAAAGTGGCTTTATCAGGGGCTCCTGGGTGGCTCAGTCGTTAAGCGTTTGCCTTAGGCTCAGGGCGTGATCTCAGGGTCCCCGGATTGAGCCTCGCATAGGGCTCCTCTCCTGGGAGCCTGCTTCTTCCTCTCCCACTCCCCCTGCTTGTGTTCCCACTCTCGCTGGCTGTCTCTCTGTCAAATAAATAAAAATAAAATCTTTTTTTAAAAAAAAGTGGCTTTATCAGTTTATACACTGCCATCAGTGTTGCCATTCATCCAGATATTCAACACTTGGTATGGTGAAACTTTTATGTTTTTGATAAGGTTATTGTGAATTAGTTTCTTATTGTTGTTACAAGGTTGTGCATTTTTCATGTTTTTTGGCCATTCGGTATTCCCTTCTGTGAATTGTCTTTTTATAGTCTTTCCCCAGTTTTCCTTGTGGTTGTCTGTTTTTATTGATTTGTAGCAATTCTTAATATATTTTAGCTGTCAGTCCTTTGTCATTTTTACTTGCAATGTAAACATCTCAATACTGCTTATCAGTTTTACCATTATACTACCTCTTGTTAAACTTTTAAATTTCAGTGTAGTGTAATTGTAAATCTTTTTCTTAATGTTTACACTTTTTATATCTTGTTTAGGAAATCTTTATGATTCTGAGGTCATAAGATACTCATCTGTGTTTCCTTTTAAAAGTTTTGGTTATCAGATTGTAATCTTAAACCTCTTGGAATTTATTTTTATGTAACGTGTGAAGGCCACCCCCCATGCTAATTTGTAATGCCACTTCTTACATACTAACTTCCACATATATGTGGATCTATTTCTAGGCTCTGTTACATTAGTGCATTCTTCACCACATGGTTTTACTTACTATAGCTTTAAAGTAAGTCCTTCTGTTTGCTAAAGCAAGGTCTCCTACCCTGTTCTTTTCGAAAATGCACTCGGTTATTTTCAGCTCCTTATAATAAGTCTCCTCTGACTTTTAGAATGACATGTCAAATTTCACAGAAATTCTTGGTTGGATTTTATCCTGATGTACTGCAGTACAATGCAGTTCTTACTCCAATCACCTGGAGATAGTGACAGATTCCACAGGCTTAAGGGCATGGTCACCAACAAGATTGCCTCCATTGCAGATGTCAGCCACAAGTTCCTGCAGTCTAGTTCAGGTTTGATAATTTGCTGGAATGACTCACAGAACACAGAAAAGTGCTATACTTAACCATCATAGTTTTATTATAAAAGATAAAATTTAGAACCAACCAGATGAAGAGACACATAAGGCCAGGTCTGGGAGAGTCCCAACATAAAGCTTCCATGCCCTCTCTCTGTGGAATCAGTGTATTCACCAGGAAACTCTTGAACTTCAGTGTTCAACAATTTTTGTTGAAGTTTTTGTCCCATGATTGAACTTAATCTTCAGTCCTTTTGCCCTCTGTGGAGGTGGGGCTGATCCCACTAATCTCTTTAGTTTGCTGCGGAATTCAGCCTGCTTGTATTTTGTTGAAGATACGTGTCCATATTCACAAACGTTACTTTTCTATAGTTTTCTTGTGCTTTCTTTGTCAGGTTTTGGTATCAGTGATACTGGCCTCATAGAATGAGTTGGAAAGTGGTCATCCTTTTCTGTGTTTTGGAGGAGTTTGAGAAGAATTGGTGTTAATTCTTTGGTAAATGTAGAATTCACCAGTGAAGCCATCTAATCCTGGGTTTTGCTTGGGGGACGTTTTTTTAATTATTTAATCTCTTTACTTTAATACCCTGTGGGTGTTCAGGTTTTCTATTCTTGGGTAAGTTTTGGTAGTTTGTTTCTAGGAATTTGTCCATTTCATCTAGGTTGTTTAGTATGTTAGCATTCAGTTGTTCATTATGTTCTTTTAACAATCTTTTTATTTCTGTAAGGTCATTAGTAGTATCCTGCCTTCATTCCTGACTTTAGTAATTTGAATCTTATATTTTTCTTCATCAGTCACTCTGAAGGTTTGTCCATTTTATTCATCTTTTCAAACAACCAACTTCTGGTTTCATTGAGTATGATTCCATCTCTGTTAAATTTCCAAATTAGGCAAACCCATAGAAACAAAATAAATTAGGAGTTGGTGAGAGTTGAGGTGGGGGGAATTGAAAGAGATGAGGTTCCTTTCAGGGTTGATGGAAATATTCTTTTAATTAGGTAGTGATGATGGTCGTACGGTATTGTGAATATACGAAAAAGCATGGAATTGTACTCTAAAATGGCTAAAATGGTGGCTTTTATGTTATGTAAGTTTTATTTAAATAAAAAAATTTTTTTCAAGAGTTAATTGATTGCATACGTATGGGTCTATTTCTGCACCCTGTGTTCTGTTTCAGTGATCTATTTGTCTATCGTGAGGCCAGTATCACTGCCTGGGCTCATCACTAGCTTTGTAGCAAGTCTTGAAGTCAGGTAATTTAAGTACTCCAACTTTATTCTTCTTTTTAAAAGGTGTTTTAGCTATTTTAGGTCCTCTCCATATGAATTTTAGAGTAAGTTTATCAATTTCTATAAAATATTTCCTGAAATTTTTATTGGGATTATATTGAATCTATAGATGAATTTGGGCAAAATGACACCTTAAGACATTGAGTCTTCTGATGCATGAACTCCATTTATTTAGGTTTAATTTAATTTTTCTTAGCAGTGTGTTGTAGTTTTCACTGTATAGGTCTTCTACAGCTCTTGTCACATTTGTCCCTAAATATTTTGTTTTTTTTATAATAATCTAAGTGTATTGCTGAAAAACATAATTGATTTTTTGTATATTGGTCTTGTATTCTGCAGTCTAACTAAACTCAAGCATTTTAAATAGCTTTAAAAAAGCGACTCTTCATAGATGATCATGTCATCTGTAAATAAAGACAGTTGTACTTCTTTGTTTCACATCTGGATGCCTGTGTTTTTTTTTTTTTCCTTGCCAGAACTACATGTACAGTGGTGAATATAAGTGGTGATCATGGACATTTTTGCCTTTGTCCTGATCTTAGGGGGAAAGCTTCCAGTCTTACACCACTGAGTCTGATGATAACAAGATTTTTCACTGTGCCCTTCCTCAGGTTGAGAGAGTTCCCTTCTATTCGTAGTTTGCTGAAAAATTTTACTAGGATTGTGTATTGGATTTTGTCAAAATTTTTGGGATATATTGAGATGATTATGATTTTTCATTTTTGAGTTTGTTAATGTGATGAATTACATTGATGGATTTTTAAAAACCAGCCTTACATTTCTGAGGGGATAAACACCACTTAAGTCATTGCTGTGGAATGAATTGTATCTCCTCCAGATGTATATTTTGAAGCCCTAACCCCCAAGTGACTCTATCTGGAGGTAGGGTCTTAAGAGGTAATCAAGGTTAAATGAAGTCATAAGAGTAGGGCCCTAACATGATAGGACTGTGATCTCTTATAATAATAGGAGAAGATCTCTCTCTCTCTGCCATGTACAGTAAGAAGGTGGTTGTCTGCAAGCCAGAAGAGAGCTCTCACCAGAATTTGACCATGCTGGTACCCTTGTCTTGGACTTCCAGTCTCAAAAACTGTGAGAAGATAAATTTCTGTTGTTTAAGCCACCCAGTTTGTGGTATTTTGTTATGGCAGCCTGAGCAAAGACAGTCATTATGAATTATGCTTTTTATGTATTTGCTAAAATTGTGTTAAGAAATTTTGCATCTGTTTTCACAAGGGATATTGCTCTGTAGTTCTCTTTCTTTTGATGTGTTTATCTGATTTTTGTTATTGGGTTATAATATTGGCCTCATGGAAGGAACTGTGAAGCATTTCCTCCTTTTCAGTTTTCTGGAACAGTTTGTGTAAAATTCGTATTCTTAAGTCTTTCGTTTAATTCACCAATGAAGCCACTTGGGCCTGGAATTTTCTTCATGGGGAGGTATTAGATTACAAGTTCAATTTCTTTAATAGGTATAGGGCTATTTAGTTTATCTGTTTCCTTTTGGATGAGCTTTGGTAATTTGTTTCTTTCAAAAAATTATCCCATTTCATTGAAATTATAGAACTTATCAGCATACATTGCTCATAGTGTTCCGATTATCTTTTCCACGTCTATAGTATCTGTAATCTATCTTATTTCTGACATTGTTAATTTGTGTCTCCTTTTTTCCCCTCTGTTTAGTTCGTATAGTGATAGTAGCTTATCAATATATATTTTTAAAATTTTTCTTAAAAAACTAGCTTTTGGTTTCATTGATTTCTGCTGCTTGTTCTTCTGTTTACACTGTGTTTCATTTGCTCTTATGGTAGTTTATTAAGGTAACAGTTTTGGTCATTGATCTGAGACCTTTTCAAATGTAGATTGTTAGTTCTATAAATTTTTCTATATACTTATTTAGCTTCATGCCACAAAATTTATTTTGTTGTATTTTTATCATGTTTGATAAATTTTTCACTGTCACTTCTTTAGATAAATTTACCCCTCTTTTTAAAAAAAAGACTTTATTTATTTGAGAGAGAGAGAGAGCATGGGGGGGAGCAGCAGGGGGATGGAGAGGGAGAAGCAGACTCCCCACTGAGCAGGGAGCCAGATACGGGGCTTGATCCCAGGACCCTGAGATCATGACCTGAGCTTTAGTGAAGACATTAAACTGACTGAGCTACCCAGGCACCCCTCTTTTTTTTGTTTTTCTTTTGAAACTCCAAATTAGGTGTATATTTGACCACTTAACATTGTCCCACAGTTTATTGATCTGTGTACTTATTTTTAGTCTCTTTTTTCTATTATTTTGTTTACTTTTTATTTTTTATTGCCGTGTTTTTAAGTTCACTAATTTTGACAGTGCTTAATCTAGCTTATATCCTGTTCATGATTTTTTATTCAGAAACTGGTTTTCCTCTCCAGAATTTTTAGTTAGGTCTTTTTTGTTTTTTGTTTTTTAGTTTCAGAGGTATAATTTAGTGATTCATCAGTTGCATATAACACCCAGTCCTCATTACATCAAGTGCCCTCCTTAATGCACATCACCCAGTTATCCCTCCCCGCCCAACCACCCCTCCAGCAACCCTCAGTTTGTTTCCTAGAGTTCCGTGTCTCTTACGGTTTGCCTCCCTCTCAATTTTCATCTTTCTTTTTCCTTTCCTTCCTCTATGTTCATCTGTTTTGTTTCTTAAATATCATATTTGTGTGAAATTATATGGTATTTGTCTTTTTCTGAGTGATTTATTTCACTTAGCATGATATTCTCTAGTTCCATCCATGTTGTTACAAATAGCAGTAGGTCTTTTTTTTACATCATCCATGTCTTCACTCCACATGTTCATTCTTTCCTCTAGTTTCTTGAATATATAGATTATGGTCATTTATAGCCCTATAATTCCATATCCCTTTATTAATTCTATTATTTGAATCATTTAGTGGATTGTTTTTTTGTTTTGTTTTTTTGTTTTTCCCTTCTCACTATGGGTTGAATTTTCTGCTTCCTTTGCTTCCCTGGTAATTTTTGACTAGATAGTAGACACTGTAAATTTTGCTATACTAGAAGCTAGATATTTGTTTTTACTTTTTGTTTTGTTTTTATTTTTTTATTTTTAAAAATTTATTTGAGAGAGAGAGTGCGTGTGAGCAGAGGGAGGGGCAGAGGGAGAGGGAGAGAATTTTAAGTAGACTCATTGCTGAGTGGGGAGTCCACCTCAGGGCTTGATCTCACAAACCTGAGATCATGACCTGAGCCGAAACCACAGGTCGGACGTTTAACTTACTGAGCCACCTAGGCACTATTTGTTTTTGTTTTTAAAAATTAAATATAGTTGCCATGCAATGTTATATTAGTTTCAGGTGTACAACATCATGATTCAGTAATTCTGTAGGTTACTCAGTGCTCACCAAGGTAAGGGTAGTCACCATACATTATTGCAATATTTTGGGCTATATTCCCTATGCTGTACTTTTCTTATGACTTACTTATTTTATAACTGGAAGTTTGTACTACTTAATCCCTTCACCTGTTTTGCTCATACCTGACCCGCCTCCCCTTTAGCAACCACCAGTTTGTTCTTTGTTTTTTGCTTGCTCATTTGTTTTGTTTTTTTAGATTCCAAAAATAAGTGAGATCATATGGTTTTTGTCTTTCTCTGTCTGACTTACTTCACTTAGCATAATAACCTCTAGGTCCATCCATGTTGTCTCAAGTGGCAAAATTTCATTCTTTTTATGGCTGAGTAATATTCCATCATATGTATGTACCACGTCTTTATTCATCAGTTGGTAGATACTTGGGTTGCTTCCATATCTTTGTTGTTGTAAATAATGCTGCATTACATGCTAGATAATTTTGTAACTTACATTCTTGAGCTCTGGGACATACTTCATTTACTTGGAAACTTTCTTTTAAGGGAGGGAGGGACAGAAGGAGAGGGACAATCTTTTTTTAAATTTTAAATTCAATTAATTAACATATAATGTATTATTAGTTTCAGAGGTAGAGGTCAGTGATTCATCAGTCTTATATAATACCCAGTGCTCATTACATCACATGCCCTCCTTAATGTCCATCACTCAGTTACCCCATCCTCCCACCCCCTTCTGCTCCAGCAACCCTCAGTTTGTTTCCTATGGTTGAGTCTCTTATGGTTTGTCTCCTAGGACAGAGAATTTTAAGCAGGCTTCATGCTCAGGGCGGGGCCCACCATGTGGCTTGATCTCACAACCCTGAGATCATGACCTGAGCCGAAATCAGGAGTCAGTCACTTAACCAACTGAACCACCCAGGGGCCCCAGAAACTAATTATTTAGTATCTTGCTTTTAAGTTTTGTTAGGTGAGGCTGAGTATATGTTTATCCTGGAGTTAGTATTTTTCCTACTGACACAAGATGCATTTTTCTGTAAAGAGTCAGGTACTAAATATGTTAGGCCCTGTAGGCTATAGTCTCTGTCCCAATTACCTATCCTTTCTGTTGTAGTATGGAAGCAGCCATAGATAGTATTTAAATGAATGAGCATGGTTGTGAACTTTATTTCTTGGATACAGTAATTTGAATTTCATATAGTTTTCAGTTGTCATGAAATGTTACCTTTGATTTTTTTTGTTTTGTTTTGTTTTGTTTTGTTTTGTTTTGTTTTGTTTTGTTCCTGGCTGTCTCAATGCAGAAACCATTCTGTGTTCTTGGGCTATACGGAAATAGGAGGTGGACCAGATTGACCTCTGGTATATAGTTTGTTGGCCCTTGCTCTAATCAGCGCTATTTGATATATGAATGTTTCTGTTCTGGCTCTTAGAGACAGAACTTGCTCAGTCTCTTAGACCTCTGTGGGCATTGGGCATTGTTTCCTCTATTCCTTTTGAGTGATTCTTTTTGTGACCTTGGGTAGTTTACTCACGTACATGCACTGATCAGTACTTTGATACAAAGACTCAGAACCATTTTTAGATTTCTAGAGTGCCCTCTACAGCTTTCTCCTCTCTGTCACTGTACTCCATGAACTCCAGTTCATGTCTCTACTTTGCCTTCTTGAATTCCAACTTCATCTCTTTAATATAGGAAAATGACTAGGTTTTGACTGGGTCCTCCCTTTTTGCCTTTTACCCAGGTAGTACACTGGGACTATTATAGGGCTTA